>NC_064615.1:539964793-540272678 GCF_023898315.1 Schistocerca nitens
TGAGATCGACAGGAAGTGCAAAATGGCTAAGCAGGGATGGCTAGAGGACAAATGTAAGGATGTAGAGGCTTGTCTCACTAGGGGTAAGATAGATACTGCCTACAGGAAAATTAAAGAGACCTTTGGAGAGAAGAGAACCACTTGTATGAATATCAAGAGCTCAGATGGAAACCCAGTTCTAAGCAAAGAAGGGAAGGCAGAAAGGTGGAAGGAGTATATAGAGGGTTTATACAAGGGCGATGTACTTGAGGACAGTATTATGGAAATGGAAGGGGATGTAGATGAAGATGAAATGGGAGATAAGATACTGCGTGAAGAGTTTGACAGAGCACTGAAAGACCTGAGTCGAAACAAGGCCCCGGGAGTAGACAACATTCCATTAGAATTACTGATGGCCTTGGGAGAGCCAGTCATGACAAAACTCTACCATCTGGTAAGCAAGATGTATGAGACAGGCGAAATACCCACAGACTTCAAGAAGAATATAATAATTCCAATCCCAAAGAAAGCAGGTGTTGACAGATGTGAAAATTACCGAACTATCAGTTTAATAAGTCACAGCTGCAAAATACTAACGCGAATTCTTTACAGACGAATGGAAAAACTGGTAGAAGCGGACCTCGGGGAAGATCAGTTTGGATTCCGTAGAAATATGGGAACACGTGAGGCAATACTAACCTTACGACTTATCTTAGAAGTAAGATTAAGAAAAGGCAAACCTACGTTTCTAGCATTTGTAGACTTAGAGAAAGCTTTTGACAACGTTAACTGGAATACTCTCTTTCAAATTCTGAAGGTGGCAGGGGTAAAATACAGAGAGGGAAAGGCTATTTACAATTTGTACAGAAACCAGATGGCAGTTATAAGAGTCGAGGGGCATGAAAGGGAAGCAGTGGTTGGGAAAGGAGTGAGACAGGGTTGTAGCCTCTCCCCGATGTTATTCAATCTGTATATTGAGCAAGCAGTAAAGGAAACAAAAGAAAAATTCGGAGTAGGTATTAAAATTCATGGAGAAGAAGTAAAAACTTTGAGGTTTGCCGATGACATTGTAATTCTGTCAGAGACAGCAAAGGACTTGGAAGAGCAGTTGAACGGAATGGACAGTGTCTTGAAAGGAGGATATAAGATGAACATCAACAAAAGCAAAACGAGGATAATGGAATGTAGTCAAATTAAATCGGGTGATGCTGAGGGGATTAGATTAGGAAATGAGACACTTAAAGTAGTAAAGGAGTTTTGCTATTTAGGAAGTAAAATAACTGATGATGGTCGAAGTAGAGAGGATATAAAATGTAGACTGGCAATGGCAAGGAAAGCGTTTCTGAAGAAGAGAAATTTGTTAACATCGAGTATAGATTTAAGTGTCAGGAAGTCGTTTCTGAAAGTATTTGTATGGAGTGTAGCCATGTATGGAAGTGAAACATGGACGATAACCAGTTTGGACAAGAAGAGAATAGAAGCTTTCGAAATGTGGTGCTACAGAAGAATGCTGAAGATAAGGTGGGTAGATCACGTAACTAATGAGGAGGTATTGAATAGGATTGGGGAGAAGAGAAGTTTGTGGCACAACTTGACTAGAAGAAGGGATCGGTTGGTAGGACATGTTTTGAGGCATCAAGGGATCACAAATTTAGCATTGGAGGGCAGCGTGGAGGGTAAAAATCGTAGAGGGAGACCAAGAGATCAATACACTAAGCAGATTCAGAAGGATGTAGGTTGCAGTAGGTACTGGGAGATGAAGAAGCTTGCACAGGATAGAGTAGCATGGAGAGCTGCATCAAACCAGTCTCAGGACTGAAGACCACAACAACAACAACAATGTGCGACCGCATGTTGCAGGTCCTGTACGGGCCTATGTGGATACAGAAAATGTTCGACTGCCACCCTGGCCAGCACATTCTCCAGATCTCTCACCAACTGAAAACGTCTGGTCAGTGGTGGCCGAGCAACTGGCTCGTCACAATACGCGTCGCTAGTCTTGAAGAACTGTGGTATCTTGTTGAAGCTGCATGGGCAGCTGTACCTGTACACGCCATCCAAGCTCTGTTTGACTCATTGCCCAGGCGTATCAAGGCCGTCATTACGGCCAGAGGTGGTTGTTCTGGGTACTGGTTTCTCAGTATCTATGCACCCAAATTGCCTGAAAATGTAATGTCAGTTATAGTATAATATATTTGTCCAATGAATACCCGTTTATCATCTGCATTTCTTCATGGTGCAGCAATTTTAATTGCCAGTAGTGTTTGTGTAGCAAACGTCAATCATAAAATACCATTTTTCTGGAATCTGTTGAAGCTATTTTTTTTCTTTTTGAGAGATCATTATTTTAATTGTAGCTGAGGTTGTTCAAATTGAGCAAGATGAAAAAAAAGAAAAAAAGAAAGAAACAATATTTCCAGTATTTCATTATAATAAATACATATTTATATCTAAGTAATCTTGACAATTGCCAAATAAATTTTTTGTTACAATTTTTTTAAATGCGAGTGTTGTTGCTGTTGTTACCCTTGGATTCCCCTTTAACACCACAGCCCTTGTCCTGGCCTTTACCTTCCCCCCAGCCGTGACCTCCTCAAGATGATGTAATTGCTGTTCGAAGGTGGCACTATAGACGACCATGACATCAACATACTGACAGAACAAACCAAAACTTAAGAAAGGACTACTCCCCTGTAGATAGGTCGAATGGAATGTGGTTAAATTCAAATCAGTTCCAATCAGTACAAAACGCCATAGTGTGTTTAGAATCGTCGGTCAACTGTATTTGAGGCAGGCTTCATTAAGGTAGGACACAGAAAACCACGTAAAACAGCGGTGCAGGTCGGGTAAGGGGATTGATCCAAGAACAAACTTCTTATTTAATACCCGATAATCTCTGGCTCTTAGGTACCGAAAAGAGAAGTGAAACGTAGGGAGAGTTAGAGAGCGTAATGACACCCGGAGCATCTGCTCGGTGGGCTGCCGCAAGATCTTCATTATAGGAACCGACATTCGCTAAGGAGACTAACGCACCGGAATGTGATCGGTGAGACGCATCCTATATTTGATCGTATTAGTGACGTCCAGTCTGTCGGTTAACAGATCAAGGCATTTATGGAGATCCCGTAAAAAGACCTGAGCGTAAACATCCACAAGGTGTCCCACTTGAAATTCACAGTCATGGCTCAAGACCACATTAACCCCTTAACCGACATGCACTGACACAACTTAAATTGTTACTGACGGCAAAACATAAAGGAAAATTCTGTCTTCAAACAATTCAAAATTAGGGAAGTATGCTAAATCCAATCACAGCCCAAAATAACTGCTTCGTGACCACAAAGTGAAAAGACCAAGAAAAACCCTGTATAAAAACACTCACTTTCAAAGTCTCACAAGAGGCTCTACACTGGGAGGACAACATCCCTGCCGGACCTGTTTCTAGGCGGGAAGTTTGCAAATATTACGATTCTGAGGGTACCAATCATAATCCATCAATGAAAGACTGCTCCCCAAATCGCTCAGGTGCTCGGACGTGACTTATGTGCCACTGGACATCGGTTCATAAAATGACCAGGATCCCCGCAACGGAAACAGCGTTTAACTTTAACGCTCCTATCTTTCCCGGAAGTGGGCACGTCGCCGGACTGATCACATACATCCATTACGGCTTCCCGTCCTCCGTCGGCAAGAACTATTGAAAAGGGCTTTACCAGGGGGAATGTAAAGGCCAGCACAAGGGCCGTGGAGGGGAAGGGGAACCCAAGGGTAACAACAGCAACACCATTCATAGTTAAAAAAATTTTAATATAAAATTTATTTAACAATTGTCGAGCTTTTTTCCATTTGATAATGCATATGTTTACGATAATGATATCTTAAGAATCTTTTTTTGTAGTTCTCGCTCAGCTTGATCAATCTCAGATATATTTAAAATAATGTCCTCTTGAAAATACCAGAAAAATCGTATTTCAAGTAAGATGTGGGCTTTAGATATTTAACCGTTATTAAGGCAATCAACATCTTGAACCACCAGCTACTCCCTGAGTTCGTGCCAAAGCTCGACACTCTGTAACCCTCAGGATAACACCCAACAACGCTGTCAACCGAGACCAAGCCGGTAACTCCTTGCATAAGGGCCAGAGGTGGACCACTGCGATTAAGCTACCTCCTTTCTTGATGATTTACATTCAGTGAGAAATCTTCCAATGAATCTCATTCTGGCATCCGCCTTTCCTGCGACTAGTTTAATGTGGTTCTTCCACTCTAAATCACTCCGGGGGATGTTTCGTCGAAGTGACTGTCCAATCTCTCCTCCCCCAGCACATAAAATTCAGACCATCAACAAAAAACATGATTTTAGTGATCACAAATTCCTCAAGTAAATTGAGTTTCCGTCATTTATGGGTAAAATGGAAACTTTGCATATTATTAACAGTAGGCGAGTAATGGCCTGATGCCTTTAGATGTTCTACAAGTGGCGAGTGTTGTTTTATCTGCCCTATTTTTCTGAGCAAGTGTTCTGAACCCCGATTTTGAATATTCATCCCGTTTGTCCAACATATTCAGCTCTACATTCGGTACATCCTAGTCTGCAAACCCCTGACTTACCATAAATACTGTTCTATACCTATTTATTATGAGGAAGTGGATTTCTTATGTTAATACCACCAGTGAAAGCTATACGCGCGTCTCTACGCCGAAAAAGCTGGGCTTGATCATGACCTATGTTCCCAAGAAGAGGGGATCCACTGTACCTCTGTTTTTAATGTTCGATTGTAAACGAAGCATTCATTTCAGTTTCTTTTCTTTATACAATTTCTGGACTAAAGAAGTGCATCCGGAAATGTCATTTACAAACGAAATCATGGATGACTCAAACGAACTAAATTATTTAGATCTCCGGTTACACTGGTTGCTGTATCAGCCGAGGTGATGGAATGTACGTAGGAGAGCTACATACAGTTCAGTCTTTAGACAAGACCAGAACAAGAACAATATTTGACAGGTTATTTGAGAGACAGTAACTACTTACATAGCGATACGCGGAGTAGATACACAGAAAATTTTTATGGTACGCGTGATAAACATGGCGAGGCATTAAAATTGAAGCGCTATGAAGACGACATGCAACAAACATCAAACTGGCTTGAAGTGGACCATATGCTTGTATTTCCAAATGATTAGCATTCCCACGCAGCAGCACAATGTACATACGAGTAACATCATCTCCAAATCTTCATTCTGTTGGTATCAAAGATTATGCAAAGCACTTTTCACTCAGAAATCCCATTTGGAAGTACATTGTTTGTGAGATGTTCGTGTTATGCCTCTTCTAAGATGAAGCAACTGCCACAACCACGTGTCGGACTTCAACAGCGGCAGGGTTGTAGTCCATCGAGACTGCGGTTTGTTGTTCAGTGATGTAACTGCTCGCGTTGGTTGGGATTCCAACAGCTTTCATACGCTTACGAAATCGAGAAAATTGAGGTTGGAGGAGTCTTACTCAATGCGATGCGTGTTTTTATTCACTTATTCATTTATTTATTGGCAATCTTAACAGTGGCAGATACAACAATTCGTTTCGCCAATTCAGAATATTGATTGGGATGTAGCTGTACCCTGAGGAGAAGTTATGTAGTCCTAGTTAGACTTTTCTTGTAACGCCATGAATCTCTATGCCGCTTATGACAGTACGTAGATAAGGACAACTTAGCAACCAGTACCCGAGCGGAGAAAATCTCCACTCCGACCGGAAATCTAACCCAGGCCCCTTCGGTTAGCAATCTGCCACACTGACACCGCAGAATTTACATTACTGGTTGACTGTAAGCGACGTTTCTTTATTTAAACATTTAAAGAAAAACGTTTCATATAATACCATACAATTTTGATAGCTGAAAATCTTCAAATGATGTAAGGTCCCAGCCTCCGGGCGACAAGGAAGCAAACACCGGCAGTAGCGATCAGAGACAGAATCTGCTAGGCACAGAGGACAGCAAGGTAAATACGGACACGGCAAATAATATCACTCAGGTTGCTAGTTTTGCAGGGCAGCAAATGATAAGTAACACGGACCAGAGGTTGGGCAGTTTCCTTACCAAAGTAAGTAATTTTTATCAGTGGCATTACAGAACTATTTGGTGAATGTCGCAGTAGAGTTGCTGACAAATGATTCATTAAATAATGGAAAATTTGCAGTATATGAGCATGAATAGGATTAAACATCATCCAATTTAGGTATAGTCTAGTACAGAAGCTTCAATGGTCCAAAATATAAAATCAATTGGACCATCATTAAGTGCTAAATTTAAATGAAATGCCAGTATGAGCAGAAATGGCTAATCTGGCTACTTTCGTTAAAATGCAAGGCAATAAAATACAAGCACCTTAAAGAAAACACCCAAATGTAACAGTTTTTAAAAATCTGGAAAAGAAATGTACAGAATGTTAGTGCTTACGCCAATCAGAAAAGTGAATAAATTTTACGCACACTTGCAACAATTTGCGCAAACTCTCGTAACAAGACGCTCGTCCTTAGAGCACAGCCGGCCGCTGGTGGCCGAGCGGTTCTGGCGCTACAGTCTGGAACCGCGCGACCGCTACGGTCGCAGGTTCGAATCCTGCCTCGGGCATGGATGTGTGTGTTGTCCTTAGGTTAGTTAGGTTTAAGTAGTTCTAAGTTCCAGGGGACTTATGACCTCAGCAGTTGAGTCCCATAGTGCTCAGAGCCATTTTTGAACCTTAGAGCACAACACCATGCTTGAGTAATGACAGATACCAAGCATGGGCGGAGGGAATCAAGATGTCGCAAAAGAGCACAAAGTTAATGCCTATGAGCAAAAGATGTCTCTATAGTCCACAATATGGGCAGCAACAATTCCCCAAGCAGACTCGCTTCCTTCAAGAGTTGAATAGATTACAGTCAAGTTCCCTACCGGCGTGGCGGCGCCGATAGTATTCCCCAGGTGAGGTTACCGTCTTCCAGCAATGTTCGGCCAACGTGGAGCACTCGCACTTACTTAGTCAACACGGACCTCCGACTGCCGCTACTGCGAGCTAGCGCTTCTTGTAACAAGCCGAGCTCGGACCTACTGTACGTGTATAATATACCTTGCGACGCCGTTTACTCCTACTCCTGGTCTCCTAGCAACGGGCGACAGGCATAACTAGCGCAGATACTATCGATACTAGTTGCACGCGCGCGGCACACATTCGTCTTACTATAAACACTACATATGTTAAATATCGTTACTTACGATCTTCCCTGCTGTTGCAGTTTTATGAGCCAGCAATGTACACTGACGGAAAAAAATCGCAACACCAAAAAATAATTGCCATAGTGAAATTTCGGGAATACATTTGTGAAGGTAACACATTTAAGTGATTAACATTGCTTAATGTAAATGCGAGAAAAGCCACTGCAAATGTGAAATGCTGGTGCATTAATATTCAATGTAGGTGACAGAATGTTGAATGCAAGCATGTAAACATGTATGCATTGTGTTGTACAGCTGCCGGATGTCGGTTCATGGGACGGAGTTCCATGCCGTAACACTTCGTCGGTCAGTACATGGATGGTTGATGCCGTTCGCGGATGACGCCTGAGTTGTCGTCCTATGATGTCCGATATCTGCTCGATTGCAGACAGATTTAGTGATCGAGCAGGCAAAGGCAACATGTCGACATTCTGTAGAGCATGTTGGATTAGAACACTGGTACTGGGCGAGTTTTATCCTGTTGGAAAACACCCCATGGAACGCTGGTCATGAATGGCTGCATGAATCACCAGATTGACGTACAGTGTTGTAGTCATGGTGCTTGGGATAACCACGGGAGTGCTCCTGCTGTCTTCCGAAATCGCACCCGAGACCATAACGCCAGGTTTAGTTCCAATGAGTCTAGCAGCAGACAGGTTGGTTGGGGCCCTGATGTGGCCTCCTTGTAATCAACACACGGCCGTCACTGGCACCGAAGCAGAAGCAGCTTTCATCAGAAAACACAAGAGACCACCACCTTGCTCTCTAATGAGATCTCTCCTGACGCGACTGAAGTTGCAAATGGCGTTGGTTTGGGATCACACTATAGGGCGTAAGGGTCGGAGCTGTCCTTGAAGTAACCGATTTGTAACAGTTTGTTCTGTCACGGTGGTGCCAACTGCTGCTCATATTGCTGCAGCAGGAGCAGTACTATGCCACGTAGCCATACGCCGAACACGATGGTCTTCTGTCTCTTTAAGGGGAGGTTTACTATTTTTGGCCCGAAAAAGGCATGTTATTTGCCAATTTTTTTCTCAGGATGTATTACAGATATCAATGTCAAATTTGGTGAAAATGTTTTTCGATTTTTCCTCTACAAACTGGAATTTTTTCGACCGGAAATGTCGAAGAGCAAAGGGGGAAGTGCCGTCGGAACGAAACAAAATTTCGATGTAGACCTCCACGCGCGGTATGTCACAGGTCAGCCGGCTCGTCTGAAATCAAAATTGAGTTAACGATAGCGAAGTATATAAGATTCTTTAGGAGTTGTACCTCGCATATTTCGACCATAGGAAACAAAATGGCGGCCATTTGAGAAAAATAGGGTTTTTTTCATCGATTTGTCTACTTCGTCGGCCAAGTAAAAATATTTGTTGTTGATGGATCGGAATAAAGTGGTACAACTCTTAGACAATGTAGTTAGCTTCGTCGGGAACAAAGAATTATGACAATCGGTTCAGTAGATTTGAAGTTACTATACAGCGCGATAAAAGAAACGTCATTTCGAGGAAAACGCGTTTGAAGTTTTGACTACATATAAATGCAATATTATGCGACGTACGTTCAATCCGCTATTTCGGGTCCATAAACTAGTCCTTCCTCATAGAGGGATTTCTGCTCGATCTGGTGTCGTGGACTGTGTGGCTGGTCCCAAAAATGGCTCTGAGCACTATGGGACTCAACTGCTGAGGTCATAAGTCCCCTAGAACTTAGAACTACTTAAACCTAACTAACCTAAGGACATCACACACATCCATGCCCGAGGCAGGATTCGAACCCGCGACCGTAGCGGTCGCGCGGTTCCGGACTGTAGCGCCTAGAACCGCTTGGCCACTCCGGCCGGCTGGCTGGTCCCGGCGGAGGTTCAAGTCCTAACTCGGGAATGGGTGTGTGTTTGTCCTTAGGATAATTTCGGTTAAGTAGTGTGTAAGCTTAGGGACTGATGACCTTAGCAGTTAAGTCCCATAAGATTTCACACACATTTGAACATTGCTCGGTCTGGGGCATCCTGCACTGTTCCAGAGCCGCTCGTACGTCCAGTGACAAGCGGTTTTCGGCCGCTTGAATCCGGTGTTCGTCCGAATGCTTGGTTAACTGCATCGAATAGAGTCCCAGGGTGACGTCCATCGTTGTCATGGTCTTCAGAATTGCTGAAAACCCTTCGTTGAAGCTGCTCACTGCCACGAAAGTCGCAATCTCCAAAGTATTCGCACCAGAATTCAAATGCTTGGGGCTAACTTCCAAACACACGGATTCAAACTTTCATTTGAATTTTGTGTGTTTCCTGCTAAGTACCGGTACAATAACTCGCCCTTCGAAAGAAAAAAAACTGTTGCGTGAAAAAGACCGACTTCAGGCAGGTGCATTTTTTTGTTCAACCGCGAATAACAAATATTTCCGTTCCGTATTCGGAAAACCCTTTTTAGAGGTAGTTCCTAAAGTGCAGTTTTAAAAACTCGATTTTCCTTAACCAAAAAATAGTAAAGCTCCCCTTAACGCCAAGAGGCTATGCGGAGACCGGTCGCTTTGCGACCGTACATTCTCGTCACCACCGCTGCCAACAGTCATGCAGTCATGTAGAAAGGCTACATTTCTGGCAAATCTTTCTAAAGTACCACAAAAGGAACATCCAGTTCTCATAGCCGTATTACACGACCTCGTTCAAGCCCAGTGAGGTACTGATCATGCGTCTCTGTCACCTTAAGGGCCTTCTTGACTAGCGTCAACTCACCGTGTCCAATCTCATATGGCGCTACTAGCACCACTTTTATGCGGCTGACGTGTAACTTTAATACACATCCTAACCTAACCTAACCTAACCTAATCTAACCTAACCTAACCTAACCTAACCTAACCTAACCTACTTTCAGATTTAGAAACACGACTACCAACTTTCGTTAATGTTGCACAGCTCCTTCTTGCAGATGCGATTTTTTTACGTCGGTGTATAGAAGGGATAAGCATTATTATTGCCGACATATCGAAAATACGAAACTTCCTGGTAGATTAAAACTTTGTGCCGGACCGAAACTCGAAATCGGGACCTTTGCCTTTCGCGGGCAAGCGCTCCACCAACTGAGCTACCCAAGCACGAATGACGCCCCGTCCTCACAGCTTTACTTCTTCCAGTACCTGGTCCCATACCTTCGAAAAGCTGTGAGGACGGGTCGTGAGTCGTGCTTGGGTAGCTCAGTTGGTGGAGCGCTTGCCCGCGAAAGGCAAAGGTTCCGAGTTCGAGTCTCGGTCCGGCACACAGTTTTAATCTGCCAGGAAGTTTCATATCAGCGCACACTCCGCTGCAGAGTGAAAATCTCATTCTGTAAACATCCCCAAGGCTGTGGTTAAGCCATGTCTCCGCAATATCCTTTCTTTCAGGAGTGCTAGTTCTGCAAGGTTCGCAGGAGAGCTCCTGTAAAGTTTGGAAGGTAGGGGACGAGGTACTGGCAGAAGCAAAGCTGTGAGGACGGAGCGTGAGTCGTGCTTGGGTAGCTCAGTTGGTGGAGCGCTTGCCCGCGAAAGGCAAAGGTCCCGAGTTCGAGTCTCGGTCCGGCACACAGTTTTAATCTGCCAGGAAGTTTCATATCAGCGCACACTGCGCCGCAGAGTGAAAATCTCATTCTGATATCTAAAATATAATATCGATACTATTTTAGTATGTATCGGTGTTTCCCATCTACCGATATCTCAGTGCCGTTAGTAACGGTATGTCGTCGACCAATGCGCTACCGGGCAAGGCCGCTGACTGTAGATACGTGGAAGCACGCGAGGTAATTACCAGACGAGACCAGAGCAGGGCAGAGCGCAGCCAACACGGCCGGGATTCCTGAGCTAGCGGGACGTGAGCTGTGGCCTTCCCGCGAGGCTGAGGCGTGGGTGTCCACGAGCAGGGCTCCCTGAGGTGTGGGTGCCCGCGAGCAGGCGACCGGCTAGCGCCGCCGTGACCGCCGGGCCGGACTTGTCCGGCGCTCATTAGCGCCGCTTCCGGCTGCACGCACCGGCCCCGTCCCACCTGCCACCCCGTCCTCTCCTTATTTACTTTCCTGTTAATCGATTCCTCAGAAGACACGCTGTCGATCCACACCCGAGATAACGCTTCCAATAAGTGAGCGGTAGCGGGAAATCCCCAAAAGCGCCGTCATTTTTCACATACGGGAGCCGCCGAGCCGGACTTCTGAGTACGCGTCCACGTACTACTAACTCCAGTCTTATCTACGCCCGACATTTCCAGTCTCCACTTTGGCGCTCGTATAGGTGGAAATTCGATTGTGAATTTTCTTCAGTTTACTAAAAGAAAACTGTTAATTTATAGGGGGTGATCAAAAAGTTTCCCAAAACTAGACATGATTGTCTTAATGGGATTTCCGCGATCGTTCTTTAAATAAAAATATGGCATTTCAGTCTTTGATCGCTATCTTTTTATTTTCAGTTACCAGTTTCAGACTAGCTGCCCATCTTGAGATCATATATTGCAGTTACAGAGTAACTTCTCAGTACAGAACTATCGGTTCACTGTCATGACAGTGAAGATGGGCAGCTAGCCTGAAACCGGTCATTGAAAATAAAAAGATAGCGATCAAAGACTGAGACGCCATATTTTTATTTTTGTATCAAAAAGTTTCCGTTTGAAGGCGTTGTTGCACCGTATATCAACTGTAGCGCGATCTCCTTACGAGTGTTTAATACCGGCATGTGTGAATGGTATTACTGCCGCATTCTTCTCTTTCTGATGTGCGTGCGGCTATTGCGGAAACATCAACAATGGAAATGTTATTACCGAATGTGTCCAAACAATACCAACTTAGCTGTGCGGTTCTAGGCGCTACGGTCTGGAGCCGAGCGACGGCTACGGTCGCAGGTTCGAATCCTGCCTCGCGCATGGATGTGTGTGATGTCCTTAGATTAGTTAGGTTTAATTAGTTCTAAGTTCTAGGGGACTGATGACCTCAGACGTTAAGTCCCATAGAGCTCAGACCCATTTGAACCAAGTACCTACTTGCTGTTATTCTTCTCGTGGCTGCCGAGGGACAAACACTGGTAGACGTCCATCGGAGAATGAAGAATGTTTCTGTCGAAAAATACTGTAGTGGAGTGGTGCTGGGTGTTGTTGCTTCTTGATAACGCACGTCCCATCTCGAAAACGTTGTAAAGCGGAAATTACTCCAACTCAAGTGCGACACACTCGAGCACCCGCCCTATAGTCCTGATCTCTTCCAATGCGATTATCACACCTCTGGTCCCTTACGAACAGCCTTGAAGGGTCGACGATTCCTTTCGGACTAGGATGAGCAGCAGACTATCATGATCTTCTTCACGCAGCGGGACACGGTGTATTATCATACAAGTATCTTCCACCTGCGATGGTTACCTCATTGCTCACGAAGATTTTGCCTGATTGGCCTACTTATTCTGGACTATAAGGCATTCGAACAGAAACATTTGGTTGCCCATTATAGTATGTTCCTGGCTTAGGTGCAAGATCATATGTTCTTCTTAGCAATTACCAGTCAAAATGTTTCGTATACTTATTACTCACTGTTCTCGTAGTTAAAAGTAGACATTTCTCCGTTTAAAAACTTATTATAGGCACGCAGTGTTCTGTGATATATCTTACTCGCGGGCACTGGTGTTGATGATACGGCACACATAGGCTCCTGGCTTCGCATAAAAAATCTTCTTTGTTCTTGTTCCTAATCTTATCCTGTATCTTCACGGTGTTGGCATATTAAACTGGATTTGGCGATGATGGTGGCCAAACGCCCTTATTTCGCCAAACCATCCCCCCCTCCTCCCTCGCCTCCCCAGGACGGCATTTGTGTACCCCATCTCTCTGCTTCTAATGCTATCCTATGCAAAAGTATGAGAATGTTTTAGAATTAAGCAAATAAGGCAGGACGCGTGTTCCAACCCCATACTCATCTAACCAGAATTGGGAAACTTAATAACAATCAAAAGCAGTTGGACGGGCACACCGGCTCTCGTCAATCCAGGGCCGTCACGTCTCCCCTAGTCCCGGAAGAGCCGTGCTAACGCGCGCGGCTATCTGAGTGGTTGTCGCTTAAGTATATATATTACTGACATATGAAAAAAACATAAGATGTGTGGATGAAAATCAAGGATCAAGATCGGTAAAATAACTTTTGTTGGTTACTAGTTTCAGCTCACTGATGTGCCATCTTCATATCAATAAAAACATTACTTCATCCTTTGTGTGGCATCTACCAGGCATTACACATACTCATGATCTGTTTAGATGGCTAAAAACGTTCAAAGCTTAGATCGCATAAATATTTCTTTTGAGAAAACAACCAGTTTCAACAGACCTTGCTGTTATCTTTAGGTCTTAAAAAATCTTTTTGTTATGAAACTTTTCATTGTATGTTGGACCTCACGCCAAGTGTCAAGTAAACAGATCGCTCCTTCTGTCTAGTCACTATAAGACAATTCATTCTGTTGACCTGAATAGCTCTTTATATTAAATGTATTCGCAATCGCGAATAATGTCGACCATGAGCTGTAGAATGGAATGACGACAAGGAAATCTGTGCCGGACTGGGACTCGAAGCCAGATTTCCCGCTTTTCGCGAGCGGTCGCCTTACCATTCGGCTATCCGTGCACGACTCATGGCCAAACCCAAACTTTCATTCAACCATCCTCTACTACATGGACTCGATTATGTATATTCCCGTACAGGTCAGAAGTTTTATTTGAAAGTCACTAGCCTGGTATCGGCAGAGAAATACATGCACGCATGTCCAAAGGAAATTTGTATCGCAATCAGAAAAACACAGGCACTGCAATATCATATCGAATAGCTCTGGGTCGTCCTGGTTACAGACGTTGTGGTCTTCAGACAGAAACTGGTTTGATGCAGCTCTCCATCTAACCACACCTTAGGCAAGCTTCATCTCTGAATAACTACTGCAAACTATATCCATCTGAATCTACTTACTATGTTCATCTTTTGAGTTTCTTCTACAATTTTTATCCCCACACTTCCTTCGAATACTAAACTGATGATCCCTTAATATCTCAGTACGTGACCTATCGGTCGATCCCTTCTTTTCTCAACTTGTTCCACAAATTTCATTTCTCCTCTTGATGTTGTTGTGGTCTTCAGTCCTGAGACTGGTTTGATGCAGCTCTCCATGCTACTCTATCCTGTGCAAGCTTCTTCATCTCCCAGTACCTACTGCAACCTACATCCTTCTGAATCTGCTTAGTGTATTCGTCTCTTGGTCTCCCTCTACGATTTTTACCCTCCACGCTGCCCTCCAATGCTAAATTTGTGATCCCTTAATGCCTCAAAACATGTCCTACCAACCGATCCCTTCTTCTAGTCAAGTTGTGCCACAAACTTCTCTTCTCACCAATCCTATTCAATACCTCCTCGTTAGTTACGTGATCTACCCACCTTATCTTCAGCATTCTTCTGTAGCACCACATTTCGAAAGCTTCTATTCTCTTCTTGTCCAAACTAGTTATCGTCCACGTTTCACTTCCATACATGGCTACACTCCATACAAATACTTTCAGAAACGACTTCCTGACACTTAAATCTATACTCGATGTTAACAAATTTCTCTTCTTCAGAAACGATTTCCTTGCCATTGCCAGTCTACATTTTATATCCTCTCTACTTCGACCATCATCAGTTATTTTACTCCCTAAATAGCAAAACTCCTTTACTACTTTAAGTGTCTCATTTCCTAATCTAATTCCCTCAGCATCACCCGATTTAATTTGACTACATTCCATTATCCTTGTTTTGCTTTTGTTGATGTTCATCTTACATCTTCCTTTCAAGACACTGCTCATTCCATTCAACTGCTCTTCTAAGTCCTTTGCTGTCTCTGACAGAATTACAATGTCATCGGCGAACCTCAAAGTTTTTACTTCTTCTCCATGAATTTTAATACCTACTCCGAATTTTTCTTTTGTTTCCTTTACTGCTTGCTCAATATACAGATTGAATAACATCGGGGAGAGGCTACAACCCTGTCTCACTCCTTTCCCAACCACTGCTTCCCTTTCATGCCCCTCGACTCTTATAACTGCCCTCTGGTTTCTGTACAAATTGTAAATAGCCTTTCGCTCCTTGTATTTTACCCCTGCCACCTTCAGAATTTGAAAGAGAGTGTTCCAATCAACATTGTCAAAAGCTTTCTCTAAGTCTACAAATGCCAGAAACGTAGGTTTGCCTTTCTTAATCTTTCTTCTAAGATAAGTCGTAAGGTTAGTATTGCCTCACGTGTCCCAACATTTCTACGGAATCCAAACTGATCTTCCCCGAGGTCCGCTTCTACCAGTTTTTCCATTCGTCTGTAAAGAATTCGCGTTAGTATTTTGCAGCTGTGACTTATTAAACTGATAGTTCGGTAATTTTCACATCTGTCTACACCTGCTTTCTTTGGGATTGGAATTATTATATTCTTCTTGAAGTCTGAGGGTATTTCGCCTGTCTCATACATCTTGCTCACCAGATGGTAGAGTTTTGTCATGACTGGCTCTCCCAAGGCCATCAGTAGTTCTAATGGAATGTTGTCTACTCCCGGGGCCTTGTTTCGACTCAAGTCTTTCAGTGCTCTGTCAAACTCTTCACGCAGTATCTTATCTCCCATTTCGTCTTCATCTACATCCTCTTCCATTTCCATAATATTGTCCTCAAGAACATCGCCCCTGTATAGACCCTCTATATACTCCATCCACCTTTCTGCCTTCCCTTCTTTGCTTAGAACTGGGTTGCCATCTGAGCTCTTGATATTCGTACAAGTGGTTCTCTTCTCTCCAAAGGTCTCTTTAATTTTCCTGTAGGCAGTATCTATCATACCCCTAGTGAGACAAGCCTCTACATCCTTACATTTGTCCTCTAGCCAGCCCTGCTTAGCCATTTTGCACTTCCTGTCGATCTCATTTTTGAGACGTTTGTATTCCTTTTTGCCTGCTTCATTTACTGCATTTTTATATTTTCTCCTTTCATCAATTAAATTCAATATTTCTTCTGTTACCCAAGGATTTCTGTTAGCCCTCGTCTTTTTACCTACTTGATCGTCTGCTGCCTTCACTACTTCATCCCTCAGAGCTACCCATTCTTCTTCTACTGTATTTCTTTCTCCCATTCCTGTCAATTGTTCCCTTATGCTCTCCCTGAAACTCTCTACAACCTCTGGTTCTTTCAGTTTATCCAGGTCCCATCTCCTTAAATTCCCACCTTTTTGCAGTTTCTTCAGTTTCAATCTGCAGTTCATAACCAATAGATTGTGGTCAGAATCCACATCTGCCCCTGGAAATGTCTTACAATTTAAAACCTGGTTCCTAAATCTCTGTCTTACCATTATATAATCTATCTGATACCTTTTAGTATCTCCAGGATTCTTCCAGGTATACAACCTTCTTTTATGATTCTTGAACCAAGTGTTAGCTATGATTAAGTTATGCTCTGTGCAAAATTCTACAAGGCGGCTTCCTCTTTCATTTCTTCCCCCCAATCCATATTCACCTACTACGTTTCCTTCTCTCCCTTTTCCTACTGACGAATTCCAGTCACCCATGACTATTAAATTTTCGTCTCCCTTCACCACCTGAATAATTTCTTTTATCTCGTCATACATTTCATCAATTTCTTCATCATCTGCAGAGCTAGTTGGCATATAAACTTGTACTGATGTGGTAGGCATAGGCTTCGTGTCCATCTTGGCCACAATAATGCGTTCACTATGCTGTTTGTAGTAGCTTACCCGCACTCCTATTTTTTTATTCATTATTAAACCTACTCCTGCATTACCCCTATTTGATTTTGTATTTATAACCCTGTAATCACCTGACCAAAAGTCTTGTTCCTCCTGCCACCGAACTTCACTAATTCCCACTATATCTAACTTTAACCTATCCATTTCTCTTTTTAAATTTTCTAATCTACCTGCCCGATTAAGGGATCTGACATTCCACGCTCCGATCTGTAGAACGCCAGTTTTCTTTCTCCTGATAACGACGTCCTCTTGAGTAGTCCCCGCCCGGAGATCCGAATGGCGGACTATTTTACCTCCGGAATATTTTACCCAAGAGGACGCCATCATCATTTAATCATACAGTAAAGCGGCATGTCCTCGGGAAAAATTACGGCTGTAGTTTCCCCTTGCTTTCAGCCGTTCGCAGTACCAGAACAGCAAGGCCGTTTTGGTTAATGTTACAAGGCCAGATCAGTCAATCATCCAGACCATTGCCCCTGCAACTACTGAAAAGGCTGCTGCCCCTCTTCAGGAACCACACGTTTGTCTGGCCTCTCAACAGATACCCCTCCGTTGTGGTTGCACCAACGGTACGGTCGTCTGTATCGCTGAGGCACGCAAGCCTCCCCACCAACGGCAAGGTCCATGGTTCATGTGGGGGAAGCTCCTCTTGATAAGTTACGCGATCTGACCAGCTAATCTTCAACATTCTACTGCAGCAACATATTTCAAAAGTTTCTATTTTCTTCTTGTCTGAACTGTTTACCGTTTATGTACGTTTCACTTTCAAACATGGCTACACTCCAGACAAATACCTTCAAAAAAGACTTCTTAACAGTTAAGTGTATATTTGATGTCAAAAAATTTCACTGTTTATGAAACATATTTCTTGCCATTGTCATTATAAATTTTATATCCTCTCTACTTCGATCAAAATCAGTTAGTTTGCTGTACAAATAGCAAAACTCATCTTCTACTGAAAGTGTCTCATTTCCTAATCAAATTCCCTCAGCGTTGATTACGTTCCATTATCATCGTTTTGAGTTTGTTGGTGTTCTTCTTGCTTCCTCCTCTCAAGACGCTGTCCGTCCGTTGAATTGCTCTTCCATTCCTTTGCTGTCTCTGATAGAATTACTATGTCATCGTCAAACCTCAAAGTTTTTATTTCTTCTCTGCAAGCCTTAATTCCATCTCTAAATTTTTCTTTGGTTCCCTTTAATGCATGCTCAATATACCGATTGAAAGGCATCGAGGCTAGGCTCCAACCCTGCCTAATTCCCTCTAATCACTCCTTCCATGTTCAACGACTCTTCTAGCCAACGTCTGACTTCCGTTCAAGTTGTAAATTGCCTTTCACTCCCTATTACCCCTGATACCTTCAGAATTTCAAAGAGAGTATTCCAGTCTACAGTGTCAAAAGCTTTCTCTAAGTCTGCAGACGCTGTAAAAGTCGTTTCGCTTTTCCTTGAGCAACCTCGTCAGAAAAGACAGAGGTTCAGTTCGCCCGCGTTTTCCTACGTTTCTCCACATCCCAAACTAATTTTCTCTGAGGTCGGCTTCTGCTAGTTTTTCCATTCTACTGTAAATAATTCGTGCTAGTGCTTTGCAACCACTTATTAAAAGGTAGTTCGATAGTTTTTATACCTCTCAGCACCTGATTTCCTTAAAACTGGAATTATTACATTCTGTCCCATACATCTTGTGCACCAAATGGAATCGTCTTGGATGGCTCTCCCAAAGCTGTCAGCAGTTCTGAAGAGATGTCATTTTTTCCAGGGGCCTTGTTTCGACTTAGGTCTTACAATGCGCTGACAGATTCTTCTCGCAGTATCATATCTCTTATCTCATCTTCCTCTACGTGCTCTTCCCTTTCTATAACATTGCCTTCACGTTCGCCTCCCTAGTACAGACCTTCTGTTACTGATACAAAACTTTATTATTATATAAAACTTTACAGATATGAAACTACAAAGCATAGCTTTGCTTTCAGACTTTGGCAGAGATGAGAAAGAACAGTGAATGACTTCCAGCGTCATGAAGACTGTCTGAACAAAAATAATTTATGTGAGTAAGTATATGGTGAAAGAAGAGATTTCGTATATTGTGACGGATCGCTTATATCGATACTCATTACCTATTTTTAATATTTAAGTGCATGACCCATGCCCTGGGTTTGTAATGATAGAACAGCTGATATGTCGACGAACTACAGACTTGGGGATTTTCTGTATGTTACACAGATTGAAAACTTTCCAGAAAATTGTAACTGGTCCAGTTACGCTGCCGGGACCAGATACTGTAGTTGCACCGGTCGCATCAATGGCAGAACCTAAACGATGTCAAAGTTAGCGTAAGGAGGACTATGCGTGAAGCGTTCAGTGAATTCGAAAGTAAAATTCTATGTACCCACTTAACAGAAAATCCTAGGAAGTTCTGGTCTTACGTTAAATCAGTAAGTGGCTCGAAACAGCACATCCAGACACTCCGGGATGATGATGGCATTGAAACAGAGGATGACACGCGTAAAGCTAAAATACTAAACACCTTTTTCCAAAGCTGTTTCACAGAGGAAGACAGCACTGCAGTTCCTTCTCTAAATCCTCACACAAACGAAAAAATGGCTGACACCGAAATAAGTGTCCAAGGAATAGAAAAGCAACTGGAATCACTCAACAGAGGAAAGTCCACTGGACCTGACGGGATACCAATTCGTTTCTACACAGAGTACGCGAAAGAACTTGCCCCCCTTCTGACAGCCGTGTACCGCAAGTCTCTAGAGGAACGGAGGGTTCCAAACGATTGGAAAAGAGCACAGGTAGTCCCAGTCTTCAAGAGGGGTCGTCGAGCAGATGCGCAAAACTATAGACCTATATCTCTGACGTCGATCTGTTGTAGAATTTTAGAACATGTTTTTTGCTCGAGTATCATGTCGTTTTTGGAAATCCAGAATCTACTCTGTAGGAATCAACATGGATTCCGGAAACAGCTTTATTTGTTCATGAGACCCAGAAAATATTAGATACAGGCTCTCAGGTAGATGCTATTTTCCTTGACTTCCGGAAGGCGTTCGATACAGTTCCGCACTGTCGCCTGATAAACAAAGTAAGAGCCTACGGAATATCAGACCAGCTGTGTGGCTGGATTGAAGAGTGTTTAGCAAACAGAACACAGCATGTTGATATCAATGGAGAGACGTCTACAGACGTTAAAGTAACCTCTGGCGTTCCACAGGGGAGTGTTATGGGACCATTGCTTTTCACAATATATATAAATGACCTAGTAGATAGTGTCGGAAGTTCCATGCGACTTTTCGCGGATGATGCTGTAGTATACAGAGAAGTTGCAGCATTAGAAAATTGTAGCGAAATGCAGGAAGATCTGCAGCGGATAGGCACTTGGTGCAGGGAGTGGCAACTGACCCTTAACATAGACAAATGTGATGTATTGCGAATACATAGAAAGAAGGATCCTTTATTGTATGGTTATATGATAGCGAAACAAACACTGGTAGCAGTTACTTCTGTAAAATATCTGGGAGTATGCGTGCGGAACGATTTGAAGTGGAATGATCATATAAAGTTAATTGTTGGTAAGGCGGTTACCAGGTTGAGATTCATTGGGAGAGTCCTTAGAAAATGTAGTCCACCAACAAAGGAGGTGGCTTACAAAACACTCGTTCGACCTATACTTGAGTATTGCTCAACAGTGTGGGATCCGTACCAGATCGGGTTGACGGAGTAGATAGAGAAGATCCAAAGCAGAGCGACGCGTTTCGTCACGGCGTTATTTGGTAACCGTGATAGCGTTACGGAGATGTTTAGCAAACTGAAGTGGCAGACTCTGCAAGAGAGGCGCTCTGCATCGCGGTGTAGCTTGCTCGCCAGGTTTCGAGAGGGTGCGTTTCTGCATGAGGTATCGAATATATTGCTTCCCCCTACTTATACCTCCCGAGGAGATCACGAATGTAAAATTAGAGAGATTCGAGCGCGCACGGAGGCTTTCAGACAGTCGTTCTTCCCGCGAACCATACGCGACTGTAACAGAAAATGGAGGTAATGACAGTGGCACGTAAAGTGCCCTCCGCCACACACCGTTGGGTGGCTTGCGGAGTATAAATGTAGATGTAAATGTAGATGTAGCGTAGCTCCAGAAATTACAGTTTGCTGGAACGGTTTATGCCCATTTAATATACAGAAATTCCCCCACACCAATAGTCCGCTGGCTTCTTAGTTATCGTGTTGTTAAAAACCTGGGGCTAGGCCACATACTCAGATATTAAAAATAGGTCAAGACTGATACAGGCGGTCCGTCACAATATGTTCAGACTCTCGTCAGAGGCGATATCATTCGAAACGGAGCACATCCTAGTGTAAAACAAGGGAGGAGAAGAAAATCGGCTGTGTCCAGTGGGAAGATATAACTACGGCATGTACCTCAATCTATTTACGGATACCACACGATTCTACATTTGAAATAAACTGTAGGCCGCAGCCATTTTACATTTGTCATGAAGAGTGCATCAATTTATAATTCTTTTCGGTCCAAAATAGCTAAAGTGTGTTCTGGCGTAACCACAAGCGCCGGAACGAAGAGGAAGAAAGCAAGACCAGAGAAGGCGGTGAGGAAACGGCAGCCAACAGCCCGCTGATAAGGACCGCGGCGCGCCAGGAGCGAAGTCTGCAAGAAGTGAATATAAACGCCGCTCCTGCCAGCCTCGGCCGCTCAGATCGGCTCAGTAGCGGACATTAGTGGGCAGGATTCGCAGACTAGTATTTGTGACGTGTGTCAACTTGCAGGGACACTGCATAGCCAAGAATATTACCGTCTGCATGTCATCCATCGTTTGCGACCACTCATTGTAAATCTCCAAGTTAAGTATTGTCAATCTGCTTTATAGAAATAAAACTACTAATGTCGTTTACTTGAACTGTTGTATAGCATTCCGAGGACGCAGCATCCCTTAGGCACCCTATACGAGACGAGTGGGCAAGACCCAAAATAGTGGGTCAGATAAAATTGCAAATATTTAAAGTAATTTACGACGCATCTTAAAGGAATTTACTCTTAACTGAAACTTGTCAAGAAGAAGTATAAAACTGCGAGCTGTCTCGGCATACATAAGTTTCTGAAGCAAATGATAAGGCTGCCATTTTGAATACAAAAGAGCACCAATTGCCTGACAATCTCTTACGAATACATGTCGAATTATCTAACTAAAAGGCCAGTTGGAGAATAGTAAAAATCGAAACATAGTCTGTTAAATCCCTGAATACTGAATCTTGCGCTCCAAATACTGTGAAATCGTGTGAATCAGTACAGTTTGCAACATTGCCCTAAACAGAAATAGGCTATTTGTGTCCCGCGTGTAACACATTGTCCCCCTATCCCCTGCTAACACGCCGGGTCATTGGATTCATGAGATTGTCTTCATACCCGTACACGTCCATCCGCTCGATACAATCTGAAACGATACTCGTCCGACCAGGCAACATGTTTCCAGTCATCAATAGTCCGATGTCGATGACGGTCCCAGGCGAGGCGTAAAGCTTTTTACCGTGCAGTCATCAACGGTACATGAGTGGGCCTTCGGCTCCGAAAGCCCATATCGATGATGTTTTGTTGAATGGTTCGCACGCTGACACTTGTTGATGGCCCAGCACTGAAATCTGCAGCAATTTGCGGAAGGGTTGCACTTGTATAACGATTCCCTTCAATTGCCGTTGGTCTCGTTCTTGCAGAATCTTTTCCGGCAGCAGCGACGTCGGAGATTTGATGTTTTACCGGATTCTAACATTCACGGTACACTCGTGAAATGGTCGTACGGCAAAATCCCCACTTCATTGCTACCTCGGAGATCCTGTGCCCCATCGCTCGTGCGCCGACTATAACCCCTCGTTCAAACTCACTTAAATCTTGATTACCTGTCATTGTAGCAGCAGTATTCGATCTAACAACTGCGCCAGACACTTGTCATCTTATACAGGGTGTACATAAAGTCCGGGAACACTTTCAATTATTTATTGCACAAGAACTGAACACTGTACAGATGTTATACATATTGCATTTTGAATAGAAACTCTGAATTTTTTTATTACAAACAATCGGTATACGAGCCATGAGTGACCCAGCAGATGACAAGAAGGTAATCAAATTCTTGCCATACCTGTCCCAGCATGACATCGTCGACTGTCGACTGTGGCAGTCGCTTCCCGTATCTTCTCCCGGAGCTCTGCTACATCACGTGGTAGAGGCGCTACATACACTAGATCTTTAATGCGTCCCCACGGAAAAATGTCACACATCCGTTGAACAGCTGTAGCACACTTGTTTTTGTCGAACGCCAACACATAGAAAGCTCGCTCCCCACCTGAACTCCCCATGTTTGCGACTAGTTCTGACTATCGACAAATTACCAAACTACGCTGCGGCGCTATACATAAAATCTTTCAGGGTTTCTCTTCAAAATGAGATATGTATGATATCTGTACAATGTTTGGTTCTTGTGAAATAAATAATTGAAAGTGTTCCCGGACTTTATGTACACACTGTATAGGTGTTCCAGGTGTTCCGAACGGAGCGTCGTATTCTCCTTGTTTACATATCTCTGTATTTGAATACGCGTGTGTATACCAGTTTCTTTGTCGCTTCAGTGTAATAGCAAGAGATATTATATGTCAGAACGGCACGATGGAAAGGGATGACTACGGCCCTGTCATGAGAACCTCATGGTGGGTCAGTTCACGAAAGCGCGGTCGGGTGGAACTCCCAACGCTTACTAGTCAGCTAAACTGATCGCAGTGGAGAAGTAGAGACTACGGTTAAGGCCGCAGGAATGGTGAGTGTTCAGGTAATACATATAGTCCTCATGGGTGGACGTTTATAGCGTAAGAATCGGCTTTAAAGGAGTTTGAACGAGGTATATTCGCTTTATGAATTCGACTATCATGCGTATGTGTGTGTGTGTGTGTGTATGTGCGTGTGTGTGTGTTTTGACTCAGTGGTAATATTATCAGCACCAGAAACTAACAGGAACGGACGTGGTTAAAATAGCTAAACATGTCGTCAAACAATGAGGAAAATGACAGAATAACTCCTGTCCACTCCCACCCTCACTACAGTCACCGACGTAATAAAACCATCTCACACTCCTTAATGAACAGTCCGACCCAACTGGCACACACTTTGGAACTTAAACTCTCATAAGTAAATGTCACAAGCGCAATTTAAAAAATGGGAAGGGGATTAATAAAAGGAGAGCAGGAATAAAAATTTACGTTCAAGTTTAGGAGCTACCTGATCCCCGGAGACCATATTTTACAAATTAACTTTTATTATGAATAAAGATTTACAACAAATGATCAAAATATTCTTCAATTCAAATAGGCATTCACATTAATCACGAGATGGTATCGAGTGAACTTCATAACTTTTATTTTCTTTTTACCAACAAACCAAAAATTAAAAAAGAAAGAGGGAACTACCGTGCCCAGTATTTATTGAAATAATAAAAGTACTTAACTAAAATAAAGTCCATAAGACGAACACAAAGTAAAATTTCACTGACACCGTAAATAGTGAACAACATATGAAATTTCATTGCTGAACATTACAATGTTTTTGCTTTAAGGCAATGTAAAAGAACTACGTTACATGGGCTATTGAAATTGCTAGCAAACAGGCATCAACCATTCCTTCTCGTGAGATTACAACAACGGATGCTCAGCATACAATTCAGTTATGCAAGCCTTCCATCCTCCGCGAAGCCAGGTGGAAATTTCAAACAGGGGATCAGCACCTCGGCCGACCGGAGTGGCCGAGCGGTTCTAGGCGCTACAGTCTGGAACCGCGCGACCGCTACGGTCGCATGTTCGAATCCTGCCTCGGGCATGGATGTGTGTGACGTCCTTAGGTTAGTTAGGTTTAAGTAGTTCTAAGTTCTAGGGGACTGATGACCTCAGAAGTTAAGTCCCATAGTGCTCAGAGCCATTTGAACCATTTGATCAGCACCTCCTTCCGTGCCGAGGTGATCTTGTGGTTCCGGGAGCACGGAACAACACTTTACCAAGCCGCACCCAATTGTCTAAAAATATACTGTTTACTTCCGCCCTCCACCCAAGCTCTGATGCACTCTTCGAGCCAAGGCACAACCCTGCCTTACTGCGAAGAGCACATTGCACCAAATCTATATCATTTCACCGGCATAACTTATATGTCGCTCTTGAAGACTTCGCGCAACCCCTCGCACACCTAACGGAGAGGCAGAACTCGGGGGACGGGGGTAACGTCTCTATAATCGATAGAGACCGTAAAATCGCTGAAATGTGCTAAGACTGTTATTCTGTAATTAAAAAACAAGTGATGCAAGAGAAGAACTTAAATACTTACACGGAGAAATGGGACAAGCTGCTTACTTGCAAAGAGCGTGGATAATCCAGCCACCATGATAGCATTTAAATTCTCCCTAAAATTTCACGGAACATTTCGGACCATTCACACAACATTAAAAAGATGTAACAAATTCTTTTGATTATCAAATAAAATAGAGGGCAAATCAGTCGGCAAATGAACTGCTGCCCTCTGATCTGAAAATAAAATACTGACTAGAAAAATATGGCAGGGTGTGATCTGTACGTCACAAGCACCACACACTAGAGGGTCCTCTGGCCAGAGCAACAAGTCAGGCGTCAGAGATTTGTATCCTATAAAAGACGAGTGAGAAGTACCTCATCACGTTTGCGTGGCGGGAAGGAGGTACACCATCGCCGCCTTATGAAACTTATGAGAATCAGCTGAGTGTTTGTCACTTCCAGCCACTGTTCCTTTCATCGACGGGTGATCCTAACCACGAGAGTGAGCTTGATAGCATGTATGGGGATGGCACACTGAATTATCTGATGATCGCGGCACGCATCCTTGGCTGCTACATCTGCCATGCCGGTCCCCTTAATAACCAAGTGTTCTAGCACCCAACAGAAAGATACCTCTTTCTCCTGACTTTGTAGGTGGATGAGAGAGTTCTGAAAATTCTGAATTACTGTGTTTGCTAGGTACAGACGTTGTAGACACTGAAGGGCAGTCAGGGCCGAGTGGTTCTAGGCGCCTCAGTCCGGAACCACGCGGCTGCTACGGTCGCAGGTTCGAATACTGCCTCGGGCATGGATGTGTGTGATGTCCTTAGGTTAGTTAGCTTTAAGTAGTTCTAAGTCTAGGGGACATACGACCTCAGTTGTTCTCATGGAGCTTAGAGCCATTTGAACCATTTCAGCAGTCAGGGCTCTGGTAGTCTGTGCAGTTAGACTGTGTTTGTGTGTGTTAAAAACGTGTAGTGGCTGGTCAGAAACAGTCTGAAAACCTTGTAGTGTGTGTTAAAAACGTGTAGTGACTGGTCAGAAACAGTCTGAAAACCTTGTACGGTTGTTGTGTGGCTAGTTGTGCTGATAAATAATTGTTAAGACAAAAATTTTATATGTTTCGCTGTTAACGAGTTGTTTAGCATTGAAGTTAGTCAAACAGGTCGTTGAACAAGCATGGCAGAAAGCATTTGTGTCAGTTGTTTTTAAAGTGTAGAAGACTCCCCAGCGTTTTGGGTCCGGTTCAGTCCTTACTACCGTCCCATTTTCAATTTATGCCTCGCTCTCTTACTCGGATTTAGGAAACCAAACGAAGACTTCTCAATGTGTACGTCATACCCTCGAAATATCATGACTTGCACGCAGGCAGAATCTACTTTCATCACTGAAGATCACGACGCGCCTTTTCATCCTCCAGTTGATCCCGTGACGGCACCAGTCGAACCGTGCAATGCGATGCTGTGGCGAGAGTGGAATACAGGCCAGAGGTGTGTGCGTGTGTGTGTGTGTGTGTGTGTTTGTGTGTTCGAAATCCCGCTGTTGGTAACCGGCGCCCAACAGTTCGTGTTGACACTCGAGGGGTCTCATTTGCTCTTATCTGTGCTATGAGAGGCTGTACAATTTGCTGCTGCTACCCCTGCAGTGCAGCGGTGTTAGCGTGCAGAACCTCATCTACTGGTGTGAGAATGCTGTATCCACTGTTGCCAGAACCGCTGCACAACTGAACAAATGACGTGGCACGTTCAGGCTTGTGTGTCAATTCTCCGAAACGACCATCCTGCCACTCGAAAGGCCAAAATTTGATTCCTCGCTAAGTTTTCTGCATGAAGAAAGAGTGCGTGTCCATCATGTGTTGGCTGCTTCTTCTACACGTCTGTACCACACTGAAGCGTATGGCTATAGGCCTTACCTTTTAAAAGATAGACACTGACGGCACTCTGGTAGCTAAGATTACTACGCCATCGGCTGGCAGATGACGTTGAAATCATTATCAGTATATCTACCATCCCCCAGATGGCATATTCTATCATCAGATAAAGACTGATATTGTTTGTCAAAGTGTTCTTGTTTCCCATCATTGTAGTTCCAATTACTTCTTCCCCTGATTTCACGTAGTGCATGTATTTCATTTCCAATACAATGTTGTGCTTCAGATGCGTGCTTTCAGGAAAGCCTACCCCGGTTACATTTGCCTTTTTATCGAATAAAACCTTCGTTACCTGCATTTACACATGCACCAAACTATCTTCATTGCTTTAATTCTAATTCCACAATAGGAGAATTATTTCATTTCATTTTCCTGCTGTTGTGTTATTCTCAAAGCTGAAGTTAAGGTGCTTACTGATCTCTCTCTTAACTACTTAATATTACCTTTGTTTTAGCTTGGAGGCCTTTTACCTCTACAGTACCTTCCGTCATTAATCTTGACAATGATACAATTATTTTATACTTCAGTTGATTTCCTGACCATTCGGTATTGGCAGTAAAACATTTACGTCAAGCTACACCCACAGTGCTGTCTGCTCCCTTTTACCTTTGCTTTTTATTTTCTACAATGCTGATCCTTCCCACACGGCAGTGTTAAGCTGAAAACTTGCTGTGCATCATTCAGAAGAAGAACGTGTCTTTCTTGTCCTATTATTTTCAAATGCTTCTTTAAGTTGTAGGTTACTCACCTGTCTATATTCTATAACTAGATTCGTCTCGTGGCTGCTAACGTATTATTCTGCCTCATATTCTTGACAGCTTTCTCTGGGTTCACAACTCCTGGGAAAGTATCTGTTAAAGTTCATTCTTTTCACCATCACTAAATGCTAATTTGCAATAATTTCTCTGGTGCCTTTTCTGAAATGTCCAATGTCTAGTACCTGTTCCATTTTTCTATATCTTCCTTTCTTATGTACTAGTGTGCGGACATACTGGCATATTAGCACATGAAATGG
This sequence comes from Schistocerca nitens, assembly GCF_023898315.1. Taxonomy (NCBI): domain Eukaryota; kingdom Metazoa; phylum Arthropoda; class Insecta; order Orthoptera; family Acrididae; genus Schistocerca; species Schistocerca nitens. The sequence goes on from NC_064615.1 coordinate 539,993,051, forward strand.
CGGGAGAACGCTTCAGGTGGCCTACAAGACGGCAGCATATATCGAGGCCAGTAAGATCTGGGTTGAGGTCAGAGGTAGACATATGGTGCTGTGAGTGTCGATAAGGCCAGTAGTTCAGAGTCCTTTAATATTCAGTGTTTGTTCTGAGTTTATTCAAATATAAATAAAATTTCAGCCACGGTAAATGTTATTACTTTAAGGTTATGTACATATTTCTCTCGTGACTAGCCCTGCTACAGAAAGCGGTTCGTAAGTTTTAGTTTCCGACCACACATTATCCAAAAGCTCATTGCATGATAGTGTGCAGGTAAGGAGTGGTAGCATTGTAAGCATAAACTGAAATCCGTCCAGTCTGCTGTGGTTAAGTTCGTTTAGTTAGAAATGTAGATAATGTAGCAAATACGTCGTTCCTTAGGCGTAATACTGACGTATATAGGGCAGTCCGTGTCAGGATGTACAGTACTGTAACGAAGATAAGGTGTTTGTATGTTCTCTCGAGGTATCTTTGGCGTTCATTGAAGAGCAAATCAGCTCTTGCTACAATAAATATATGTTTATTCATATGCGTCAATTGGGATTATCCATCAAAACAGTATAGTTACATAATCAACATCACCTCTATTTTATCATTGCTGTTATTCAGCAATTACCAGCGATGAATACACTTCCTGTTTTTATATTGATCGCTGCAGTATCGCTCTGAGCATAGAACTGAATCTACGGACTGGTAGAAAGACAGTAAGTATTTGGAGTTTTGCGCTGTAAAAGGAGCTATTGGCACCGCCAGTTTCAGGTTTCTCGGGAAGACTTCATGAATTTTCTTAATTTATCTGCCGTTAGCCTTAAACCATACACATAAACAATGAGAGTCGTGGGTCATATTACTACAAATTGCTTGGTATTCGTATTTTAAAACACATAATATTCGCCGCACTTTCGCCGCAGATTGAAATTTACGGGCAGCCGAAGAGAGGTTCTAGTCAGCCTTGGAATAATTACGGAACAGTTATTTGATGCAGGCAGCGACCGACTTTCTGTCATAGAGCAGGTGTCATAGATCAGGTATGGAAAGGAGGCAACAGGCCGTTAGCGCTACTGCGTGTGATTAGTTATACAGCCACGGCGAGAGCGGTTTCTCGGCTTCGCTGCCTGTTGTTCGGCGATTTAGCCTGTTGTACGAGATCCGCTTACATAATGTGCCTGTAATGCATACTATAACGTGCTTGTTTGCATTCACGTCTGGATGCGGCACTCGCTACCATACACCCAGCAGGAAAAGCTCGGGGGGATTTTACAGCGCTTTAAATGTCGCGGCGAACATATAACGGACGAGATAATTAAAATCAGATTGAAATACACCGTAGAGGCGCTATAAATGGTTAGAAAAAATGGCCAGTAATTTGCACGGGAGCATGTGTCTCTGTTTTTAGAGTGTGAAAATTACCCGTAAAAGGAATCCACTACGTATCTGCGAATTAGCTGATGTTTAAGATGCGTCGTTTTTATGGTCAGCGTTACCTAGAGGTTGGCGTCCTTCATTACTAAACCCGATTTCTCTAGTCAGATCCATCACGGTTTGAAATATAATTAAAATTTATGACATACGGCTTAACACATTGAGAAAAGAGGAAGTGGAAAGATTCTGAGTACGTCCTTGGTCGAACGACTCTATAAGCTTCTAAAGTTGGAAGAACCAATCATTATGAGCTGAAGAAAAGGCGAAAATCATTGGAAACCACTGCTTTATAGACACAAATGTGTATCTACAAGATACGAATTCCTCCAAACTATCCTCGTGTTGACCACTTATTTCGGAAAAAACTTTCGGTCCTAATTTGAAACGAAATGAGCCTATAAATAAGATAATTTTCGCTCATTTTGCGCGTAAAATGCTTTGCTTATAACCTGGTGACCAGAAGGTGAGTTAGAAGACTGGAAAAGGCAGTGCACTGCAGGCAGATCAGTTGAATTACAGAGAAGAAAGCAGAGAGAAAATTGTGACTTTGCGTATAGTGGTGTACATAATAATGAAGGAAACAGATAGTTCTCTAGCATTTGTAAACCTCAGTAAAGCTGTGAACAATACGCGATGAATGTAGCTACAGAATGCAGGCACGGAAAGTCTACGACAACAGAAGGTGCGTGAGAATAATAGAACACGAAAGGCGCGTTCTTCTTCATAAAGAGGCTTAACATCTGAGGTCATCAGTCCCCTAGAACGTAGTACTACTTAAACCTAACTAACCTAAGGACATCACACACATCCATGCCCGAGGCAGGATTCGAACCTGCGACAGTAGCGGTCTGAAACGCCTAGAACCGCTCGGCCACCCCGGCCGGCTCACTGTTAACAGACTACATAGCTCTTCTGAGACTGAGGAAGTAGGAGAGGTCCTGCAAGCTCAGACGATGTAAATACTGAGTAGCAGCTAGAGGATCAGCAACTTGCGTAACACCAACATTGGGAATCAGTGAACAGAGCAGGGAAGATAGTTTGTCACAGGTGCAAGCGCAGGCGAAGAAGGCTTTCTTCAACGTAAAATGCAAATAGTTTCAAATATAGACGTCGAATTGAGAAAAGTCTGGAGCGCACATTGTATGAAAGTGAAAAACGTGGATCACGTGATATCGAAAGGAGGAAGTGGAGATGTATTGTAGGGGAAAAAAAATATGGAAATACCTTGAAAGAGGATATTGATTCTCTCCCGATAAGAGCATATGCTACTTGGGACCATGGTCATTATGATACAGACGTGTAGAGCGAATATGCAGCCATGGTACACAGGCGCACTCTTGCTTCCTACAGCCAACTAAGCGACTTTCAGAATGCTCAAATTACAGCCTTCCGAATGACGGGATGGTTGTTTCGGAGAACTGCCACATAAATTGGACTTGCTACATGCGGGCGACAGTGGGCACGTGAGCATCGTAGACGATGTTCTAGACGTCCACGCAGCACGAACTCCCGCCAAGACCGTCGTTTTGTAAGGGCAACAGCGGCAGATGGTACAGTTTCCACACTATGGAAAAGAGCATATGTGGCCCCATAACCATCAACACAAACTGTTGCGAACTAGATACTACGGCCACGCTCACCTCTGACTGGTTTTCCACTCGCACCACAACATCGACGTGCACGATTTTTCTGGTGTCATCAGAGGACCGGAAGAAGGAATGGCGCGCCATGATTTTTTATTTTCAGGGATGAAAGCAGATTCTGAATGCATGTAAGAGCTGGTGGCCTGTGGGTACGACGTATACCTGAAGAGCGCTGTCTCGAACAGTGTATTCATTCGAGAGACACAGCCCTTTTGGTGTGGACTGGATTGCGGTAAGTTACAACACTGGTTCATCATTGGTGTTTGTGGAGAGAACGCTGACAAGCGCTCGATACGTGTCAAATACTATTCAACCAATTCTTCTGCCGTTCTCGCTAATCCAACAGGATAATGTTCGCCGACATATTGACCTTGAAATATACGTGCTCTGCTTGAAGTGAAGCAACTTTCCTTGCCAGTTCGATCGACAGACTTGTCTCTTGTCGACACGTGTGGAACATGATAGGATGACCAGTGACTCCTAGGACTCCTGCAGTCGCAGTTGTTTCAGAGCAACGCGAGGGGATCGATCAGGTGTGGAACAACGTACCCTAAGACTTTATTCATAGAATTTACAACCGACAGCTTGTCAGAGTCACTAGATGTATTGCCACGGTGGACACTACACTGCTTACTAATACGTGTGTTCTGAATGGGTTCATATTTGGTACCCCAAAACCGCTTGAGCTATTGATCTGTAAATATAATCATTCCATGTACTCCATCTGTACCTTAAAATATAAATTTTTAAGTAATTGGAATACTTTCAATGGGTGTTCGAATTTCTTCTGGCAGTGTACTTTAAACTCGTTTCGATGGTATAATGTTAAAAATTAAGTGATGACATAAAATTTTAAGACAAAAGTGAATAATAAAGAAACGGGAGGTAATAATTCTGTGAAACACCCTACATGACGACGTGAAACGTTAACGGGGTTTCTCCTACGACATCCAGTATTAGTTAATTTCGAGCTGGACACAGCAAAAAAGGAGAGTAGAAACAGACGCAGACTGTAACATGCAATGCGCGTTTAAGAGATACCGACTTATGTCATTACGTAGTGATTAAAAAAGCAACATATGCAATAAAAGGCAAGACGTCGTAACCTAGTAGAGAGACGTCTCGTACATCAAAGTCATTATTTTTGCAATAATCTGTTTTCATCGCTAAGGTAAAAAATTTTCCTTGTGGATAATATAAAAATACAAAATATCAACTGTGTTACGCCCAGTTGGCAACAGACAATGATTTCTATAATCTTTGGAAACAAAATTCACATTAATAGCTCGGAAAGTATATATGAGTTAACATAAAATAAAAATATGTGGTTACCAACAACAAGATAGAATGGAAGATCAGGATATGGCGTTTCGTCGGTGATGATATCATTAGAGCCGAAGCTTAAGCTCCGATTTGAGGAAGGAAATCGACCGCGTCTTCTTTCAAAGGAACCATCCCGGCGTCTTAAGCGGCTCAGAACAACTACAGCGAAACCTAAGTCTGAAGGCCTGGATGGGGTTCAGACCGACAACTATCCGAGAGGAAGTCCAGTGTCTTACTACATCACCACTTTGCTCTTTACAAAAACAGAGATACCATCTAACGGCACACCAGCAGTTCTGCAATCAGACTACGTCATTTGTACCCCGCAGGCAGTAACACGATTGCAAGGAAGGCACTTGTTTTAGAAAAGATATGAGGAAATAACTACAGTAATCATCTTAGCTGAATGATACAACAGTGTCGCATACGGCTTGAACAGTTCTGGACTATCATTGGCATACGCAGGCTACTGAAATTCACACATGGTTAGATGATTACATGTCCACAGATTATGGCAATCATTTTAAGCCTAGGTTTAGCATTCGGAATGAAAGGTAACAGCTTCGACATTCGACGATGAAGGTAGACTGGTGAGCGAAAACATTATGACCACTGACCAACGCAAGATCGAATGGCACATAGTGTTGTTGAAGCACGTGACGCGGTAAAGAAAGTTTATAAGCGAAGCAGAGTAGAATGGCGAATCATTCCAGAGACAATACGAGCCGAAAATATGGAAATCCAATGACATAAGCCACTCTGACATAGAGCAGATTGTTATGACCTATAGCCGGGAACGAGTGTCTCGGAAATGTTAAAACTAATCGGCTGTTTCACTTTAGCTGAGATAGAATCCAGAAAAATAGTGGACATCTATGTGCGGTAAATACGCAACAGTCATTACAGCAAAAGTTGTTCCTTCAAAGCGTGCCCATGAGAACCGGGTGGTGGGCGAAATGCAGTGGCAAGGGGCAGTATACCACTTGGGGCACAGCTAATAGTATCATTCCATCGGATCTGTCGGTGGTGTGTACACCACAGTGCGCATAAGACATTTAACTTTTATTTTCATGGTTCCTTTACTTACGGTGAAGACACTGAACCAGTGTAACATTCGTTATTGGTAGTATGAACTGTCCGCCTTTGTAGCTGATTTGTCAGATGAATACTAGAATGAATGATATAAGGAAATTTTGTTTCGTGGTAAGTTATTTGTGGGCTGAGATCCTTTAGTGGCATTTCTCATTAAAAGGTTCTTGCTCCGTCGCTGGAGGGGTCTTGCTCACCTCTCCCCTGTTGAACGTACGTGGCATCGGCGTGTTGTAGGTTCGTCCACCATCTAATACCAACCAATGAGCGTCTTTTTCTTATTGGTCTAACTGTGACGGACCAGAGCAGCATTATTCTCCTTACTATTATGTTAAGATGAAGTCTTAGTTCTTGCGGTAGACAACACAGAATCTGGCAGATGTCAACTGGCTTTCCTCACACGATCGATCGAAACTTCCTTTTCGGCTGACATCCTTCTGCGTCCAGGCTCTTCATTTTGCTAGTGCAATGAGCATCTACGGAAAATAGCTGAAAGACTGCGAAACAACGAGAAGGCGACAAGGTGTTTGGAGTCAACGCCTTATCACGGAACATAAAGGCTAATTTATAGATCAAAACAGACAACGATCTGTGGTAAATGTGACGACAGAGTACAATGCTGGTGCCGGTACAAGTGTTAAAAAACACACCATTCAGCGCTCATTCTTGAATGTGGGGCTCCACTGCAGACAACGCGTCAGTGTTTCCATGTTGACCCAAGATACCAACCATTGCGAATGCAGTGGGTGTGAGATCTTCGAAACTGGACTCTGGATCCAAGAAAAGACTCGTCTGGTCGGATAAAACACTCTTCTTGTTACCTGAGCGCAACCGTGTCCAGATACACCATCACCCACGTGAGTGGCTGTTCGAAACATGCACTCCATCACCGACAGTAGCCAGTGACAACTATTATGCAATCACTGACATTCGTCTAGCCTTCCATATGGCATGTGACAGTAAGAGAAGGCACTGTTATGGACAGTGTGTACAGTATTGAGGATCATCTGCTTCCCTTCATACTTGCTGTCTGTCCCAATGGCAACAGCAGCTATCATCCGTGCCACAAGGCCAGAATCGCAGTGTAGTGAAATTACGTCAATGTATGGGCCACCAAAATCGCCTGACCTGAATTAGGGTAACACAGTTGGGATGCTATCTGACACCAGCTTCGCCTCCGGAAACCATCGGCCAGCAATTTAAGGGAAATGCGTAACCTATGCATAAACACATAATGCCACCAACCTCCGGGCACTACCAACGACTTTTAGAATAGGAACCACTGCTCTGTCGCCTTCCGAAGCTGGACCATCACGCTATTCTGTGTGGTATCTATTACTTTTCACTCTTCAGTGTATATGCTATAGTCGGCAAACCAATTAGGAATAGCTGCTGTGTTGTAATGTGGATCGTCTTGTTGCCAAAGCGAATTGAATGGGACTTCCAACGTATGTCAGCTTGACAAATGAGGGTAGCATGCGCAATATGTGGACTGACGAGCAAAGATGCAGCTAATCATTCATAAATTCACAAGGAAGCCATAAGTGAGCTGCATATCACCCAAAGCCACTTTCTCGCTATGAAATTCATAAGCCACAGCCTTGGACTCTTGACCATGTATCTCAGAACACAAAGATTAGGGTGAATGCTGGTACATAATCAGTGGGCTTCTTATCATGGGAAGAAGTTTGTGTGAACTGATGAATGACAATACATTTGGAATGTGTTGATGGCACAGTACGGGTCCATCGAAAATCACATCATTGTAAACATCACAATTGCGAATAGCGCGCCCTTAAATAGATGTTCGAGACGAGTGGCGTTAAGAGGAATTCATAAAAGTTTCAACATGAGTAGGATTTAATTCCGATTACAGATAAAACGTGACATTCCCTCTACCATGCGCAAGCAACTGTAGCGAGAGAGACCTGAGACGTGAGTCTAGTGACAACATATATATTGCCTTTTGATATGCCTGCAATCGAAAAATTGGGAGAGATGCGTTATCAGAATACGACAAAGCATTATGACTGTACAATATTTGACTATAGTTGCCTCCCTCTTCTAGTGCGTACTTTTTACGGTATATTAGGCGCTCAATGGCGAGGTTATTACCGTCCAAAATTATTAACAACAAATGTACTTAAAATGTATAAAATGTCATAAGACATCTTAGTGTTACACAATTATATTCACTTTCTCCCAACTTCACTCGCAGTCATCCGCACCATCACACCATTTCACATTCTTTAAGATACCGTAACACTGATCAGATGGTAATTAAAACACTACTCGTACAAGAGAAGAGCTAAAATAATTACACAGGGAAATGTGATTGGCTGATCACTTACGAAACACACCACTATTAGGAACGTATACCTAAATTGCAGGGAACAAGTCGGCTCTTATCAGTTGTTCTATATTCGCAGAGGACAAATTAGCAGCTCCCCTCTTGTCTGAATCTAAATCACATTCTAAGTGTGGTGCACTATGATTTGTACCCCACAATCAGCACCCAATGGAGAGCCACCCTGCCGCAGCAGGAAGCCAAGCGCCATAGGGCTGGGATCTATGCGAACAAGAGTGAGAAGAATGTCACATTGTTTGAATGTCTGGAAGGAAGGCTTTACGTGTTGTTGATAGTTAAGGACACTCGTGGACGAGGAACAGGTCAGGAATTTAAAACTCACAACACCTGTCATCTGTTCCAAAGCCATTCTGAAATCACGATCAGGGAAAACACGAGAGCAGGAAAGGGAGTCACACCGTTTAGGCCTGTTAGTGGCTTTTTTTTTTTTGGGGGGGGGGGGGTCATCAATCTTCTGACTGGTTTGATGCGGCCCGCCACGAATTCCTCTCCTGTGCTAACCTCTTCATCTCAGAGTATCACTTACAACATATGTCCTCTTTTATTTGTTGGATGTATTCCAATCTCTGTCTTCCTCTACAGTTTTGGCCTTCTACAGCTTCATGTAATACCATGAAAGCCATTCCCTCATCTCTTAACAGACGTCCTATCATCCTGTCCCTTCTCCTTACCAGTGTTTTCCACATGTTCTTTTCCTCGCCGATTCTGCACGGAATTTCCTCATTCCTTACCTTATCAGCCCACCTAATTTTCAACATTCGTCTGTAGCACCATATCTGAAATGCTTCGATTCTCTTCTGTTTCGGTTTTCCCACAGTCCATCCATGTTTCACTACCATATAATGGTGTACTCCAGACGTACATTTTCAGTAATTTCTTCCTCAAATTAACGCCGATATTTGATATTAGTAGTCTTCACTTGGCCAGGAATTCCCTTTTCGCCATTGCTAGTCTGCTTTTGATGTCCTCCTTCCTCCGTCCGTTACTCGTTATTTTACTGCCTAGATAGCAGAATTTCTTAACTTCACCTACTTCGTGACCATCGATCCTGATATCAAGTGACTCGCTGTTTTCATTTCTACTACTTCTCATTACCTTTGCCTTTCTTCGATTTACTCTAAATCTATACTCTGTCCTAAGTAGACTGTTCATTCCATTCAGCAGATCATGTAATTCTTCTTCTTTTTCACTCAGGATAGCAATGTCATCAGCGAATCATATCATTGATATCCTTTCACCTTGAATTTTAATTCCACTCCTGAACCTTTCTTTTATTTCCGTCATTGCTTCCTCTATGTACAGATTGAACAACAGGGGCGAAAGACTACATCCTTTCTCTTACACCCTTTTTAAGTTGAGCACTTCGTTCATGGTCGTCCATTCTTATTATTCCCTCTTGCCTCTTGTACATATTGTCTATGACACGTCTCTCCCTATAGCTTATCCATTTTTCTCTCAGAATTTCGCACATCTTGCACCATTTACATTGTCCAACGCTTTTTCCAGGTCGACTAATCCTATGAACGTGTCTTGATATTTCTTTAGTCTTGCTTCCATTATTAACCGCAACGACAGAATTGCCTTCTCAGGTCTTTGCTTTTCCTAAAGCCAAACTGATCGTCATCTGGCGCATCCTCAAATTTCTTTTTCATTCCTCTGTGTATTATTCTTATCAGCAACTGGGATGCATGAGCTGTTAAGCTGATTGTGCGGTAATTCTGGCACATGTCGACTGTTTCCGTCTTCGGAATTTTGTGGATGACGTTTTTCCGAACGTCAGATGGTATGTCGCCAGACTCGTAGATTCCACACCCCAACTTGAATAGTCGTTTTGTTGCCACTTCCCCCCATGATTTTTAAAATTCTGATCGAATGTTACATATTCCTTCTGCCTTATTTGATCTCAGGTCCTCCAAAGTTCAATTAAATTCTGATTCTAATACCGGGTCCCCTTTCTCTTCTAAATCGACTCATGTTTCTTCTTCTATCACTTCAGTCAAATCTTCCCCCTCATAGTGTCCTTCAGTGTACTCTTTCGAACCAACCGCTCTCTCCTCTGCATTTAACAGTGGTATTCCCGTTGCGCTCTTAACGTTACCACCCTTGCTTTTAATTTCACCGACGGTTCTTTTGAATTTCCTATATGCTGAGTCAGTCATACCGACAATAATTTCTTTTTCGATTTCTTCGCATTTTTCATGAACCCATTTCGTCTTAGCTTCTCTGCACTTCCTATCTATTTCACTCCTCAGCGACTTGTATTTCTGTATTCCTGAGTCTCCTGGAACATTTTTGTACTTCCCCCTTTCATCGATAAATTTAAGAATTTTTTCTGTTACCCATGGTTTCTTCGCATTTACCTTCTTTGTACCTATGTTTTCCATCCCAAGTTCTGTGATGACCGTTTTTAGGGATGTCCATTCCTCTTCAACTGTACTGCCTACTGAGCAATTCCTCATCGCTGTATCTGTAGCCTTAGAGAACTTGAAGCGTATCTCGCCATTCCTTAGTACTTCCGTATCCCACTTCTTTGCGTACTGATTCTCCCTGACTAATGTCTTAAACTTCAGCCTACTCTTCATCACTACTATGTTGTGATCTGAGACGATATCTGCTCCTGGGTACCCCTTACAATGCAATATCTGATTTCGGAATCTTTTCTGACCATGATGTAATCTAACTGAAACCTTATCTTCTACCCCTTCCCGTGCAACTAATGACTATTACGTTTTCATCTCCTTTTACATACTGAATTACACTTTCTCTATTCTTCATCCTGAGCTTGTGACGTCGTCATGTATACTTGAACTATCTTTGTCGGTGTTGGTTTGCTGATTCTGATGAGAATAACCCTATCACTGAACTGTTCCCAGTAACACACTCTCTATTCAACCTTCCTATTTATGACGAACCCTTCTCGTGCTATACCAATTTCTGCTGCTGTTGATATTACCCTATACTCACTTGACCAGAAATCCTTCTCTTCTTTCCACTTCACTTCACTGACCCCTACTGTATCTAGATTGACCCTTTGCATTTCCCTTTTCAGATTTTCTAGTTTCCCTATCCAGTCCAAGCTTCTGACAGTCCACACCGCTACTCATAGAATGTTATTATTTCGTTGATTATTCAATTTTTTCCTCATGGCAACCTCCCCCTTGCCAGTCCCTTCCGGAGATCCGAATGGGGGAATCTTTTGCTAAAGGAGAGATGACCATGACACTTCCTCAATTACAGGCCACATGTCCTGTGGATACAAGTTACGTCTCTTTAATGCAGTGGTTTCCATTGCCTTCTGCATCCTCATGCCGTTGATGTTTGTTGATACTTCCGCCATCGGGGGCATTTTCCCACCCCTAGGACAAGAGAGTGGGCACTTAGCCTCTGTCTGCTCCCCCGCCCTCTTTGACAAGGCAGTTAGAAGAATGAGGGTAGCTTCTTATGCTAGAAGTCTTCGTTCGCCAATGCTGATTATTATTCAAAATTTAAGCAGCGGCGGGAATCGAACCTTACACCGAAAACGTTATGATTACTAATTCAAAACGCTACCCACAACCCCACGGTGGTTTGTTGATACATCTGTATAATTGTGGTGCACATAGAAAGTGTAAAATGTTGTATTAAAAACAGAGACAGGAGTGCAGCGTCTCGTGTATCACAGTAAATCTAAAATTACTCTGCCCTACAGCAATAACCAAGAGCGCTGTCCGTCACAACCTTGCCTTTTTCGACAGTAGTACGGAAGTACTAAGTAATGACGAGATATGTTTCTCTAAGGCCATAGACACGGCAGAGAGGAATAGTTCAGTAGTCAGTACATTTGAAGAGGAATGGACATCTCTAAAAAGGGCAATCACAGATGTTGGAAAGGCAAACATAGGTACAAAGAAGGCAACTGTGAAGAAACCAAGGGTAGCAGAAGAAATACTTAAATTGATCGATGAATGAAGGAAGTAGAAAAATGTTCAGGGAATTTCAGGAATATAGAAATACAAGTCGCTGAGGAATGAAATGAATAGGAAGTGCAGAGAAGATAAGACGAAATGGCTGCATGAAAAATGTGAAGAAATCAAAAAAGAAATGATTGTCGGAAGGACTGACGCAGCATACAGGAAAGTCAAAACAACCTTCGTTGAAATTAAAAGCAAGGGTGGTAACGTTAAGAGCGCAACGGGAATTCCACTGTTAAATGCAGAGGAGTGAGCGGACACTTCGAAAGATTACACTGAAGGCCACTATGAGAGGATGATTTGTCTGATGTGATAACAGAAGAAACAGGAGACGATTTAGAAAAGATAGAGGATTCGGTATTAGAATCAGAATTTAAAGGAGCTTGGCAAGACTTAAGTTCAAATAAGGCAGAAGGGATAGATAACATTCCACCAAAATTCCTAAAATCACTGGGGGGAACTGGCAGTAAAGCGACTGTGTGCAGAATGTGTGAGACTGGTGATAAACCATTTGACTTTCGGAAAAAATCATAGACACAATTCCGAAGACTGCAAGAGCTGGCAAGTGCGAGAATTATCGCACAATAGCTTTACAGATCATGCATCCAAGTTGCTGACAAGAACAATACACAGAAGAATGGAAAAGAAAAATGAGATCGTGTTATATGTCGATCAGTTTGGCTTTAGGAAAGGTAAAGGCGCCAGTCTGAGTTTGCGGTTGACAATGGAAGCAAGACTAAACAAAGCTCAAGACACGTTCATAGGATTTGTCGACCTGGAAAATGCGTTCGACAGTGTAACATGGTGCAAGATTTTCCAAATTCTGAGAAAAATAGGGGTAAGCTATAGGGACAGATGTGTGATATACGACATGTACAAGAGCCAAGAGGGAATATAATAAGAGTGGACGACCACAAACGAAGTGCTCGGATTAAAAAGTATGTAAGACAGGGGTGTCGTCTGTGGCCCCTACTGTTCAACCTGTACATCGAGGAAGCAATGATGGAAATAAAAGATAGGTTCTGGAGTGGAATAAAAGTTCAAGGTCAAAGGATATCAATGATACAGTTCGCTGTTAACATTACTATCCTGAGTGAAAATGAAGAATAGTTACAGGCTCTGCTGAATGGAATGAACACTCTAATGAGTACGGAATATGGATTGAGAGGAAATCGAAGAAAGACGAAAGTAACGAGAAGTAGCAGAAATTTAATATCAGGAAGCAGATTACGTTAAGGAATTCTGCTACCTGGGCAGCAAAATAACCAATGATGGACGACATCAAAAGCAGACTAGCACTGACAAAAAGAGCATTTCTGGCCAAGAGAAGTCTAGTAGCATCTATCTAACATAGGCTTTAATTTGAGCAAGCACAGCACTCTATGGCTGTGAAATATGGACTGTTGGAATACCGGAACAGAAGAGAATCGAAGCATTTGAGATGTGGTGCTACAGACGAAAGCTGAAAATTAGATGGATTGATAAGGTAAGGAATGAGGAGGTTCTGTGCAGTATCGGAGTGGAAGAAATATGTGGAAAACACTAACAAGGAGAAGGGACAGGATGATAGGACATCTGTTCAGACATGAAGGAATGACTTCCGTGGTACTATAGGGGGTTGCAGAGGGCACAATGTGTAGAGGGAGGAAGAAAGAAATTGGAATACATCCAGCAAGTAACCGAGGATGATGACTCGAAAAAGAAAAAAAATTAAAATAAATAAATAAAAATCCACTTGTTGACATTCTCCTTTGTGTAGGGATCAGTGTGATTCGCCCAGGAAACGTCCACAGTGATTAACTGGCTTAGTTATATGGATTGATATTTCCGCTGCTGTCTTGTTTCGGTTGGCCATTTTAATGGTTGTGATCAATCGCAGAAAATCGTGGGCGGCAGCGGTTGCCGTGCTCGAAATGTCGTGCAAAACGTTGAAAACTTCGACGAATGATTTATCACTTGCTCGATAATTATCTCCATTGTGAATTGGCAGTCTTGTAGCACTATGGTCAGTAATTCCTTGCGATTTCCGATTCTTCACAGAAAGATGATCTGCCACTACATTCTTCGCCATTCAGACCTGTCTAACCACACTGGTACCACCAGCGTCTTCTAACCACTGTTCGATGGCGCGTTGTTGCAGTACGCTACGACCAACTTCGCATCGATTGTTGGAGTGCTGATCCCATAAAAGAGTATCCGACGATACTCCACTTTATGAGTGGGCTGCGCCATGTTGCTTTGGCTCCTCTAGTACCGTGCTATGGTGGAGTGTCTTGGGCATCACATTATGTGCGAGTAGGACATGAAAAAAAAAGTTACGCACCATGATTTTTCAGGCGATAACTTAAACTATGGCTTCATAAACTGGTAACGATTAGAAGACACAGTGTGATTCAGCTGCCCCAGCGATTCGTATTATGCAACCCACACTATGTCCATATCAGGAACAGCAAACGGCCAGAGTACATCCATGTAAAAGTTATAAGTTCCCTTTCACGGCCTTGGGAGATCGCTATCAAACGGAATCATACCATAGCAATAGAAGTGAGGATTGGCCGTGAGTTTCACGTATGATTGGACCAAGATATACCTTAGATCTGCCATACCTATCCATGTGTCTCTAATCTTTATTTGTGTATTTAGCGGTATAGTTAACAGATTTTGGATGTCTGTATAAGTCTTTTCCGTTTGTGCTATTTAATCTTTCGTAAATTGTTTAGGAACGTAGCCTTATAAAGAGGTTTTCACCATCAGAAACAACTGAAGTAACAGGAGATATCAAAACAGGAACTGTAGAAGTAACAACTTTGCGGTATATAACCTCTGAATTATTTACGAAAGATTTACTGTAAATTGAGCAAACTTACAGAGACATCCAAAACCTTTATGACTATACAGCTAACTAAAAAAAGAAAGACTGTAGACAGTTGGGTAAGTATGGCAGAAGTAAAGCATATCTTGGTCCAAATATATCGTGTAACTAACGGGCAATCCTGACTTGTAGTTTTTACGGTGTCATTCCACTTGCTAACAGTCGTCCAGAGCTATCAGAGGGAACTTATATCGATTGTGTAGCTGTCGCCTGCCTGGGCACTGTTTCTGATATAGGCGTAGTGCGGATTGCATGAAAGAAATCGGTAGGGGTAGCTGAAACACTTTGTATTTCTCTGATCGAAAACGCTCAGAGCTGTTCAGTGGTTATGCACTGAAGGGAACAGGACCATATCCTTGGAACGATCCACAATAGTGACTTCCCTGATGACTGGTGTTACTACAGAATAATAAATCACTATAAGCGCCGTCGTGCTCGGTGGTGGTGCTCCGCCGCGAGGCGGAAGTTGCGGGGTAATGACTACGGCGAGCGGGTGGACGCGGGGCGTATGAAATCTTTAACTTGCGGCAGGCAGCTTAAATCATCGGGCGAGGAGGATCCCGAGCCCCCGATCACGTACCATACGAAAATCGAGCCCCGCGCATCGCCGGGCGGAGCGTCCGCCGCCCCCTCGCAGTACGCGATTAAGATCAAATAAATAAAGCCTGGGAGGACGTGCCGATGGGGGCCGGCATAACTTGCTACCTCAAGTAATCACAGGGTCCTCCACGCGAAATTGGCGGTATACGTGGAGCGTCCTCTGTGTGCTGCGGGGTAATGTTATACTCGGTAGTATGTACGAGCGGCGGGGCAGTGCGTTATTAGGCCGCTGCCCGATATGTTAATAACGGCTCGCTGGCGGTGGCTTTCACTTTAAATCTTGGTCCGCAGCGAGCGACCTCCCGCGGCCGCGGTCTATACTTTCTCGCGGGCAGTTCGATTACTTTGGGCAAAAAGCGCCAGACACTCGGCATGGCCGTTGAACTGGAGCGCGTGCAGCGGGAGCGCCGTGCCACCGTGGTATGGCTGTGAGTCCAGGAGCGCAGAAAAGACAGAACAAATATTAGGGTTTGATGTCTTCTAGACGTTATCATTGGCAACCAAACGACTATTCAAGTATGTATGTAGAATCAATGAGACTGGAGACATACCATCAGAGCTTCGAAAAAATTTCACCCACACAGTTCCGAAGACAATAAGGAAAGCTAGGTGTGTGAACTGTCGCACAATCCTCAAAATCAGCTCAAGAGCTCATGTATCCGAATTTCTGACAAGAATAATGTACAGAAGAATGTAAAGGAAAATTATAGTTCTGCTAAATGATCAGTTTAGCTGTAGGAATGATAAAGGCAGCGAAGATGCAGTTCTGACGTTGCACAAGATAATGGAAGACGCTCGTAGGATTTGTCGAACTAGAAAAAGCGTTCGGCAATGTAAAATGGTGCAAGATATTCGAAATTCAGTGAAAAATTGGGATACGTTGTAGGAAAACACGGATCATATACAATATATACAAGAGCCAGATGGAATAATAATACGGTTGGAAGACCAAGAACAAAGTGCTTGTATTAAAAATGACATAAAACAAGGATGCAGTATTCCGTTCCCACTGTTGGGTCTGTACATCTAAGAAGCACTGATGAAAGTAAAAAACAATAATTCAAGAGTGGAGCTATAATTCAGGATGATAGGGTGTCAGTGATAAGATTCGCTGATAGAATCTGTTGAATGGTTCAAATGGCTCTGAGCACTATGAGACTTAACTTCTGAGGTCATTATTCCCCTATAATTTAGAAATACTTAAACCTAACTAACCTAAGGACATCACACACATCCATGTCCGAGCAGGCTTCGAACCTGGGACCGTAGCGGTCGCGCGGTTCCAGACTGTAGCTCCTAGAACCGTTCGGCAACCCCGGCCGGCTCTGTTGAATGGAATGAACAGCGTAATGAATATACAATATGGACTGAGGATAAACCGGAGAAAGGCAGCAGTGATGAGAAATAGCAGAAATGAGAATAGCAAGAAACTTAACATGAAATTTTATGTAGGCGAAGTTAAGGAATTCTGTTATCATGGAACGAAAATAACCCATAACGGACGAAGCAAGATATAAAAAGGAGACTAGTACAGGCCCCAAAGGTATTCCTAGGCAAGAGAAGTCTACTAGTATCAAACATAAGCCTTAATT
This sequence comes from Schistocerca nitens, assembly GCF_023898315.1. Classification (NCBI taxonomy): domain Eukaryota; kingdom Metazoa; phylum Arthropoda; class Insecta; order Orthoptera; family Acrididae; genus Schistocerca; species Schistocerca nitens. Next base: position 540,009,944 of record NC_064615.1, read on the forward strand.
TGAGGAATAAATTGCTGAGAACGTACGTCTGGAACAGATCATGGTATTATAGTGAATCATACAAGGTGGAAAAAACGGTACCGAAGAGAATCGGAGCTTGCTACAGACTTAAAAGGAATGAGCAAGTTCTGTGCAGAACCGGAGAAGAAAGCAACATATGGAAAACGCTGACAAGAAGAAGAAGAGACTGGATGATAGGACATTTGCTGAGACATCAGGCAATAGCCTCCATGGGAATATAGGGAACTATAGGGGGTAAAAACTGTAGGGGAAGACAGAGATTGGAATGCACCCAACTAATAACTGAGGACGCATGCTGTGCGTGCTGCTCTCACATGAAGAGGCTGACGCTTGACAGCAATTCGTGGCAAGTCGCGTAAAACTATCTGAACACTGATGACTCAGTAAGAAAGACGGCGACGCACCACTCAGAAGATGAGTGGTATAGATAATATGTAGAATTTTGCGCTTCACAAAACGCGGAAAACTAATATGGTTAGAAAATCGCTGATTAACGGTGGGAGTCACTGAGGCCATGCGAACGCCTGTGTGCAAAAATTTGAAAGGATATGAAATCGAATCATCACACAGACTCAATCGTACGTAATCCTATGGCAGACTTTGGTTCCCTAGCATGGTGCTGAGGGAATGTAGTTAGTCAACAGAGGATCAAATTACTTGTTCCTCTCACCTTAAAATATGTCTCAAGTACACTCCTGGAAATGGAAAAAAGAACACACTGACACCGGTGTGTCAAACCCACCATACTTGCTCCGGACACTGCGAGAGGGCTGTACAAGCGATGATCACACGCACGGCACAGCGGACACACCAGGAACCGCGGTGTTGGCCGTCGAATGGCGCTAGCTGCGCAGCATTTGTGCACCGCCGCCGTCAGTGTCAGCCAGTTTGCCGTGGCATACGGAGCTCCATCGCAGTCTTTAACACTGGTAGCATGCCGCGACAGCGTGGACGTGAACCGTATGTGCAGCTGACGGACTTTGAGCGAGGGCGTATAGTGGGCATGCGGGAGGCCGGGTGGACGTACCGCCGAATTGCTCAACACGTGGGGCGTGAGGTCTCCACAGTACATCGATGTTGTCGCCAGTGGTCGGCGGAAGGTGCACGTGCCCGTCGACCTGGGACCGGACCGCAGCGACGCACGGATGCACGCCAAGACCGTAGGATCCTACGCAGTGCCGTAGGGGACCGCACCGCCACTTCCCAGAAAATTAGGGACACTGTTGCTCCTGGCGTATCGGCGAGGACCATTCGCAACCGTCTCCATGAAGCTGGGCTACGGTCCCGCACACCGTTAGGCCGTCTTCCGCTCACGCCCCAACATCGTGCAGCCCGCCTCCAGTGGTGTCGCGACAGGCGTGAATGGAGGGACGAATGGAGACGTGTCGTCTTCAGCGATGAGAGTCGCTTCTGCCTTGGTGCCAATGATGGTCGTATGCGTGTTTGGCGCCGTGCAGGTGAGCGCCACAATCAGGACTGCATACGACCGAGGCACACAGGGCCAACACCCGGCATCATGGTGTGGGGAGCGATCTCCTACACTGGCCGTACACCACTGGTGATCGTCGAGGGGACACTGAATAGTGCACGGTACATCCAAACCGTCATCGAACCCATCGTTCTACCATTCCTAGACCGGCAAGGGAACTTGCTGTTCCAACAGGACAATGCACGTCCGCATGTATCCCGTGCCACCCAACGTGCTCTAGAAGGTGTAAGTCAACTACCCTGACCAGCAAGATCTCCGGATCTGTCCCCCATTGAGCATGTTTGGGACTGGATGAAGCGTCGTCTCACGCGGTCTGCACGTCCAGCACGAACGCTGGTCCAACTGAGGCGCCAGGTGGAAATGGCATGGCAAGCCGTTCCACAGGACTACATCCAGCATCTTTACGATCGTCTCCATGGGAGAATAGCAGCCTGCATTGCTGCGAAAGGTGGATATACACTGTACTAGTGCCGACATTGTGCATGCTCTGTTGCCTGTGTCTATGTGCCTGTGGTTCTGTCAGTGTGATCATGTGATGTATCTGACCCCAGGAATGTGTCAATAAAGTTTCCCCTTCCTGGGACAATGAATTCACGGTGTTCTTATTTCAATTTCGAGGAGTGTATATTGGACCCATAGGACTGACAGTGGACAGTGAACATATGCAAAGAACGAATGCACAATTGTTCACAGGAAATGTTGAGAAACCTAAATTGGCAGATGCCAACTATCCCGAGAAAGCCTGCTGACAATGTTTCAATTAGCAGCATTAAGGAAAGAGTCTTGCGATATTCTTCAGGTTCATATGTATCGCTGCCACATGAACCGCGAAGAAAAGATTAGGATAACTGCAGCACTCGCAGAGGCTTTTAAGCATTCTTCTCGCGCTGCTTTCGTCACATGGTTCTATGCTAACTATGCTCTGCACTTCACAGTGGTTTGCATAGTATGCATGCAGATTCAGGCAGAAGTACAGTAAGTAGTTCGACGCAGAACACAAGTTCAGTATACGGGAAGGATAAGGAAGAAAATCGGCCGTGCCAGTTCAAAGTAACTATCGCTGCATTTGCTTTAACGATTTAGAGAAACCACGGAGAACCCAAATATTGATGCGCTGACGGAGACTGGAATCACACTCCTCCCGGGGCTGCGACTAGGAGCACGGCATCAAGTCACGTAATCTCAACTGCTGATCAACGTGACATTCAGTCGGCCTCGTTCATCAACTGTTTTAATTCACCAGAGAAATGTGTCCATACGGAACATAGTGGACAGTTTTGTCCTCTACTGTAAAAGTCTTAGCCATCCTTTCAGTGCTACGGTCGCAGGTTCGAATCCTGCCTCGGGCATGGATGTGTGTGATGTCCTTAGGTTAGTTAGGTTTAAGTAGTTCTAAGTTCTAGGGGACTGATGACCACAGATCTTAAGTCCCATAGTGCTCAGAGCCATCCTTTCAGTTTGCTGCCTTCCCACCCCTCTCGGAATTTCATTTTGTGTCGGTGCAACGTTTTCTACGACTAATGGGAACATAATGAAATGAAAAATATTTCCCTCAGGCGTTAAATGTTATACGTTGATGTGTATACAGCGTATGTTTTAGGATTGTACAAACGGTATCAGTTCCTACATGAATAATTTTGAGATCATTTTTTATTTGCCATCGTATGTAAGGTTTGGTGTCTAATTGCTATGGCAAACAGGCCTAACTACTGCATTAAAATGCAGGGTATACTGTATTGTGTCTAGACAAGACAGCCTAGACACAATGAAAGGAAGCCGAAAGGCACGCGCTTAAACTCACGCAGGCTGGCGTGAGGTCTGAAACAGGATACGTAATGAATGCTATAAAGAAAAGTATGTAGCTTCTGGAATACTTAACTTTAATCCACATTTGTAGAACATCGCTCTTGATGATACATTAATAGAATCTCAATATCAATTGAATACGGCACCTTGCTAGGTCGTAGCAAATGTAGCTGAAGGCTATGCTAACTATCGTCTCGGCAAATGAGAGCGTATTTGTCAGTGACCCATTCCTTGCAAAGTCGGCTGTACAACTGGGGCGAGTGCCAGTACGTCTCTCTAGACCTGCCGTGTGGTGGCGCTTGGTCTGCTATCACTGACAGTGGTGACACGCGGGTCCGACGTATACTAATGGACCGCGGCCGATTTAAAGGCTACCACCTAGCAGGTGTGGTGTCTGGCGGTGACACCACATACTATCACTTCGTGACTCATTCTCTGTTTTTAAACTGCGTTATATTACTGATATACTTCAAAATGTGCTTCACAAATTGCTTGTAATTGTATTTGTTATTTCTAATAGACCCTGGTAACAGGATACTCCCACGCGTACATCCAGAGTAATCTCGGCCGAATTTCACCAGTTAACCATATCATCCATCACTGGATCCCTCCTATTCTCATTATTTAATTTGTAATATTATTATAATACTGATCGGTGTATTTTATTACCCTATTTACAAATTTCACTCTGAAAAGTAAATCACTTTTATATCCAGATCAATACTAGAAAAAATTTCGCGTTAACTATTATATGAGTATCACAAGAGCGGATAAGCAGAAAAAACGAAAAACTGAGAGCAACTCTGCTCCTCATCTGTTTTGCGCTGCTTCCTTACGTGATGTTACCTTAAATTAATCTCCAGGCATCTTCAACAAGTTGCAGAACTAAAGATTATTACAGCAGCCATTGTCTTGTGGCATACAAGGAATTTCAAACCAGTGAAACTTCGTATATCGTAAACCTGACACCTCAAAAGATTTCTTTCAACTAAGAAAATTGTTTATAAAATGTACTTAATTTTGGTCATTTTTATGTCGTTCAATTTATTTAATGGTAATTACCATGGAGATTCAAGAAGACAGCCGTTGATGCAGCACCAACAAGCCAATAAAATACAAGAACATTCTCAAAAGCATTGCCCAACTCATCTAGAGTTCCCTATCTTACTGCATCAATGCTGACGCACCAGTTCACTAGGTGTAACAATGAATAACCTTTCACAAATTGACTGATACTAACTATCCCAGTATAACAAATCAGGAAAATTGATTAGTGTAGGATATCAAATCCCATAAAATTTTGGTAATAGATATCATAATAACAATGATAATGATAGAAACAATGTATCAAAAAATTTTAATCAAATGTTTTTAACTCAGACAGGATGTTAAAAATATTCTTTGCAATTCAACAGTGTTTATTGTGTTTTTGGTAATGAGATCTGATTTTTTTTTTGGATTTCAATACAGTATTTTAGTTTTGTTTCTTCCTTTCTTTCCTCTGTAAACATAAAATTCTATTGGCTGTACGATGTGTCAAGTCTCTCATTTACGCTGATGTGGTACGCTGATATTAAACTAACCTTTAATTAAATACGCTCTAAGGAAATCACAGAATGGGTCGAAATTCGTAGGATATGTAGAACTGTATACCGGCAACAAATGACAGTCTGCAGAGAGTTGGGCGAATCAGAGGCGGCAAAAGATATAATTACGCTAAACTCAGTATGTAAGACAAGTCAAATTAAGCGTAAACGTGGAAGGAAACGTCAGTATGCCACACGTCAAAGAGTGCAATGTCATCAGTGAACAAACCCGAAAGGGGGGCAAGATGATTTGTCCCCAAGAAATGTGAGTGATGTTCTGCTCAAAAACAACTTACGGCTAGGCTGTTGGATAGAAAAGGGTCACAAGATATGAACCCTGTCTTGTGTGTGTCCACGGCAGTTTCCTTTGGATCCCCTGTATTCTTTTCGGATTTGTCTACTGTGGCCCGCCACGGTTTTATTTCCTGTCCCAACATCGTAACATTCCTAAATTTTCCGACAGTTTTTGTTCTCTGTGGATCCTCAACTACCACGGAATTTATTCCCTGATGTGAACACATCTACACTCCTGGAAATTGAAATAAGAACACCGTGAATTCATTGTCCCAGGAAGGGGAAACTTTATTGACACATTCCTGGGGTCAGATACATCACATGATCACACTGACAGAACCACAGGCACATAGACACAGGCAACAGAGCATGCACAATGTCGGCACTAGTACTGTGTATATCCACCTTTCGCAGCAATGCAGGCTGCTATTCTCCCATGGAGACGATCGTAGAGATGCTGGATGTAGTCCTGTGGAACGGCTTGCCATGCCATTTCCACCTGGCGCCTCAGTTGGACCAGCGTTCGTGCTGGACGTGCAGACCGCGTGAGACGACGCTTCATCCAGTCCCAAACATGCTCAATGGGGGACAGATCCGGAGATCTTGCTGGTCAGGGTAGTTGACTTACACCTTCTAGAGCACGTTGGGTGGCACGGGATACATGCGGACGTGCATTGTCCTGTTGGAACAGCAAGTTCCCTTGCCGGTCTAGGAATGGTAGAACGATGGGTTCGATGACGGTTTGGATGTACCGTGCACTATTCAGTGTCCCCTCGACGATCACCAGTGGTGTACGGCCAGTGTAGGAGATCGCTCCCCACACCATGATGCCGGGTGTTGGCCCTGTGTGCCTCGGTCGTATGCAGTCCTGATTGTGGCGCTCACCTGCACGGCGCCAAACACGCATACGACCATCATTGGCACCAAGGCAGAAGCGACTCTCATCGCTGAAGACGACACGTCTCCATTCGTCCCTCCATTCACGCCTGTCGCGACACCACTGGAGGCGGGCTGCACGATGTTGGGGCGTGAGCGGAAGACGGCCTAACGGTGTGCGGGACCGTAGCCCAGCTTCATGGAGACGGTTGCGAATGGTCCTCGCCGATACCCCAGGAGCAACAGTGTCCCTAATTTGCTGGGAAGTGGCGGTGCGGTCCCCTACGGCACTGCGTAGGATCCTACGGTCTTGGCGTGCATCCGTGCGTCGCTGCGGTGCGGTCCCAGGTCGACGGGCACGTGCACCTTCCGCCGACCACTGGCGACAACATCGATGTACTGTGGAGACCTCACGCACCACGTGTTGAGCAATTCGGCGGTACGTCCACCCGGCCTCCCGCATGCCCACTATACGCCCTCGCTCAAAGTCCGTCAACTGCACATACGGTTCACGTCCACGCTGTCGCGGCATGCTACCAGTGTTAAAGACTGCGATGGAGCTCCGTATGCCACGGCACACTGGCTGACACTGACGGCGGCGGTGCACAAATGCTGCGCAGCTAGCGCCATTCGACGGCCAACACCGCGGTTCCTGGTGTGTCCGCTGTGCCGTGCGTGTGATCATTGCTTGTACAGCCCTCTCGCAGTGTCCGGAGCAAGTATGGTGGGTTTGACACACCGGTGTCAATGTGTTCTTTTTTCCATTTCCAGGAGTGTATTATCCGTCCCTTTTTCTAGACTTTTCCATATGTCCCTTCGTCGCCCACCCTTCGCATCACCTTCTCATTCCCCGTTGGTCAGTTTAATTTTAAGCATCTTCTTATAATACCGTTTTTCAAACGCGTCCATACGCTACTGTTCCGGTAGTCCCACAGTTCGACATTTACTTCCGTAAAATTCTTTGCTCCCGATGAACATTCTTAGAAATATCTTCCTGAAATTAGGGATCATATTTTATACCAGAGGACTACTTTCCTTGAAAAATGCTCGCATTGCCTCTGATAATCTGACTTTGGTAGTCTCCTTTCTTTCGTTTATCATGTATTATTTTGATTACGAGGTAGCAGAATTCCTTCATCTATTATATGGTCCCCAAACATGATGTTACATTTATAGCTGACTTCATTTCTTCTACTATTTATTTTCGTCTCTCTTTAGTTATTCTATGCGCCAGAGACTATTCATTCGTTCAACAGGTCTTGTAAATTATTTCACTGAAAACAGCAATGTCATCAGCGGAATTTATCATGATCTTGCACCCTAAATTTTGAGCGTCATAAACGCCGCCGCTGGTGTATTGACTGACTAGTTTGGCAATGACATCTCTATTCGATGCCAACAGGATAAACACAGTATAGTAACCCCTAATGGCGCTCACAGACAAGAAGTCAGAAGAATATAAAACTAATTGATACGTATAATGACCGCGTTATAAATATTTTATGGAGCTCATTTGTCAAACGAAACCCATTGGTGGCAAAATACATGACGAGCTTCACCAAATAACTTACACTTCCTCTGACAGTACACTTATTCCGACATTCGTGTAGTGTTACCGTATTTGGCCACACGCGTTTTCTGAAGGCCGTTCTTGTAAACAAAAAATTTCCCATTAGTTACTGAATGAGCCTTGGGCAAACAAAAGACTAAAACGGAACTTTTGTCAGGAAATTATATGTACTTTTTACAGGCGACGTTCCTGCATGCAACGATCAAGTAGCCTTTGTGAGACCATCACAGCAGCAACTATGATAGCCAGTTGCTCGTCACAGAGGTTGTGGAAAGGTAATCATAGAAAGCTGGTTTGTACCCTAATTTTATGCAGCACAAAGACCGAAAATTTACTATAAAACTACATTAAAAAAAGATGCACGAGCCAGGAATTATTCGAATGGGACGGAAATCGATAGATGTGACCCACATCTACAGACAAATAAAGGATTAAAATTTCAGAAACATTGGATGATTTATTCAAGAGAAAGAGCTTCATAACTGAGCAGCTTGCCATTGATCGATAGATGTCCTGGCCGCGCGTCGTGGCCGCGCCGTTTGAGGCGCTATGTTACGGACTGCGCGGCCCCTCCCGCCGGAGGTTCGAGTCCTCCCTCGGGTAAGGGTGTGTGTGCTGTACTCAGCATAAGTTAGTTTAAGTAGTGTGTAAGTCTAGGGACCGATGACCACAGCACTTTCGTCCCTTAGGAAGGCAACCCACATTTGAACATTTTTTTTTTTTTATGTCCTCCTGAGGGATGTCATACCCCCTTCTTTCCATCTGGCGCGTTAGATCGTTAAAACCCCGAGTTGGTTCGAGGGATCTGCCCATAATGATTCAAGCGTTCTCATTTCAGGAGATATCCAGCCAAGGTAGAGCCAGCCAAGGTAGTGCTTGGCAAGCACAAAGATAGTAAGAGCACTTACTGAAATTTAAGTCAAGGATGGCCTGCCGTAAAGGCAATGAACGGGACGTGGAATATCGTCGACGTACCTCTGTGCTGTAAGGGTGCCGCGGATATAACAAAGAGGTCCTACTAGGAAAAGAAATGACACCCTAGACCCTCACTCCTGGCTCTCGGTAAAATGGTGGCTAACAGTCAAGTTTGTAACCTCCCCACACGAAAAATATTTAAATGGAAATGGAAATGGAGCCAAGTGTAGCCTCCCCACAAAAAATGTTAAATGTTAATGAAAATGTGCCAAGCGTAGCCTCGCCACAAAAAATAATAATTAAATGAATTTTTCTAATATTGTAACCTCTGAACAAAATTGGCTCCCATTTATAGTCTGTGTGCAGAAATGCATTCACATTTAATGTTCCCACAAAATTCTTTTTTCATTTAATGTTAAGTTCGAAACAGAAAAACTCCTAAACACCAAAATGATAAAAAAAAGTTTAGTAACCTCATAAATTTTATGAGGACAGCAGCGCTGACCTTCGGCCCTGTATTCTGAATAAAAAAAAAGCAAAAATTCTTACCTCAATAAAACTGCAGTTATATCTGCTCTTAATTAGTTATTTTTCGACACAGCTCCGTGCAATGCTGGCGTATATATATATATATATATATATATATATATATATATATATATATATATATATATATATATATTGATTCTTGGAAGCAATGATAATCCATTGGAAATATTCTTTAATTGAAATGAATGCTTTTCTTTAAAAGAGTTACTTTATATTATAAAAAAATTATTATTGGGGCATTTTTTTGAACAAATTAAATTACAATTAACATACATTATTAAATATGCGCAAGGCTGCTTCTTTACCTTCTACAACAATACTCATCCTCCAGAATCCTGACCACAGTCGCGAGCAGAGCACACCGCCGACACATGCCGACTCCACCGGACTACTACTGTCGACTCGCGCAGACAAGCGCAGACTAGCGACAAGCAACAACTAACGACATACTACTCTCTGGTCAGAGATTCTGTCATGCCTCGCCCATCGCCGGCAAAGCATACGTCTTACAAGTTGGTATTGGTATCCAACAACTGTCTGAGGCGTCTCCTGAAGTGTCTTCGGTCTGAAATCTCATTTACTCGAGTATAATTCCAAAATGAGATTTTCACTCTGCAGCGGAGTGTGCGCTGATACGAAACTGTGTGCCTGACCGAGACTCGAACTCGGAACCCTTGCCTGTCACGCTCAACTGCCAAGCACGACTCACATGTCCTCAGAGCTTCAATTCTGCCAGTACCTCGTCTCCTGCCCTCCAAACTTCACAGAAGCTCTTCTGCGAACCTTGCAGAATTATCTTGAGTGATGAGTCCCGCTTCTAACTGAGCCCCGATGACCAGCGAAAGTGTGTATGCAGAGGCGCTGCATAATGGTTGGCTACCGATGTAACCGTCGCCCCGCCATAGGGCCCAAAAACCAGGAGTGATGGTCTGGGGTATCATTTCATACCAGGTCTCCTTTGGTTGTCATCCACAGCACTCTTATAGCACATCGCTAAGTCGAAGATATTCTACGTCCCGTTACGTCGTGCTTCAAGGCAAGCCAATTTGGGCCTGCATTTCAGTAAGATAATGTCAGCGCACACACGAAGAGAATGTTTACTGCTTGTCAAATGGCTCTGAGCACTATGGGACTCAACTGCTGAGGTCATTAGTCCCCTAGAACTTAGAACTAGTTAAACCTAACTAACCTAAGGACATCACAAACATCCATGCCCGAGGCTTGATTCGAACCTGCGACCGTAGCGGTCTTGCGGTTCCAGACTGCAGCGCCTTTAACCGCACGGCCACTTCGGCCGGCCTACTGCTTGTCTTCGTGCTTTTCAAACCGTACCTTGACCAGCAAGGTAGCCGAATCTGTCCCCACAATTGGAGTATTATGGGCAGGGCCACCCACCAGCTCGGTATTTTGACGATCTAATACGCCAATTGGACAGAATTGGGCCCGATACCCTCAAGAGGACATCTAAGAACTCTATCAATCATTAATGGCAAGCCGAGTAACTGCTTGCATAAGGGCTAGAGGTGGAGCAACGTGTTATTGATTTGCTCTATTTCTGAACGTCATGCTACTCATTTGCTGGCCTGTACATCGATCTACAGATTTCCAACCCCTTTTTTTCCTAGAGTGTGTTACTACAAGGCTTTGAAAGTATTAAGGCGTATAAATTGCTTAGAAAATTAGCCTTTCACATATGTTCACATGTTCTTGTTGAGTCATCTTTTTTAAAATAAAGCTCGCACGTTCCTTTCTTCGCTAGAATCCAGCTGCAGCAACGAGTCACACGCTAATCACAAGTGGGACTATGTCTCTGTGCCATCCTTAGCATTATTTTTCTCTCGTCTGACACTGTTCTATTGTACTTAGACCGAGGGACGTGGACGTGAGATTAAGTTGTTAGGCTACATTTGGGAGTAATTAGGTTCAGACATCTGTACTGATTTACCGGTTTTCTGTGGTTCCCCATGTCACTACCGACAATTTTGGAGTTGACCGCTGAAACTGATTATATTCTTCCCATCCTTGACTAACGAGACTTCAGCCTTCCTTCTTTTGAGTGCTGTGATCCTCCACGAAGAACTCCAAATCTGTGCCCCACGCAGAGAATACAGCTCCAGAATTTCGCACTTCCGGGTGCGACATATGCTATGACCTCGTGAAGTGACCGCCTTGGTAGCATAAAAACGTAGTAGCATGGAAAGAGCTACTTGCTTTCAATCAACTTTATTTTTTATTATTAAACTACTGAAAAATGTCAGTTATAAGATAAAAATAAATAACCTTTTCCGCAATAACAGTCAAAAAACCCCTATACTGAATGTATTCCGTAATTTATTGTCACATCGAAAAAAAGAGTTACATTAGGAACATAAGACTATGGTACAGGTTAAAAAAAAAAGTCACTGTCTGATGCAGTTTCTGCGATACGTTACTCATGTAATATTCGCTAGCATAAGACGATATAGTGTTTAGAACTAAATAACCTTTAATCAAAATATCCACGGGTGTACTGCCGGTCTACAGTGTCCAACGGGCACAATATTTCGGCGATCATACATGTCGCCATCATCAGGTGAACTGACGGACTGAGCTCCTGTGAACGTGCCGGCACGGAAATCCGTACGCTATGGCTGCTCAGGGGGAACTGGGTTCGGTCGCGGCGGCAGCCGATTAAACCTTTGTCTGGAGCATTTTCTTGTCTCACAAAAATTAACCTAGTTGAAGTAGCATGTTAGACAGTAGTTTCATACTATTTGTATTAGATCTTTATCGATACTAATTATTTGCAGAATGTGGTCTTACGAAGTGTCCCTTCCAACAGCATGCAGTAATGTCAGAGGTTACATTCTGGTATTCTCAGAGGACCACAGTCTGGAATGTTACAGGAGTTTCGCTGAATGTAAAGGAAGGACTACACGGCATACGCATGGTTTTGTTTGCATTCAGAGAGATGTACTTTCGTTGAACTCAGCATCCACCAGTCTCCTTCACTTGTGGACGGCAGTTCAGCGTTCATGCGTCCGGATGGCTTCCCACCGCTCTCTTTATCTTGTGGACTCAGCACGGTGACGCGCCACAGATGTCTATAATTCTGTTCCCATTGGTATACACAACGAGTCTCGCACACTGCCAATAACTTACGTGTAGTCTAACCTAGTGTCTAACTTGAAGTAGAACTGTTGATAAAATATGATTACGTCGATATTTTTTGAAAAAAATATCGATATTTATCGGTAATATTTTTTCACTGACATATCAATATATCGATATCTACATGGCAATATCTAGTGCCGATATTATTACTTTATACTGTATTTTTTCCCCAATTTTCGTTAAATGCATGAAACTGTTTTTTTGAAACTGTAGTAGAACATAATTTTACTTTCAATGTGTGAAGGAGTCTTACTACTTTTTGAGCTCACATCACGTCCATTCTTTCTCTATGTGTGAAGCAAGTATAGCTGGCACGAAAAAAAGTCCGATTGCAACGGGGAGTGGCAGTGTGAACGGAATAAAAGGAATAACACGATTTTCGATGTGGGGAAATAGCACACCATTTACCTTAAAAATAATTTTAGCCCAGCTAGGGTGCTATTTCTTCATAAATAGTTGCTGGAAAAGATGACCATAATCTAAATGTCAAGAATGGTTTTTGCGGTGGGACGAAACGTGTGAGGGGACATGTTGACGTAAACGGTGTTCAGCGCTAATAACAGAAACTGCAACGTTTAGCTTCACCACGCAATTTTGACACAACTGCAAGGTCGCTGGCCTTTGTAGAAACCTTTTTCCGTCATTACATCGATTATCTGTACTTTTACGATGCATCGAATGTCGATAAAGGTAATTTTTAAAAATATCGATGTATTGGATTACCGATATTTTTAAAAATATCGACAGTCCTGATTTGAAGCATGCCCATCGTCTGGTGTGACAATCGTGTGAAACACTATCAGAGCTACCGTTGTGCCATATAGCTCTTGATCTAAGATGGCAGAGGAAAAGGGTTGGGATATACTGTGCGAATATGACCAAAAAAAAATCATTCTTCAGGTGTGTCTCTTCTCCATTACCTCCCCTGTAACATACACTTCTTTGCTGCATAGAGTAAATTGGTGTAGAACGTTAATACAAAGAACCTGGGTAAACGGAGGATCAGCTCAGGAGACTACAGCTACTCACAGAGTAACCATTTTGTCGTAGCTTCGAAGATGCGTATTCTGCCTTCGATCAGTAGCCGTTGCATCCTCTCACCGCCAACCCACCGTGGGCTAGAGAATCTCTTCTGGCATGTAATTACCTGAACATGGAAGGACAACACATCATATTTATGGCATACTATGTTACCGTAAAGTATTGCAATTAATGTACAGGAGGACAGCAGGAAGCAAGTATCCGTCTATATATTACGCGAATCACAGGTTGCCACACGTGACGCAGAGGATAAAAACCCGTTTCCCTGCTCAGAGTACCTGTCGCGGAACTTCTAATTGCAACTTAATTGCCGCTGTAAAGCGATTTAGTAAGCTGGAGCAGCAAGACAACTGTGATCACCATGTAACTGCGTGTGTGTGACGCAGAAGGCCATTTACTGTGTCCAGACACCGCTTCGCGCGTTGGACAATGGCCTGTGTTTGAAGCTTCTGGCGACTGGGAGGCAAAGGAATTACTTCCTTCACAGATGGAAAAGAAAGTGTGCGAGATAGAGGTTATTATATGACCGGAGGACACAACATTACACTCCATTAAACGGTCAGTGAGAAATGTATGCAAGTCTCACGTAAGAGACAACAAGGCAATAGTGAAAAGTTTCTAAATCTTCTGTTCAGTCACTGAGTGTCCATATTGGCACCCAGGTGGAAGATATCGGAGAGAGGGCCGACTGAATTCGGTCTATCGAAAATGTTTCACCGCGGAAGATCGTAACGTGGTAGCTACTTTCAACCGTCCGAAGAAGGTAGGAACGGCAGATACTGAGATAGCTGATCGCGGAATATAAAGCATCTACAACGCTTAGTAGTGGAAAGGCATCAGGACCAGAATTGAGATCCTGTAAGATTCCACAAAGATTATGCAGTGGAAATTGCTCCCCTTCTAACAACGGTCTGTCGTAGAACGCTGGAACAACAAAGGGTACCTAACGACTGGAAAGAAGCGTAGGTCACTCTCGTTCTGAAGAAAGGGCCGCAGGAAAGATGCACACAATTATAGGCGTATACTGTTGACGTCAGTCGGTTGTACTGTTATGGAACGTGTTTCATGCTCAAAATTCATGACGTTTTTTGGACAACGAAATTCTCCAGTATAAAAATCAACATGGATTCCGCAAATAGAGATCTTGCGAAACATAGCTCTCTCCGTTCGTCCATGAGATTGATGCACTGTAGACAATGGGGCTCATGTTGCCGCCACGCTTGAAGGCAGTGTTTGCAGAATGACCTGCAGAGGACTGAGGAATGGTGCACGTTCTGGCAGTTTACCCAGAACTTAAATAAATGCAACATACTACGCATACATAGGAAAAGAGATTCACTACCTTACAACTACACTATTGGTGACAAACTGCTAGAAACAGTATCTACAGTAAAATATCTAGCAGTAAGTATGCAGAGCGAGCTTAAGTGGAATGACAGATAGTAGGAAAAGAAATGCAGCTCATCCATGAGGAATGTGGCTTATAAAGGGCTTGTTAGACCGACTGTTGATCCTTACCAGGTAGTACTGAGAGCAGATCCAGCGAAATGCGTCTCGTTTCATCAAGGGACCGTTTAGTCGGTGCGAGAGCGTTACAGAGATGCTCGACTAACACCAATGGGTAACGTTACAAGAGAGGCGTTATACATGACGGAGAGGTTTACTAATGAAATTTCGAGAGAACGCTTTCCGGGAAGAGTCGAACAAGATATTACTTTCTCCCACATACATCTCACGATAAGAGCGCGACGAGAAAATTCCAGAAATTAGAGCTAATGCAGAAGCTTACTGACAATTATTCTTCCCAAGCGCCATTCGCGAGTATAACAAGAAAAGAATCAGTTAGTGATACTCGAAAAACCCTCCACCACCCACTATTAGCTGGATTACAGAGTATGATGTAAATGCAAATACGTTGGAATGGTAACAAAAAGACGTGTGACTCATGAATGTGGAATGTTATTCAAGGATTTTCGTTACCTGATATCAATATAGGGCCATCGGAGAAAAATGTTGGACACCCCCTTAGAAGTGCACACTTAGGGCCACGGAGAAAAATGTTGGACACCCCCTTAGAAGTGCACACTGGTGGCCTTGCAGCGCTGTATGTTGTGTGGAACCGGTAAAAGGTATTCATGCGGCGCTTCCCCTCTGACGTAAGTCATGAGAGTGAAGTGGTGTATACGTGCCAATCGCTTGTGAGCAATCGACGCAATAAGTTGGGTCGACGTGTAGATGTGAAACGTGACAGAAGCTAAAAAACGCCCATCATTCTTGGACGCGACCATAACTTAATAGTAGTTACTTGATTTGTAGGTGCGTCAGCACGGACTGTTCACCGAGTCTACAAAGAAAGGTGTATCACTTGCAGCGATTTATTTATTATAGTGTCAGAAGTACAGAGTACATAATCAATAAAGGAAATAGATGGCTGTCATCCGTTTATAGTAGACTCACTGACCAGAAATTTGCCACGTCGAATAGATTTGGTATCGCCCACGTCGCGTCTCACAAGCTGCATATGGCAGTATGGTTGGAGAGTAGTTGTTAGTCTGCACAGCACCCAAACTGGCAAAAAGCTGACTCCACAGGGTGGTCCCACTACTGCAGGTTGGTCTTGCATCTCGTGGTACTGTAAAGTGGTCTGTTGAGAGCCTTCCATGTCGCCCCCTTCTCTGAATGACTGGGAGTGAGCTCTTCTTTCGGAACCATCCCTTTGTACAAACGTTGACACTTATGAGATCGTTGCTTGGTGTGGTGTTCCTGTAAGAGCTCTTTCTTGATTTTGGCCGAGGATGTGCTAGCTGATGGCCACATAAAGGATGGGCTTCCGTAATCATAGCCATGCCTTTCTCGCGCCTGGCAGCTATCTCCCGTCTAATTTCAGGAGAGGCTATGCCAGCTAGACATTGGAATTTATCTACGGATGTGTCTTAAACTACCAGTGATGTTGGGACATGTCTCATTACACGGTTTCAGTGCTGGACGTACCACGCTGAATATGCATATTCAGCACTGGAGTGACACAACGCTATTGCACTAGTTCTCGCGCCCATGGGTGAGCTGCCCATGTGGTACCTGTCAGTTTCCGAACTATGCTCTTTCTGCTAGATACTTTCTGTTTCATGTGTAGGCAGCGTGATTCAATTGCCTATACCGATGTCGTTTTATGCAACCGTCAGTGTTACACTCCTGGAAATGGAAAAAAGAACACATTGACACCGGTGTGTCAGACCCACCATACTTGCTCCGGACACTGCTAGAGGGCTGTACAAGCAATGATCACACGCACGGCACAGCGGACACACCAGGAACCGCGGTGTTGGCCGTCGAATGGCGCTAGCTGCGCAGCATTTGTGCACCGCCGCCGTCAGTGTCAGCCAGTTTGCCGTGGCATACGGAGCTCCATCGCAGTCTTTAACACTGGTAGCATGCCGCGACAGCGTGGACGTGAACCGTATGTGCAGTTGACGGACTCTGAGCGAGGGCGTATAGTGGGCATGCGGGAGGCCGGGTGGACGTACCGCCGAATTGCTCAACACGTGGGGCGTGAGGTGGTCTCCACAATACATCGATGTTGTCGCCAGTGGTCGGCGGAAGGTGCACGTGCCCGTCGACCTGGGACCGGACCGCAGCGACGCACGGATGCGCGCCAAGACCGTAGGATCCTACGCAGTGCCGTAGGGGACCGCACCGCCACTTCCCAGCAAATTAGGGACACTGTTGCTCCTGGGGTATCGGCGAGGACCATTCGCAACCGTCTCCATGAAGCTGGGCTACGGTCCCGCACACCGTTAAGCCGTCTTCCGCTCACGCCCCAACATCGTGCAGCCCGCCTCCAGTGGTGTCGCGACAGGCGTGAATGGAGGGACGAATGGAGACGTGTCGTCTTCAGCGATGAGAGTCGCTTCTGCCTTGGTGCCAATGATGGTCGTATGCGTGTTTGGCGCCGTGCAGGTGAGCGCCACAATGAGGACTGCATACGACCGAGGCACACAGGGCCAACACCCGGCATCATGGTGTGGGGAGCGATCTCCTACACTGGCCGTACACCACTGGTGATCGTCGAGGGGACACTGAATAGTGCACGGTACATCCAAACCGTCATCGAACCCATCGTTCTACCATTCCTAGACCGGCAAGGGAACTTGCTGTTCCAACAGGACAATGCACGTCCGCATGTATCCCGTGCCACCCAACGTGCTCTAGAAGGTGTAAGTCAACTACCCTGGCCAGCAAGATCTCCGGATCTGTCCCCCATTGAGCATGTTTGGGACTGGATGAAGCGTCGTCTCACGCGGTCTGCACGTCCAGCACGAACGCTGGTCCAACTGAGGCGCCAGGTGGAAATGGCATGGCAAGCCGTTCCACAGGACTACATCCAGCATCTCTACGATCGTCTCCATGGGAGAATAGCAGCCTGCATTGCTGCGAAAGGTGGATATACACTGTACTAGTGCCGACATTGTGCATGCTCTGTTGCCTGTGTCTATGTGCCTGTGGTTCTGTCAGTGTGATCATGTGATGTATCTGACCCCAGGAATGTGTCAATAAAGTTTCCCCTTCCTGGGACAATGAATTCACGGTGTTCTTATTTCAATTTCCAGGAGTGTATATTAGGCCTTCATAAACCACGCGCGAAATTTTTATATTCTCTCTCTCGTTACGCGCGAACTATTAGTCCTACAGAAAAAAATTGAGCAGGTTTCTTTGTAGGAAATGTAATGCACTTAAACTTTGTACTGGAACACGTTTTCGCTAGAGGCCATAATTTTCCAGTTATTCAAGAAGATCGTTTATGAGTGACCTTCAAGCGCACCAACGCACTCACACTGAGGCCCCACAGGTCAGGATTTCTAGTATGTTGTTCATGGCAGTCCCTCTTACCACTGTACAAAAATTTGCGACTGCTCTAATTATTTCTCACATTCGAACTGTTCTGGTCCTCACTGACAGGCCTTATTACGCCACGGGCCTAGACGAGCATTTAAAAACTGTAAATTGACGTTTGTGTGAATTTTACCTACCAGTTTTCTGAATTTCAGCATCACAGAATACACAAGTGCATGGTTGTATTCATCAGGCCTTCTGACTACGAAGCTACTGTGCTCGGAAGGGTTAAGTCTGGATCGAATTGTCAACGTAATTACAAAAGCCCTTTTTCTTTCAGTACTCTCACGTGCACGTTCAGATTAATAATGATAACGAAACAGCAGACTGTGGTTAAAATTGCTCTGAGCACTATGGGACTTAACATCTATGGTCATCAGTCCCCTAGAACTTAGAACTACTGAAACCTAACTAACCTAAGGACATCACGCAACACCCAGTCATCACAGCAGACTGTGCTGGTGGCGAAATAGCCCAGTGAATGGTGACCAAAAAGGATCGAATGTCGTGAATAGTTCGTGTAGTGTGAAATTTTTGGACTGTAGTAGACGGGACTGCCTCGAGAAACTTGCTAGAAATGCTGAGTAATGAGGGATCAGTGTTGGGGTAGAACTGCGTCTGAACGTCGCATTTGTACGATTTTTTTTAATAATTCGAAAATTGTGACCTCTAGCGAAAATTATCTGTTCATTATTTAATTACATAAAATTTCTTACGAAAAGGTATTACTCATTTTTCTCCAGGACTAACTGTCTGTGCGTAGTGCAGGAGAGAATATGAACATCTTGTGCGTGGTTTATGAAGGCCAGGTACAACATTGCGAGTTGCATAAAACGACATCGCTGGGACACCTGGATAACCCTGTATGCTGGTGTACGGTTCAGACTCACTCCTAGGTATTTCCGAGTCGGGCAGCCTTCAAGAGAAATTCCCTCCCAGATGATATGAAGTGTTTTAACTGCTTAATTGCCCCGGATATGGAGTACAAAGACCTGCATTTCTACAGGATTCGGCTTCAGGTGATTTTCATGATAGTGGGTGGTAAATTTTTCCCGTGCTTTCCACTTGCAGCCATGTAAGACGGTGCAAAAGTACCGATTTCAAAAAGATTCTAATGAATGTTACCAATGGAGCTACAAGCAACAGGCATTTTCCGTCGAGTACCTCACAGGAGACGACTGCGCACAGCGACTAATAATGCAGCACGTCATCAGTAGGGCAAACAACACAGAAATTGGATACTAGCCGACTAGAAGTGTGCAGTTGCGCCTCTCTTCAAACGGTGCATGGCTTCGAGTGCACCGTCGGCTTGACCAGGCGTTTAATTGGCAGTGCGTGGAGGGTATAGTTCAACACGGGGCGTCTATATGATTTTCGGGAGAGTCTTCCGCACGATGCTAGAGGCAGCTCACCCAGGTTACCGTGAACGTGAAGCATGTTGTTTATTTCAACGTTCTCGCTGGCCAAGTTTTCTCTTTTATCTTTTAAATCTTCATAATGAGTATGCTATATACACTCATGTCTTCCAAGATTACAAGGAGACAGACCTGGCCCTCGTTTGGCGAAAACTCAGGCACTGTACCTCACCTTGACTGGTCAGCTAAACACCTTAAAAAAAGTTTTGCAACATCTCGGTTCCGAGAATTCGTTAACCTGCACAGAATTGGAATAGAGATCAACATAAACATCATTTCCGCCATTTTTATTGCTCATGGAAACCACACATAGCATTTGTACCAGCATACAGCGAGACCTTCAGAGGTGGTGGTCCAGATTGCTGTACACACCGGTACCTCTAATATCCAGTAGCACGTCCTCTTGCATTGATGCATGCCTGCGTTCGTCGTGGCATACTATCCACAATTCATCAAGGCACTGTTTGTCCCGGATTGTCCCATTCCTCAACGGCGATTCGGCGTAGATCCCTCAGAGTGGTTGGTGGGTCACGTCGTCCATAAACAGCCCTATTCAATCCATCCCAGGCTTGTTCGATAGGTTTCATGTCTGGAGAACACGCTGGCCACTCTAATCGAACGATGTCGTTATCCTGAAGGAAGTCATTCACAAGATGTGCACGATGGGGGTGCGAATTGTCGTCCATGAAGACGAATGCCTCTCCAATATGCTACCGGTATGATTGCACTATCGGTCGGAGGATGCCATTCACGTATCGTACAGCCGTTATGTCGCCATCCATGACCAAAAGCGGCGTATGTCGGCTCTACATAATGCCAACCCAAAACAGCAAATAACTCCACCTTGCTGCACTCGCTAGACAGTGTGTCTAAGGTGTTCAGCCTGATCGGATTGCCTCCAAACACATCTCCGACAATTGTTGAAATATGCGACACTCATCGGTGAAGATAACGTGATGCCTATCCTGAGCGGTCTATTCGCATGTCTTTGGGCCTATCTTTGCCACGCTGCATGGTGTCGTGGTTGCAAAAATGGACCTCCGCATGGAAGTAGGGAATGAAGCTGCGCATCATGCAGCCCACTGCGCACAGTTTGAGTCGTAACACGACGTTCTGTGGCTGCCCGAAAACCTTTATTCAACATGGTGGCGTTGCTGTCAGGGTTCCTCGAGCCATAATCAATCCCCAAGCAGCGGTCATACACTGCAGTAGTAGCCCTTGGGTGGCCTGAGCGAGGCATGTAATCGACAGTTCCTGTCGCTCTGTATCTCCTCCATCTCCGAACAACTTCGCTTGGTTTACTCCAAGACGCCTCGGCACTTCCCTTGTTGGGAGCCCTTCTTGGCACAAAGTAGCAACGCAAAAGCGATCGAATCGCGGTATTGACCGTCTAGGCATGGTTGAACTATAAACAACACGAGCCGTGTTGCTGACGGGGCTGCTCATGCATGGTTGTTTACATCGGTGAGCGTGTTTAGTGACATCTCTGAACAGTCAAAGGGACTGTGTCCGTGATACAATATCAACAGTCAACGTCTATCTTGAGGAGTTCTGGGAACCGTGATGATGCAAAAATTTTTTTTTATGTGTGTGTATTCGGACCTGTGAGTGAAATATAGCAGCCAGCATCTCCACAGTTTGGTAGCTATTCAAGATCTAATCATCGATGAGTGCCTGCAGCTGGATACAGGGTACCTGAAGAAACTTGTGGACGCTCTTGCTCGCTGCGCTGAGCCCACTATCAAGGTTAGAAAGGGTATCAAACGGGTATCACCGTGATGTCTGCTGGGGGAGACAAGTTATTTTGCTGGTATGCGTATTTCGTTGACATCTTTTGTTTAGCGGAAATCAGCTACCACGTTTCGCTTGTTAGAAGACGGACCAGATTTTCATCTTTTAAAACAACTCAGCTATTTACATATCTTGAGCAAGGTCAGGGAATTTCAGTAAAGTACTAGTACCTGTGGACGAATAGTTGAACCTCCATGTACCTTCCAGCAGGTATGATGTTGTAATAAAACTTTCAAACTCATAATTTTAGTCGTAATGCTGAGTGGTTTAATTAAAACTGGATATCAATAATCTACCGGCCTATCCACATACTGAAGTACATGGCAGGTAGCAAAATCTAGCTTTGGTGAGCGTCCTAGTCAAAACAGTTGCTGCAAATTTGCTACGGTTTACTATTACACAGGCCGAAGAGCACCGGGTCGTCTGATTTTACTGCTGTTCTATGATGTAATTTGTCATTAATTTAATGTCATTGTTTATTTATTTGTCATAGTCATAAACTAAGCGACTGTAGAGATAAATTGTAATCTTGCCTTACATTTTCCTTGAATTTTCAATTACACTCCCCGCCCCTTTCTCCCCCTCCCCCTGTCCCAGATTTTGTAGACAATGTCGATTACGTTCTACCTCTAGGCTTTCATGCGACATTCTTAGCTGTAAAGTATGATTTACGTATTTTTTTTAAACACTGCTAGAGAAAGTCAGCGATCATAATGTAATATTTGAGATCAGTTATAATACAGTCTAGATCGCAAGGCACATTTATTAAAAGGTGACCAGGTTCTTTCATCACAAGATCATCTTCAGACCTTCAGCCATATTGATGGAGAATGGCTGTTCATGGAACAGGAATCGCTGAATGACGATAGTCAGCTGCTAAATTTATGTACCGAAAGGGTTGTAAGGCAATAATGCAAAATGTTTAAGTAATGCTTCGATAGATTTCATATTTATTGGCTTTAATGCTCTTCGGCAGTATCGTAATATACACTGAAGTGCCAAAGCAACTGGTATAGGCATGCGTATTCAAAAACAGAGATATGTAAACAGGCAGAATACGGCGCTGCGGTGAGCAACGCCTATATAAGACAACATGTTTCCGGCGCAGTTGTTTGATCAGTTACTGTGCTACAATGGCAGATTATCAAGATTTAAGTGGTTTTGAACGAGGTGTTACAGTCGGCGCACGAGCGGTGGGACATAGCATTTCCGAAGTAGCAATGAAGTGGGGATTTTTCCGTACGACCATTTCACGAGTGTACTGTGAATATCAGGAATCCGGTAAAACAACAAATCTCTAACATAGCTGCGGCCGGCAAAGATTCTACAAGAACGGGACCACGGAAAACAGCAAAGAAACGTTCAACGTCACAGAAGTGCAACCCTTCCGCAAATTGCTGCAGATTTCGGTGCTGGGCCATTAAGAAGTGTCAGCGTGCGAACCATTCAACGAAACATCGTCGATATGGGCTTCCGGAGCCGAAGACCCACTTTTGTTCCCTTGATGGCTGCACGACACAAAACTTTACGCCTTGGCTGGACCCGTCGACACCGACATTGGACTGTTGGTGACTGGAAATAAGTTGCCTGGTCGGAGGAGTCTCGTTTCGAATTGTCTGAACGGATAGACGTGTACGGGATGGAGAAAACCTCATGAATCCATGGGTCCTGCATGCCAACAGGGGACTGTTCAAGTTGGTAGAGGCTCTCTAATGGTGTGGGGCGTGTGCATTTGGAGTAATTGGGACCCCTGATATGTATAAATACGACGCTGACAGATGACACGTACGTAAGCATCCTGTCTGATCACCTGCGTCCATTATGTCCGTTGTGCATTCCGACGGCAATTCTAGCAGGACAATGCGACACCCCACACGTCCAGGATTGCTGCAGCGTGGCTCCAGGAACACTCTTCTGAGTTTAAACACATCCACTGGCCAGCAAGCTCCTCAGACATGAACATTATTGAGCATCTGTGGGATGCCTTGCAACTTTCTGTTCAGACGAGGTCTCCAACCACTCATACTATTACGGATTTATGGACAGCCGTGCAGGATTCATGCTATCTGTTCCATGCAACACTATTTCAGACATCAATCGAGTCCATGCCACATCATGTTGCGGCACTTCTGCGTGCTCGCGCGCGCCCCACACGATATTAGGCGGATGTACCAGTTTTTTTGGCTGTTCGGTGTAGTATTTCTGAAAATCTTACGCTACAAGTCCTGCTTCGAAACTTCTTGACGCCTGATTGAAACCTCTTTTATATTTATTTTGACGACGACAATTAGTTTTATTTACATACTGCCTACTTACCGTAAGCGGTGACGCGTCTCCGAAAGAACAGACCCCACACATAGAATAGTAAGACATACACGCTAACGGTAATTCATGATATCTTCAGTGTTGATGCACCCTAGGTTCGACCTCTTGCGGGAATCATGCGAGATGCTGTGCGCAATGAGGATAACGGACAGAGGGTCACTACGGCAGTAGTGTGCGATAAGCACGGCTAGCCGACGCTGTTACGGTGACCGCTCGCGTAAAGCCGGAAACCTGAGTTCCAGTTTCTTTCCGGCAAATATTTTCACTTGCCTCCTCAGTATTGTTTCAGTTCCAAAGTGCGGCTGACATTGATATTTCTCTCTCATCATGTACATATACGGCCACGGAATCATGAATGTGTGGTGCTTGTTTTTTCGGATCCACTATTTCAGAATCACTGAGAGCATTTTAAATAACTAAAACCGTTCTGTTGTATATCCTCTGCTGCTGCTGATTCAGATAGTTCTCTAGGTTCATAACATCTAAAACAAAAAGGTGAAACATGTGTAGTCACGAACTACGAAACAAACTACAAATTATTCTTGTCTACAAGAAAAAAAATGGTTCAAATGGCTCTGAGTACTGTGGGACTTAACATCTGAGGTCATCAGTCCCCTAGAACTTAGAACTACTTAAACCTAACTAACCTAAGGACGTCACACACATCCATGCCCGAGGCAGGATTCGAACCTGCGACCGTAGCGGTCGCGCGGTTCCAGATTGTAGTGCCTAGAACCGCTCTG
This sequence comes from Schistocerca nitens, assembly GCF_023898315.1. Taxonomy (NCBI): domain Eukaryota; kingdom Metazoa; phylum Arthropoda; class Insecta; order Orthoptera; family Acrididae; genus Schistocerca; species Schistocerca nitens. The sequence goes on from NC_064615.1 coordinate 540,034,408, forward strand.
CCACCCCGGCCGGCTTTGTCTACAAGATAAGCAGAATTTCTAATTTAGGTTAATTATGTTTCTTGTGGCAGGAAATGTACGAAGAGAATAATTTTCTTGTTGCGGTGGAAAGGGGGGGGGGGAGGAGCGGGGGAATTAGCTGGCCATAAATTCTTCTATTGTTCCAACCTCTTCATCTCAGAGTAGTATTTACACCTATCGTACTCGATCCTGTGTCCGATATGTTGGAATCCCTGTTTCCCCCACATTTCTTACATTCTACAGCTTCGTTTTCCTGACTATTCCCTTTAACTTCTTCTTTTCTATATCCCTAAATTGTGATTCGGGTCTGTATCTGCTGCTGAGTACGACCTACAATCCGATTCATTATTTCGGAATCTCTGCCTTGGCATCACGTAACAAAGCCGGTTTTTTCCCATGGCTTCCGACATTTTCTCTTGCGATTGGTGATTTGTGTAACACTAGCTGACGCTTATATCTGAACTCAAGGACTCCATCTCATTTCACATTCCTACTGCTGAGCATTTTTTCTACCGTACCTCTTGTGCTCCTTCCCTTATTATAACGTTCCAATCAGCCACGCTTATTAGATTCTCATCTTCATAGACTTACCTGTCTGTGCGGTCTATGGCGCTGCAGTCATGGACTGTGCGGCTGGTCCCGGCGGAGGTTCGAGTCCTCCCTTGGGCATGGGTGTATTTGTAGTGTGTAAGCTTAGGGACTGATGACCTTAGCAGTTAAGTCCCATAAGATTGCACACATATTTGAACATTTTTTTTCTATTTTTTCATCTGCTTGTGAGGACGATGTATATACCTGATGTGATGTCCTTAGGTTAGTTAGGTTTAAGTAGTTCTGTGTTCTAGGGGACTGATGACATCAGATGTTAAGTCCCATAGTGCTCAGAGCCATTTGAAACATTTATATACCTGAAATATTGTTGTTGGTGTTGGGTTGCTCTCGAATCTGACGAGATTAGTGCTGATATAATTGCGTAGGCTTCCGCGGCCAGAGTCGGTCTACATAAAGGTTTTCTGGGTTTGGTACCGCGTCATAATGTAAAAACTACTGCTGCTATAGAAAAGCCAACGTTTCGGCCACGATTACAGCGGACTTCTTCTGGGTCTAATTTACATTATGACGCGGTACCAAACCCAGAAAACTTTTATGTCGAGATTAGTGCTATTCACCGTCACTTATCCTTTTCCACACCTATTCACAGTGAATCCTCCTCCCCCGGGACCGTAGTCACGTAATTCCCCGTACTGCGAGGCACAGCGCGTAGTGACGCCGGGGTCGGATGACCCTCCGAGGCCATCGTGCGCCGCAGCACGCGCCTGCTAATGAGGGACGGTGTCTGCGGTCGCCGATCACCGCCTGCCGACATCCACGAGTCCGACACGGCCGCTGGCCGCTCTCCCAACAGCGCCACCTCCCTCACTCAGCGTAAACAAACCAACGGCTACAAGTCTCAGGTGCGCCCAGAGAGAGAGCGAGAGAGAGAGAGAGACAGAGAGAGGGAGGGAGAGGGAGAGGGAGAGAGAGAGAGAGGGAGGCGGAGAGAGACTAGGAGGGTGGGAGAGGGGGAGGGAGGGAGAGAGGGAGACTGAGGGAGATGGAGAACACAGCGGTTCCGCATTCAGACTTTGAGCCTTTGCTAAGCGTGCTGGGCCCACCGTGGCGGGGAAAGGCTATTCATAGGAGAGAGCGCTGCGTCGGCAACATCTGTGGCGCGGGATTTGCATTTGCAATGCGCTGCCCTAATTTGGAGCTACATTACGGACGGGAACGCGGGGCGCTCATGATTTAATTCAGCACGCGGCGATTAGTTTTCCGCGGTGAAAGGCCACGCCGGCCAGGTGGGGAGGATCACGGGGCCTAATGGACGGCCAGTTTCGCCTGCCCCGCCATTGTTGTCAACTAATTAAAACTCTAATATTTTCCCGACCCACGCCGCCCGGCGCAGCGCAGCGCCACGTTTAATTAACGTCCTTCATCGACCCACGTAACACGACGGATGATTGCGTTCCAGCGGCCGCGGTGCCCGCATTCAGAGAACAGCCCCGGCTGTAAACATGTCGCGCCGGGGCGCTCACGTCGGCTGCAAGCGCTGCGACCTCTGCGGCCGCTAGAGTCCAATTGGGCGGCAGCCAAGGCGTGCCTCATTCCGAGTCGCGTCTGGTCAGAGAAATTACTTCCTGTTTATGCACGGTTCAAAATACTGAAAAGCGTTTGGAAAGTCGTGCTCTGAGGTAAACGGTTCTCAGAGATCTACTTTGCGTAATTCTGACAGCGAAATTCGATTATTTAAACACAAAAGAAACAGTTTTACCTCCGAACTTTTTGCGAGTAACCACGACAGAGTTTGGCAAAAACATCAGAAGAACATAAAACACGATAACTCCCGTAAATCACTTCGTAAATAATTAAGGAAATGGCTATAATTTTGTTCAGTTATAACTGTAAGAGCCAATTAAACTCGCACTTGGTCGTGAGTGTGTCATAACATGACGCCTTGTTGAATGTAAACACAGTTAACGTAGCTGTCCTCTGTCATATTCAAAATTCCCACCTTTAGCGTGGTTGCACATCCCACTGCAAAACACGAAAATATGCCCTAGAGGAACATTACACACATGCATGAAAACACAACTTTGCCGGCCGAAGTGGCCGCGCGGTTCTGGCGCTGCAGTCTGGAACCGCGAGACCGCTACGGTCGCAGGTTCGAATCCTGCCTCGGGCATGGATGTGTGTGATGTCCTTAGGTTAGTTAGGTTTAACTAGTTCTAAGCTCTAGGGGACTAATGACCTCAGCAGTTGAGTCCCATAGTGCTCAGAGCCATTTGAACCATTTTTTTGAAAACACAACTTTCCAAAAGAATACGTTAAGTACATGTAATAATAACTACAGTAAAATAAACGAAAAGGACACTGGCAGTAAATAGCAATAACTACTAGTAATGTCGGGTCAACAATGTCAACGAGGACAGCAAACACGATTCATTGTAATTACATTTATTTCTGAAGAAAACAAATACTGAGAAACCTTTATCTCAAAAGAGAAATGAATTACAAGTGAACCAATACGAACTGCTTCAAGTTTTTAGAGGGGGAGATCGCTTGGAGTATCAGCGTATCTGTGTCTGTCGTGATTGCATTGTGACGACGGCAGTTCCGTGATGATGGAGGCGTAATTATTGTGGCCCCATCAGTCATGAAACTGCAGTGGATTTGTCCTCTTGTTTAGCGATAAAATTATCTTCTGTATAATTCCTTTGGTCACAGTCTGGTTAGACGTTGTTGCTGTATAAATTCACGTTCGCATGCGTAAGGTTACAACGTTCTTTACACAAACGTTTCTGTTCCTAACGTCCAGTACAAAGTTCTAAAAGAATATGCAATGCACTTTTACTCGCCGATCGCGAAGTTACAGCCCGTCCGCTTTTCGCGAAATCACAGCTATGGAGGAAAACAGTACTACACGTCACAGACAGTTTAAAACTCTCCAAGGCGACAATTAACGTTTTAGCATGCGCGGCATTTCATTAAGGTACGCTCAGTAATAAGGTCACAATGCAACACTCGAACAGGGTAGCGCAATAGTTAGCACATTGAAGTCGAATTCGGGAGGACGACGGTTCAAATTTGCGTCCGGCCATCCTGATTTAGGTTTTCCGTGTTTTCTCTAAAACGCTTGAAGAAAATTCCGGGATTGTTCCTTCGAAAGGAGACGGTCCCTTTCTTTCTCATTCTTCCTTAATCCGAGACTGTGCTCCGTCTCCGATAATCTCGTTGTCGACGAGACGTTAAACACTAATCTTCTCCTCTTCCTCAAAGTAAAACAGTTCGTGCAACTCACTTACGCGCAAAACATTTCGGTTCTAACGGCGAAAATCATAATCCATTCGTATAAGCATTGTCACTGTTGTTTATATTACTCAATGAAGCTCATAGTATCCACAATTTGACATTTTGTCTCATTACGCCCAGGACAAATCTGGTTTATACCGTGATCTAAAAATCAGTACGCGAATATAAATTTTCGAGCTTTTGTCCACCACAATTACACAACACACACGCGTACGCCACAACACTGCAGAAACGTTCAGTGTCAATGGTTCGACTGCTAACAATCGATATCGCTCTCGCACCACAGTTCATACAACAATGCTGTACGTAACATTTGGTTTCACACAGAGCATTGCACAAAAACAGTATAAAAAAGATCAAACGTACATTGTCAATTTGTACACGCAGTTAAAAGAGATTCTTGTATCAATATTAGTAAAGCAAAAACAGTTATGTTTCTTACCATAGAACAAAACAACAAATATTCTATACCGTCGAAATTATGTGTACGGAGTAAATGAAATAGAAGGAAAGAAAGAAGGAAAAGAAAATACATTCCTCGTTATTAGCAATACCTTCACAGAAATGCACAAAGGAAATTTTTATCCTGGTCATAAATCTTTTACAACCATATCCTCGAAGAAAACATATTTTGAATGCAGTTGTGCAGTCCTGAAACCAGAAGTAAATATAAGGCACGAGAATATCTACAGAATAATGTTTCACAAAAATACTCGTGAAATGTGTTAATTTGTACTCTCGGCTCCGTTATGTGATTTTGAGACGGCAGTGGGGTCCAAACAACCACTTCGCAGTCATTATCTTTAACATAGTTCATGTAATTCTTTCCGAAATCTTTCGCTACAATTCGTAGCAAGCATTAACTGAATGCCTATCTTCTTAAAGTAATTAGAAATAAGGTTCCTTCAGTGCGTCAATAGATAAAAATCTTACACGAGCGTAGCCCATACAACAAAATACCTCTTTGCAAGCAATCGATTATCGAAAACCATATTTTAGTACCTTCAACAAATCTGGAAACACTGTAGAGTTAATTGCTTGTGTGACCCTATACATTCTTTTGGGCGAAATGCTCTCAGGGTTGAAATAGATTACTTCTGCTTTTAGCGGATTTCAGATCCCCGTCTATTTACGTGTTTCTGGCGTTTTCTTTTGATGGCGTTAGGCGAATGGGTAAATGTTTTCTTCAATAAGACTGCTGTGATTTTCTTGCTCATCGTCGGCCTGCTAATAATGTCAGTGTGGAGTGAAGGATAAACTCTGATTTTGCCATCCTTCTCAATATTATACTTGGTTTTTCCTTTAATTAGTAAGAGCATCTTTATCAGTTGGTTTGCTAGCGTACAATGCAGTCTATTGACAGGGTGCTACAAGTTTGTGATCTAGGATAGGATAATTTGAGAGAGGAGCTTCTCAGCGTGACAATGCGGTATGTTTCCCTCAACAACAAATGTTCATCGCATCCAATGCAACGTCAAATAACGTTGAATTGGGAAAGGACAGAAACGGTGTGCAAGTAATTTATCCTAACTACATAGTGATTGGGTAATCAAATTCGCGCTCATCGCCAAGTTATGCGACTTAGGATTTTAATAAGAAACTATCCACAATCTAACCGCGACAAAATTTCTTATAGAATACGCTGTGTCGTCCTCTCTTACAAAACAATATTAACTGCACTATTTCTGGTTTTCTAATTCAGTTTGTGTTTACCATACACTGCGTTCCATCATGCAACGTTGTCACATAGTGTATCTTACCAGAGTTTCTACGTTCATGGTTCAAATGGCTCTGAGCACTATGGGACTCAACTGCTGAGGTCATTAGTCCCCTAGAACTTAGAACTAGTTAAACCTAACTAACCTAAGGACATCACAAACATCCACGCCCGAGGCAGGATTCGAACCTGCGACCGTAGCGGTCTTGCGGTTCCAGACTGCAGCGCCTTTAATCGCACGGCCACTTCGGCCGGCTTCTACGTTCATCCTACATAAACAACATATTACGCCGGGTTAGAAGCATTATCTACATTTTTCCTGAGAACTACTCATCGAAATCTGCGTGAATTATTGTAGAGCATGCCTTTATTGCACCATGTATTAAACTTCCTTCTTGTTCGATTCACGGATGAAAAGTGGAAAATATAACTGTCTGTATACCTCTATGCAAGTTGAAGAGCTATTTTAGTTTCTGCCCTGATGTATTCAGTTATCATAAGGAAACGGTCCTTCTTTAGTGACTGCAAGTATATGTGGACAAAACATGTAATAAACGTAATGAGTGGCAGCATGCTATAACTGTAAGTAAATGCCGCAAAATACGCATCAGTTTCTGCCCTGATGTATTCAGTTATCATAAGAAAACGGTCCTTCTTTAGTGACTGCAAGTAAATGTGGACAAAACATCTAATAAACGTAATGAGTGGCAGCATGCTATAACTGTAAGTAAATGCCGCAAAATACGCATCAGTACGAGGATATAACTGCTACAGTATTTCCTGATCCCTGCTGATAGTCACACTCATTAAATATCTAATCTTAATGAAGCAAAGCGTTATGAAATCAGAATAACGTATAAAACCAGTTGCACGGCTGGAAAATGGACATCTATGATTTACAAGGTGTGTTACATTTGCAGCGGAGGCCTTGTACGAGACACTTGTATAACCAGTTCCACGGAATGACCAAGTCTTTGGGATATACATCAAAGTGGCTTTAAGTAAAAGGCCAAAGGAATCCCAAGGCATCTGCTCTGTTTCTAACTGGCCTTTACTGACCAAACAGGGATCTTACACGATAACTGTTGAAAGAAAAAATACTCTCTCTATATGAAACCCTACTGGGCAAGCTATGAAGCCTTCACAGAACATCTTTTTGAAGAATTAGGTCTCATTCAGAGACAAGTATCAGGGTATAAGTATTTATGTGTGTGTGGGGGGGGGCACTTATCACGGGATAATTATATATTTTTATTTTTATAATTATATTTTTTATGATTTTGGTTGGAGTGGCTTTAAATATTGTGGACTAGCATGAGACTTTTAATTAACTTATACCACCACAACACTCGTACGGACATCGGTTGCCCCGAAGTACGTACAATATAATATTTTTTAAACACAACACGCGACTCACCGCCTTCTAATAAATAGTTTGCGTGAGCGCTGCTATTTAGAAAAGAAAATATGCGTATTCATACGCAAACTGTAATTATTAATATGGGTCTCAGGGGATACTGGTTATTTATGTAGCAAACTACACAAACATTAACAAAGATATTGAGGAGTGTAATGATTTTCAATATTTCTTGTTCATTATTTGCAAGGCAAAACGAGAGAATCTCATCTGCCTTTAGGCGGCCAAATTGAAACATACTGAACTCATTCAGTGCTGTGAATTTTAGTGAATGAAATTTTGTCACTACGCTTTCTAACTTTGAAATTAATGAAAGATCAAAATTGAGAAGTCTCTCTCATTTACAGTCAGCGTAATGGCCTACTAAATCCTGCTAGGGGAAATGAGCTCCCTGCACTACGAAGTTCTGTAAAAACTTGGTTAATGAGAATTAATGGTTGCGATCATGCGAGGTGACAACTAAGTCAATAATACACACTTTCCAATAACAATTATAAGTATATTTTACTAAATTACAGCCAAACTTACATTAAATGTTATCCAGCGTTATAATGGCTTCCTGCCTCTAGACGAAACAAAAAACAGGAGCGCTTTCAATAAAGCAATAGTCTCTGGCCATGCTCATTTTCATTACACAGATAAAAAGAATGTTCTTTTATTTTTGTATCACATCGCTGTTTGTGATTTTTGGTGGTATTATTTAACTTCTTTTTAAACTTTCTTATACATCGCGCACACGTACGCAGTCTTGAAATAATTTATAATTCACACGTGACACAAGCAAAAACCCTTTTTCTTTTCTAAAATGTCAATTTATGTGACGTATCGTGACACAAGCAATAATTTACCTGCTTTCCATTATCGAGTGGTACACCTAAGGAAACGGGAAGCAATGGTGCAGGTGACCCTTTATGGTGTTTGTACTATAGAAGGTAACAACAGAGAATGTTATTAGATGAAGAGAGTCAGTCTTTGTAATGAGAAGGAACATTAAGACGATAGGATGTAATCGAAAGTAGAACCAAGGCTACAAATGAAAACACCGGCGTAATTGTTAGGGATTCAAAACTTACATTCGTGCCTCTTGTGTACAGGTTGGTTACAAATGAATTTTCACTGTGTAGGGGAGGGGCATAGAAACGAGTAACAATAGGGTAATTAAATTTTGTGGAAATGTTTACGAAACCATACGGAAGAGAAATAAAGAATAGTCCGTTGAAAGAAAAAGATTTTGATTTCCGCTTGAGAGCGTTTGCCTAGCACTACTTTTGTTAATTGTGTATCATTCTCACGTTACAGGTTACAAACGTTGCTCAATGTGACTACCATCTACATCCACGACAGCCTGTAACTTTAGAATGAGATTTTCATTCTGCAGCAGAGTGTGCGCTGATATGAAACTTCCTGGCAGATTAAAACCGTGTGCCGGACCGACACTCGAACTCGGGACCTTTGTCTTTCGTGGGCAAGTGCTCTATCATCTGAGCTGCCCAAGAACGACTCACGCCCCGTCCTCACAGCTTTACTTCCGCCAGTACCTCGTCTCCTACCTTCCAAACTATACAGAAGCTCTCCTGCAAACCTTGCAGAACTAGCGCTCCTGAAAGAAAGGATTGCGGAGACATGGCTTAGCCACAGCCTGGGGAATGTTTCCAGAATGAGATTTTCACTATGCAGCAGAGTGTGCGCTGATATGAAACTTCCTGGCACTCCGCTGCAGAGTGAAAATCTCATTCTAGAAACATCTCCTAGTCTGTGGCTAAGCCATGTCTCCGCAGTGTCCTTTCTTTCAGGAGTGCTAGTTCTGCAAGGTTCGCAGGAGAGCTTCTGTAAAGTTTGGAAGGTAGGAGACGAGGTACTGGCGGAAGTAAAGCTCTGAGGACGGGGCGTGAGTCGTGCTTGGGTAGCTAAGATGGTAGAGCACTTGCCCGCGAAAGGCAAAGGTCCCGAGTTCGAGTCTCTGTTCAGCACACAGTTTTAATCTGCCAAGAAGTTTCAGCCTGGTACTTTGTTCATGGCTTTTTTCGGACGGTGGACAACGGAATTCAGCTGTCCTGGCACAGTTTGTCAAGGATTAGTTGGTGCTGTTGGCCATCGGCTTCTCCCAGGAGTAATTCCTAAATGCCCGATGAATTCTAAGTTTCGAATCATGTTCTAGAACTCCGGTGAATAAAGAGGACCTCCCTGTATATTTTAACGCGTCGATACTAGCAAAGAGCAGCAGCGCTGTTGCTGTTGTTTCACAACAGCTTTACGGGTAAAGTTCCACTCACTTCGTCCTGACCAGTGTTGACAGCCTGCAGCTATAATACACACTGATGCTTGTGTTGCAGTCCTATGTCACCGTACTAGTACCGGCGCCTAACGGCAAGTCCGGACACTAACACTGCTACCAACGCAAATTCTGCAGCGCACATTCAGAACATCATTCCTATAAAGGTGGGTAACCACATGGTAAGTAGTTTTCCGTCCACACTAGCTCAAGTAGCGAATGTTTAACCACATGGTATTTATTGACCTATTCAAGTTAACAAATGTACCTTAAGTAGTGTGACATCGAAAAAAAATGGATCTGAGCACTATGGGACTCAACTGCTGTGGTCATCAGTCCCCTAGAACTTAGAACTACTTAAACCTAACTAACCTAAGGACATCACACACAGCCATGCCCGAGGCAGGATTCGAACCTGCGACCGTAGCAGTCGCACGGTTCCGGACTGCGCGCCTAGAACCGCGAGACCACCGCGGCCGGCCAGTGTGACATCGAAATCGTTACCTGTATCCAGACCCTGCAAAAGAAAAAAAGTCACGTTCCAGGAAAAAGGTTGTGCGTATTTACAGACATCTTAGATATACTATCTAAGATAGTCACGTTATACTGAAGAGGGTAAGGACAAAACTTGCTGAAGTGACGACTATCAGTCCGTCGACGGTTCGAACCCTTGCCCTCTGCTGGCTGTGCCCTTATCAGCCGAGATGTCAAGATTCGCCTAACATCTCGACCCCAAGCTTTGGTAAAATTTGGAAATTTGTGGTAAGGTCTTATGGGACCAAACTGCTGAGGTCATCGGTCCCTAAGCCTACGCACTACTTAAAAATGGTTCAAATGGCTCTGAGCACTATGGGACTTAACATCTGTGGTCATCAGTCCCCTAGAACTTAGAACTACTTAAACCTAACTAACCTAAGGACATCACACACATCCATGCCCGAGGCAGGATTCTAACCTGCGACCGTAGACGCACTACTTAATCTAACTTAAGCTAACTTATGCTAAGGACAACACACACACACCCATGCCTGAGGGAGGACTCGAACCTCCGACGGGGCGAGCCGCGTGGACCGTGACAAGACGCCTTAGACCGCGCGGCTACCCGTGACCAGGCTTTGGTTCCCAGTCTAGTAGGCAGTTGTAATATGTCTAACTGAAATTGTGTAACACGTTTATTACAGCTTATACTCCGGTAATATTTATTCTACAGTAAGAGAGCTTAACTGCACCTGCTATCGGAATCAGTAATAAACGCAATTTGCAACTGATTTTCAGTGACAGGTAAATACTGGCAATGCTTGAAATTGATGTATGTAACCAAAACAACCAGTAACTCACTACCGTAAAATTTAGTTTATGCTCAGTGAGGGCGTAGGGAATCCCGAAAAGTAATTATTTCGTTATAAAACATCTAGAATGATACGAATCATAAACATCTCCTTACGTGAAACTGAAACAGCGTAAATTCAACACATTAAACCGGTACAATTACTTACGCTGCTACGGATGCGAGTACCGCTTGAAACGCAATACACAAATCTTTGACAAGGGAATTACACGTATGTACAATTCATACTTTGCCGACATAACGTCTATAATTTACAGATATATGTACAGAAGTAGGGAGAACTATTTCATCTCTGAGCATTGACACTACTATAATACTTTACCTTTTTAGCTATTACTAAGAGAAACCATTACATCAGATATAGACTGAAGCCTCATTAGCTGCATTACCACTGTACATTAATAAGTTGGCGATCCTGGGACTGTTTCCAGAATTCTCTCTTCACTTAAAAATTTGTTTCAAAACATTTCTCCCGAAGAAAAAATTTAAAATGAATTAGTGTGTGTCGCTCAGTTTTCGTCAGATTTTACCGCTTAACACGTACAGACGTTGTGAAATACTTACCTGTCTTGCGGATAGGTTCACTGGAAAATATATTTTCATATCGAAAGGTGCTTCGGCAAAGCCAACATTTTCATCGTCGCTCAGTTAATAAGACTGTTACTAGAAGTGATACATTTCTCCGTTTGGCAGAACGCAAATCCGCCATGGCAATATTTTGTTGTCATAGGCGTATTTAGACATTAATCCAGTGGAAGTTGAGTAGTATCATTATTTGTTCCTACTTCCTCGTCAGAAATTTCATTGCAAGGAAAAAGTTTTCATGACATACATTTTACCTTGCACACAATTGTCAAACTGGAGTAATGTAAATCCTAAATCTTCTTTTGAAAGACAGAGAAATTGATATATATTCGATTTCCAGGTCAATAGCGCCGCTAAGAGAGCATCCTTACGTATACAGGTTGAACGCAACTTGTGACAGAACCTGTTTCGTCTCCTCCTACATCAATGTGGTAGGTCCTTCAACGCTCTCACGCCATCGTGGGAAATTTCGAAACAGTGGTGTCGTGCAGGTACATAAAAATACGCATATTAATGAAAATCCATAAAAATATCATCGAAAGGCCACAAGTCACATTACCATAACTCGTTTTCGGACCTCGATGTGCCTCATCCGCACGTCCACTCCCACATATAACCGAAGCGAAAATTGCCCATCCTGTCTGCACACCGTACATGGCCTCGTTCGTTTGGTACGATTTTAAACATTTCAACTAGGTGTTATCCATCTGCTGTTTCTGCACAAATAAATTTGAAAAGATTCACATTACATTTCCAGAATAAAGGTTCATATGGAACTTCCAGAATCAAAAAACTCGTATCATTTGTTTTATGGCTATTGAAAAGATTTCTGTGAAGCGGTGTTTGTTGTTATTCTCAACGTGTGACTCCACGCCCCGCTCTCCAGGTGGTATTTTAGCCGATGTCTTTAAAATTATTTTAAGATAAAACGGTACAGGATTTGGTAAAATACATTTTTTTCCTGTTTAGGTTCGTATTGAAGAACTTTCTTCATGCTAAGTGTTAAAAAATATATCAGATCGATTCTAGAAAGGTTTTCCCACCTACCTTGAATATGAAATTCTTATTTATGCTTACTAGAAATGCATATGACACACAACTTGTGGTATTCGACTAATGTAACTGGTAATCTGCTTAATGCAGATACACGAAGTGGGTGTATGTCAACATTAATGTATGCGTTTGTCGAAACTTTCTCCGACATGTAAATGAATTGCTTTGGCGCTCTTAATACTACAGAACTGTAGCCACTGTACATATCTGTTGACAGCAGTGGTCTCGGTAATGTACGATTGCAATAAGACCGGGTTCCGAATGGCCAGATGATTCTACCATGAGGGGAGACCATCGTGTTCGGCATATGGCTCTGGCGCATCGTACCGCACCTGCAGCAGCAATTTGGATAGCATTGGCACCACATCGACACAACAAATTGTTACAAATCAGATACTTCAAGCGTAGCGTGCCAGAGGATTGGAAAAGGGCACAGGTCATCCCCGTTTTCAAGAAGGGACGTCGAACAGATGTGCAGAACTATAGACCCAAATCTATAACGTCAATCAGTTGTAGAATTTTGGAACACGTATTATGTTAGAGTATAATGACTTTTCTGGAGACTAGAAACCTACTTTGTAGGAATCAGCACGGGTTTCGAAAAAGACGATCATGTGAAACCCATCTCGCGCTATTCGTCCACGAGACTCAGAGGGCCATAGACACGGGTTCCCAGGTAGATGCCGTGTTTCTTGACTTCCGCAAGGCGTTAGATACAGTTCCCCACAGTCGTTTAATGAACAAAGTAACAGCATTTGGACTATCAGACCAATTGTGTGATTGGATTGAAGAGTTCCTAGATAACAGAACGCAGCATGTCATTCTCAATGGAGAGAAGTCTTCCGAAGTAAGATTGATTTCAGGTGTGCCGCAGGGGAGTGTCGTAGGAGCGTTGCTATTCACACTATACATAAATGACCTTGTGGATATCATAGCAAGTTCACTGAGGCTTTCTGCGGATGATGCTGTGGTACATCGAGAGGTTTTAACAATGGAAAATTGTACTGTAATGCAGGAGGATCTGCAACGAATTGACGCATGGTGCAGGGAATGGCAACTCAGTCTCAATGTAGACAAGTGTAATGTGCTGCGAATCCACAGAAAGAAAGATCCTTCATCATTTAGCTACAATATAGCAGGTCAGCAACTGGAAACAGTTAATTCCATAAATTATCTGGGAGTAGGCATTACGAGTGATTTAAAATGGAATGATCATATAAAGTTGATCGTCGGTAAAGCAGATGTCAGACTGAGATTCATTGGAAGAATCCTAAGGAAATGCAATCCGAAAACGAAGGAAGTAGGTTACAGTACACTTGTTCGCCAACTGCTTGAATATTGTTCACCAGTGTGGGATCCGTACCAGATAGGGTTGATAGAAGAGAGAGAGAGAGGATCCAACGGAGAGCGGCGCGCTTCGTTACAGGACCATTTAGTAATCGCGAGAGATTATGGATAGGCTCCGGTTGAGGACTCTGGAGGAGAGACGCTCAGTAGCTCGGTACGGGCTTTTGTTGAAGTTTTGAGAACATACCTTCACCGAGGAGTCAAGCAGTATATTGCTCCCTCCTACGTATATCTCGCGAAGAGACCACGAGGATAAAATCAGAGAGATTAGAGCCCACACTGAGGCATACCGACAATCCTTCTTTCCACGATCAATACGAGACTGGAACAGAAAGGAGAACCGATAGAGGTACTCAAAGTACCCTCCGCCACACACCGTCAGGTGGCTTTCGGAGTATGGATGTAGATGTAGATGTAGAAATAGCTCCGAGCCAGGTGTGCTGTGATGTATATTCCACTGACCTCAAACCGCCGCCATTTGCGACTCTAGTGGCGGGAGCTCATTGGAAGGAAGGGTGGAGGTCTGTTACGTTTTCTGATGAAAGGTGATTCTGCCTCCTTGCAAGTGATGGCCGTGTGTTGGTTAGAAGCAGGTCAGTTGAGGACCTCCAACCCAGCCGTCTGCAAAGTGGACACACTTCACCTATACCTGGAATTATGGTCTGGGTTGCAATTTCGTATGGCTGCAGCAGTACTCTCGTGGTTATCCTACGCCCCCTGGCTGCGAACTTGTACGTAAATCTCGTGATTCGACCCGTTGTGCTGTTATTCACGAACAGCATACAAGGGGGTGTTTTCCAACTGGATAACGCTCGCTCACATACCGCTGTTGTAACCCAACATTCTCTACAGAGTGTCGACATCTTGTCTTCTCCTGCTCGATTACCAGATCTGTCTGTAATCGAGCACAAATGGGACATCATCGGACGACAACTCCAGCGATATCCACAAACAGAGTTAACCGTCCCTGTATTGACCGACCAAGTGCAGCAAGCATCAAACTCCATCCCACATACTGACATCTACCAATTGTGCAATAGAATGTACCAACGTCTGCATGCTTGCATTCGACAAGCTGGCGGCTACACCGGTATTTGATGTACCAGCATTACACCTTGACAAGGGATTTTCTCGGGCTTACCTGTGATCTTGTAACTTTAATTACCTAGACAAACATATTCCAGAAACTTAATTACTTTACGTTAATTATACAGGGTGATTCAAAAAGAGTACCACAACTTTAAAAATGTGTATTTAATGAAAGAAACATAATATAACCTTCTGTTATACATCATTACAAAGAGTATTTAAAAAGGTTTTTTTCACTCAAAAACAAGTTCAGAGATGTTCAATATGGCCCCCTCCAGACACACGAGCAATATCAACCCGATACTCCAACTCGTTCCATACTCTCTGTAGCATATCAGGCATAACAGTTTGGATAGCTGCTGTTATTTCTCGTTTCAAATCATCAATGGTGGCTGGGAGAGTTGGCCGAAACACCATATCCTTAACATACCCCCATAAGAAAAAATCGCAGGGGGTAAGATCAGGGCTTCTTGGAGGCCAGTGATGAAGTGCTCTGTCACGGGCTGCCTGGCGGCCGATCCATCGCCTCGGGTAGTTGACGTTCAGGTTTCATAACTAACCCTTTTCGTAGGACTCTCCATACAGTTGATTGTGGAATTTGCAGCTCTCTGCTA
This sequence comes from Schistocerca nitens, assembly GCF_023898315.1. Classification (NCBI taxonomy): domain Eukaryota; kingdom Metazoa; phylum Arthropoda; class Insecta; order Orthoptera; family Acrididae; genus Schistocerca; species Schistocerca nitens. The sequence continues at coordinate 540,049,720 of NC_064615.1, forward strand.
GCTCTGCGAGTCGATTTTCCTGGGCTGCGAACAAATGCTTGCTGGATGCGTGCTACATTTTCATCACTCGTTCTCGGCCGTCCAGAACTTTTCCCTTTGCACAAACACCCATTCTCTGTAAACTGTTTGTACCAACGTTTAATACACCACCTATCAGGAGGTTTAACACCATACTTCGTTCGAAATGCACGCTGAACAACTGTCGTCGATTCACTTCTGCCGTACTCAATAACACAAAAAGCTTTCTGTTGAGCGGTCGCCATCTTAGCATCAACTGACGCTGACGACTAGTCAACAGCGCCTCAAGCGAACAAATGCACAACTAAATGAAACTTTATAGCTCCCTTAATTCGCTGACAGATAGTGCTTAGCTCTGCCTTTTGTCGTTGCAGATTTTTAAATTCCTAAAGTTGTGGTATTCTTTTTGAATCACCCTGTATATTGATGTTGCAATTGTTCCCCGTCATTGTAGTTATTACACACGAACATTGTTTTAAAGTTTCACAATAATACGTACTGGTTTGATTGTCTTTATCGGTTGAACACTACTTGGCATCGGGGAGATATGGATAAGTTTACTAATGAACAGTTCACCGATGCGTAGGTCTGCTGACGGTAGTGGAAGAGTGGCTCGCCGGTGCTAAAGTGAGCTTTTCCCGCAGCTACGATAACCACATCACACTACTTTTCTTCTGATGGTTGCCAGATTATCCTGTATTATGTTTCGTACATTATGGTGATAGCATATTTCAGATTTTTCATTGTCAATATGTCCGATGTATTCGTCGCGAAAGATATCAGCAACTGTATTGATATTTGTAATAATGTTTGATATATCGTTTATTTTTCAGTCTCACTCGCACGGTTTTTTACAGCAACACTAACTTCGATCTCCCTGGATTATCTCCAGATCTATGCACTTGCGTCAGCAACCCGATAAGCACAGGTTATTCTGACGTGCAGCTCCATTACAGACACGACGGGTAGCTGACGCAAATGCGTAGCTCAGAAGGTAATCAAGGGAGATCGAAACCAGTCATAAGGGAAAAAAATATGCACGTTAGACTGAAAAATAAATTAAATATTAACAAAATTCATTATGTGAGGTAACGGGCGATTTGTGGCGCCCTGGAAATATTGTATGTTCGGAATTGGGGCGGCGGCACAGAAGGCTCGTCAAAGCCGCGGCCCGGCAGCGACCACATGGTCCTAAACGTTAGCTTAGCAACAGCGTGATGCCACACAACGGCCGGTCCAGCCGCGTGGCTGGGAATTCCGCTGTGACGAGGGCAGCGCTTTGTGTTGATGAAGGAGACACGCTGGGAGTGCCAAAGATGGCGGACTTTGTGAAACCATCATGGCAGACATTTCACAGTTCGTATAGAAATTAATAGTAGCCAGATGAATCATGATACCTCATAAATAAACATGTACATTACCACTAATAGCACGACGATTCTGATGGTGTAATCCGATTTTCAATATTTTTATTAGTTTAAAGTTTAGTATCTAGCTGTAAATTATACAAGTAACACGCAGCAACGAATTTCCAAAATATAAACGCCTCATCCGATTTTGTCGATCGTCGTGTCTTTAGAAAGCTATTAGTGTAAACCTAAACTGGTATGAATTACAGGCATGTAACTCGAATAGTACATGAGTTATTGGAGGTCAAACTGGCCGATTACTATCGATCGCGTCAGGCCATGAGCACTCCACAGTTACACAAGAAAACGGTAGCGGCATGCTTATAAATACATTTATTTATCTATGTCTTTATTTGTATCCGATATATACTATTCATGAGGAAATTGGTTAAATATTTACTGTGTTTTAGTAATGACAGAGACATTAGGCTGCTGGCCACCTTTTGTTGCCATTCCTTTGATATATGTTTACTTAATTTGTTTATGAATTTAATAATGGGTGTTAGAGCGTGTTTATGGTCCAGCCGTAGGAAAATTTATTTACTTTAAAGTTATTTAAATGTAAATCCAGTATCTCGTATGTGTTTCAATATCTTTGTGGGTTCACGTTGGCTTGAAGACATGGCGGGAGCGCTCTAGCCAATCAGAGGGTTCATGAAGTCTAGAGACTGTATGGAAGTTGGGAGGAGCATCGTTTCCGGAGAGGACACGGGGAAGTTCTGGGGGTACGGCACAGGTGACGAGAAGTGCTGGACGCGACGGGCGGAGAGTCGCGGAAAGACTGGGACAGTGTGGAGCGGTTTGCGCGTGGACGCGAGAGATAGAAATACACTCCTGGAAATGGAAATAAGAACACCGTGAATTCATTGTCCCAGGAAGGGGAAACTTTATTGACACATTCCTGGGGTCAGATACATCACATGATCACACTGACAGAACCACAGGCACATAGACACAGGCAACAGAGCATGCACAATGTCGGCACTAGTACAGTGTATATCCACCTTTCGCAGCAATGCAGGCTGCTATTCTCCCATGGAGACGATCGTAGAGATGCTGGATGTAGTCCTGTGGAACGGCTTGCCATGCCATTTCCACCTGGCGCCTCAGTTGGACCAGCGTTCGTGCTGGACGTGCAGACCGCGTGAGACGACGCTTCATCCAGTCCCAAACATGCTCAATGGGGGACAGATCCGGAGATCTTGCTGGCCAGCGTAGTTGACTTACACCTTCTAGAGCACGTTGGGTGGCACGGGATACATGCGGACGTGCATTGTCCTGTTGGAACAGCAAGTTCCCTTGCCGGTCTAGGAATGGTAGAACGATGGGTTCGATGACGGTTTGGATGTACCGTGCACTATTCAGTGTCCCCTCGACGATCACCAGTGGTGTACGGCCAGTGTAGGAGATCGCTCCCCACACCATGATGCCGGGTGTTGGCCCTGCGTGCCTCGGTCGTATGCAGTCCTGATAGTGGCGCTCACCTGCACGGCGCCAAACACGCATACGACCATCATTGGCACCAAGGCAGAAGCGACTCTCATCGCTGAAGACGACACGTCTCCATTCGTCCCCAGGAGCAACAGTGTCCCTAATTTGCTGGGAAGTGGCGGTGCGGTCCCCTACGGCACTGCGTAGGATCCTACGGTCTTGGCGTGCATCCGTGCGTCGCTGCGGTCCGGTCCCAGGTCGACGGGCACGTGCACCTTCCGCCGACCACTGGCGACAACATCGATGTACGGTGGAGACCTCACGCCCCAAGTGTTGAGCAATTCGGCGGTACGTCCACCCGGCCTCCCACATGCCCACTATACGCCCTCGCTCAAAGTCCGTCAACTGCACATACGGTTCACGTCCACGCTGTCGCGGCATGCTACCAGTGTTAAAGACTGCGATGGAGCTCCGTATGCCACGGCAAACTGGCTGACACTGACGGCGGCGGTGCACAAATGCTGCGCAGCTAGCGCCATTCGACGGCCAACACCGCGGTTCCTGGTGTGTCCGCTGTGCCGTGCGTGTGATCATTGCTTGTACAGCCCTCTCGCAGTGTCCGGAGCAAATATGGTGGGTCTGACACACCGGTGTCAATGTGTTCTTTTTTCCATTTCCAGGAGTGTATTTCGTAGTGCTGACTTGTGCACTAGTGAGATTTCCGTGGCTTCCATCTGAAGACGTAGTGTGCGTTTAGAAGTGAATATCTCGCGAGCTATGTTGTTGTTTGTAACTAATAACGTACAGTAGGAATCTATTGCTTCCCTGTTATTCAACTTATATTTTATTTAATTGCCGGACCATCGACATCAATAAGTGTTTTGCGGAAATATACCGCATTCTCTACAGTACTTCTACTATCGCACTCATCATTTAAAGGCATTAAGGTAGTATCTGCAGATTTTACTTAATTGCAGTCTTTCATTTATAAATTTATATGTTACTTTCATAATTCGCAATTGCCGAGTGATAGAAACCTTCCACCATTCGATTCATGTGTGTACTCTTATCGTATATTGTAGACCCAGCAGTATCCCAGCCCCTAGACAACGAAACCAGCCAAAACTTTTAATATTGCAACTTTGAGTCCGAGGGTACTTAGTTATTTTGAAAGCCCGCAATTACTATGAAGATATTATCACAGTGTCGAAGGTAATTGGCGTAACAAGTCTAATAAATCACAGATATGCTCTAAGAAAAGTAAAGAATGACGAATCACGAAGGAGCTATGGATATGGATCACAAGTTGAAAAACGCAGAACTGTAAGCTTCGGTAGCCTATAGTGAAACGTCCCCTTTGAAAAATTATACATGACTGTGCTTAAACTGACACACAATATTTTTTAGCGCAACGCAATCTGGCTTTCAATAATCCCTACAAGAGAATGGCCCTCACTAAATTAACCTATACGTTTCACAAATCACTTACCTCACAAAAATCTTCATTACTCGAACTACTGCAATACAGCGAGCGCCATTACTGCCAGCTAAATAAAAGGTTCAAACTACTGAAGGCACTAGCTACTGATAGGCATAGTTAGCAAATGAAAGATTTTGATACAGAACAAACAATGTATTTATCTTAATAGTCATAATATATATAGCAGTTCATGACATCCATTCTTAAAAATCTACTGTTTCTGATGGACACACCTCCAGATTATCCATTCTCAAAATTCCGCCATCTCACTTCCCACATTCACCACTGCTGGTGGCTCACCTCCAACTGCGCAACGCTACGCACTGTTAACAGCCAACTGCCCAACACTACAATAGCCAACAACAATGCAAACCAGCCACAAACTGCACGCAGCACAGCCAGTGAGTTTCATACGGAACGCTACGTGGCGTTACCAATATAAAAATCTAAACAGCCTACTTACATAGCCCCCATGCTCCCCACAAAAAATATTACAAATTGTTTTGGGCAGTGGCCAATACAGATTTGAAAAAAATTTTCGTAATTACAATAACAAAGAAATAAAATGCACACACTTATTGATACAATGTTGGTCAAAAGCTCAAATTTTCTCACAGTCCATAAAGACAGTCCTGATCGTTCATCACAGTAAAATAGCAGTGTTTTTCTCAATGTCTGAGCAGTAAAAGAAAATGCACACGGAAGTAGTGGATTTACATGCAGTCTTGAAGAAGCAGTGTTGTCCTTCCAACGGAAAGACAGTGCTGACTCTTGACATGCAGACAGGTAATGGGCCACAACAGAGCAAACCCACCGCAGAGTCAGTCGAAGTTTTGAAGAATATTGGTAGGTAGGTCATCACAGAGTAGACTCACTGTAGTCCTGGTAGAGATTACAGTATTTGTGGGCCATCAAAGATGCAGACCCACTATAGTCCTTGTAGAGATAATGGTATTGGTGAGTCATCAAAGATGCAGACCCACTGTAGTCCTTGTAGGGACAGCCAGCAGCCAACTGTTGCGACTGTGCAGGTGCAGAATCACCATCAAAGAGTCTTGCAGAGAATATAGCAAGTCCATAAACCGCCACTTGTGCACTCACAAAGTTTTTTTTTAATTGTCCTTAGAACCAGCAATGCAGTTAACCAGTCCCTTGCTGAATTATTAACACACGTGCAAACACTATCAGTCCCTACTTCTCACATATTGTCTATATACTATGACCAACAGAAACATGTGCATTGAAATGTAACTTACAAGTTACTTAATTTGATGAACTGGTGTCAATTACAATTTTATAACATGAGAATACAATAACAAAGGTACAAAATAAATCATTAAAGAACATAACAATACAGATAACATTTGTAGTAAAACAGGCTTTAAAAAAGAATAGAAATAAACATGTACATCAGTGTTACAAGAATTATGACATAAGTACATACATAAAAGATCTGAACAACTTTCGAAACATCAACTTCACACGTGAGCATTAAAACCAAACAGAATAAATAATGTCTAAACATCTTTACACAGTAAATAAAATATTATAAATGCAAATTATATTTGAGGATAACAGTATTCCTCATCATAGTGAATGTAGCTGAGTATTAGAAAAGTTCTACATAAACACATAAAGACAGGAAAAACACAAATACACAAGGGGACACAAACACATAGCAGAGTAATACAAAGGGAAAGGATGGTTTGTTTTACTGCAGTATTTTGCAAACAAAACTTTCTTTACTTCTTGGAGATCTCCCTTCATTCATCATTATTCCAAAAAAGTCTTATATATACCTGCTTTCTGTATTTTATTCATATTTCTTTCAAAATAATTATTTCTCAGTGTACAATACTTATTTTGGCCCAAATCTTTTTCATATGCATTCTTTCCCTATTCTCCATAGTTAGTTTCTTATATAGTCTACCCCCTCTTAAGCTAACTTAATTCTACTGAGCTCAGATATATATATACCAAGGGACGAGGCAATGCAGCAGCACATAACAAATTAACACAAACAGCAATGACAAAAATTCAAATTGGCAAAGCAAGCAGCATAAATTAGCAAAGCAAATGCAACATTACAACTAATATAAGGCAATGCGCAGCACACAAGAAAATTAAATCAGTAGTAAAACTAGCTTAATACAATGTAAAATTCAGTAGGACTATGCCTGGCAAACAGCAGCAGCAAATGCAATAACTTATACCTATGCATGACATAGCTCAAGCAGAAAAAATATTACAGTAAAAATGGCCATTTTTAATACCTATGTCACATCTTAACACTAGACTGATGCATCACGAGAACTTACACTAGCAGATAAGTTACCAAACCGTAAAAAAATTATTTATGCAATTCCTGTGAAGGGAAATGTCTATTTATGCGCCCTCATTTTCTTGGAAGTAGATCATAAATTTCTTATTGGCTGGATCTGTAGGCATAAAATAACTATATTAGTACATCTATTAAATTTTATTTTAACCAATGCTGCAGTGCAGCTAGAAACTAGATACTAAACAAATTGAGTAAATAAATACATAAAGCAAGCCATATGGCATTTCTCTCAACTAGCAAGACAATAGCCATGAAATGTTTCTCATCGTTTCATTAGGCATTTTAGTAAATATCATAAATTAAGAGCTCCACAGTATAATCATATGTTTTCAAGTTTGAGCATGTCATATTTGCTATGCTTTCTACAAAGGAATGTCAATAGCGAGGATAATGGCCTCCCTTTTTTTTCTCCACCTGTGCCTCTGAAAGGCACACACTAATGGCTTTTTTCCAGGCGAATGTCGCGCAGCTGGGTGCCCACGACGCATTACGTGAAGGTAGTCAGTTAACTTTCTTACCAAAATATTTATGACACCAGTTTGCACTACAGTGACAGTCTCATATAAAAATTTCACAGGTCGAGAATTTGCGTTACAGATGTGTAGAAAAAAATCCTATTAATATAACAGTGTCCAAAAAATTTTCGTCAGCTTTGTAATACATTCACGCATTTACACACATTTCATAACTCTTTAAAGTACGATTCTTGGTTTCCATCATCCTTTTTACAAGTCAGAGTCCCTAACCACTACTCCTTATTCCTTACCTTATTACACATATACATATTCATCAACACGTCTTCAATATTTCTTCATAATAAATACATAGCATAATCAGATTCCTCATACAGCATCATCTCATTGATCATAAACATGCCTAAACAGCATAATACACATCGTCGTCGTAATAATAACATCATAACAGATCAATCACATATCAAAATCGTCGTAGCTTTCTGAATATTTTAAAACCTAAAAAGAATTCTCTGCTCATCTCAAAAGTGTCATCTACCTCAAACATACTCTAAAAATCATGATCCCATACCATATACGTCATTCAAAGCTCTCATAGTATCACAATGGTTCCGAAAAAATATGAACAGTTCACTAAGTACAGACAAAATACAATTTCATAAGTGTGAAGTTATCCAACCGTGTAATTACGTAAACATCTGTCACTGATGTAGCAAAAAAATGTTTGTTTCTCTTTTAAATAATCAGCTAGCTGTGTAATTCTGTGTTGGAGAAATATGGTACCGATGTGTAAAGTTGTATAAGCAAATACCATATTAGCTAGGGCTCCTTGTGCTTGCAAAACACATGGTACACAAAGTAGGCGTGTACCCCCCAGAGGATAAATGTAATTATACCCTCAGATGTTACAGATTACAGCAATGGAATGAAATGTATCATGGAAAACTTTCTTTGTAATTCAAAAATCTTGAAAAATAAATGGTTTAAGTACAAAATTAATCACTCAAATGCGTGTCCTGTAGCGCTAAATGTGCGTCTTGCTGTAAGATAATTCTGTGGAACTGTCGTAGTTATCGTCCTCTGTAAGCAAAGTTCTGCTGAAGTCAATGTACTTACCTCATCATAAACGAAAGTGAAATGCTTTGCATATAGAGGTCGTAGTTATTACGTACCTTACTGTGATCAAGAAAGTACTATAATGTAATGTATTGTTGTGCTACGAAAAAGGCTGTCTCATTGTAGCTATACCACAAAAGTTACTACTAAAACATGTTTTACTTTCCAGAATAATACAGAAAAACTGTGCAGATATAAAACAGATACAGCGCAAAAGCAATAATATAAATTGTATCACTCATTAGTACCGTCGTGATATAATCGTGTAGCTGTCAAATAAACTAACGACTGTGTCATCTGATATCTCTCAGAAAGTACTTTAAATCCAGATTGTATTTTAAAATAAACCAAAATGTTGCAGTAAAATCTCATTAGCAGTACCGGTACATGTTCTAAGTATGTGAGCCTTAAGGTCGTTACGTAATCGTGCCACTAACAAGCAAGAATCTACACACACAATAACACTGTGTCGTCTGTTCACTATAACAATGCATTCGTAATTACTGTCTAAATATGTTCCCTAGGTTATAGACTGGATAGTTTATTTTAAAACATAGTTACATGTTAACAGTTTCTAAGTGTGACAAAGAGTACTAGTAACGTGAAGTGAAAAATTTTATAGTAAAGACTAAATTTAAAAAAAAAACAGATTATCTCTCAATAAACGATTTTACACGTGAAATGTGGTGCAATCCTTTACTCTTCCTAGTACGCAGAGTTTCAACTTCAATGCAATTATCATGTCGTATACGTCGGATTCTGTAAGGTCCATTGCAAATCAGAAAGAATTTGTGACAATGAATGAGCTTTAATGAGAACTTTCTGACCAATATATAATTTCTTTGCATTTGCTTTACCGTGTAGTTTTTTTTATTTTGTTTGCTGCAGATTTTATATTTTTAATAGCCAAATCAATTATGTCTTTCTGTCGAAGTTTACGTGTATTCGGGAAAGGTACAAGCTCTCTGATTCTGTTCGGTGGTTCTTCATTCTTCAGTACAAGAGTAGGTGGTAAAGCAGTGGAGTCATGAGGCATTTCATTCAGCACATTTTGAAATAAGTGTAAATATCTGTCCCAATGCTGATGCTTTCTGTGACAATAAAGTCTGCAAAGCTTATTGATTTCTTTCATAATCCGTTCAGACGGGTTTTAATGTGGTGAGTACAATGAAATAAAAACAGGTTTGATTTTATGGTTCCGAAGCATGCGTGACCAAACAGCAGATCTGAATTGCGGTCCGTTATCTGAAATGACTTTAGCAACGTGGCCAACTTCACGTAAGAAATTTTTAACAAAGGCGTTGGATACAGACCGTCCAGTGGCTTTACGTAACGAAGTGAAAGAAACAAATTTTGAAGTAAGTTCAACAGCGACTAGAACGTACGAAAATCCATTCGATGTTCTGACAAGGGGTCCCAAGAGATCAACTGCAGCAAATTCTTTTAATTTAGAGGGAATGATAGGAAACAACGGAGCACGATGTGAGATAGTAGATGGTTTCGCCTTTTGACAAAGTTTACAAATAGACAAGACTCTTCGAATTCTCTTTTCCATATTGTTAAAATAACAAGTCGTTCGAAGAATATGATAACATTTTCGTGGACTAAAATGTGCGTAGCTGAAATGAATGTACCAAATGAGCTTATTAACAAAATCGTCTGGAATGCAAAGAACCCATAGCTTGTCATCAACAGTGCAGCGTTTGAAGAGTATGTTGTTTCTAACCAGATAATAATGCCGAATCTGAGTGTGCGTCTTTTCATGCCATTTACTTTTGATGTCTTTCCTAATCGGATCTTTATCTTGCTCTAGAGCAATGTCCTTTAAAGATGTGGTGATGAAGTTTTCAAAGGCGACTTTCTGAATGTAAAGAATACTGAAGTTTTACTCGAGGTTGCCTTCTGTGTTACTTTTCTCAAGCCCAGCCGGTGCGCGTGACAGTGCGTCCGCAACAATGTTCTCCTTGCCGGGAATGTAGACTATTGTGAAGTGGAATTCTTGCAGAAACAATGCCCAACGTTTTAACCTGTCATGATTTAATTTTGAAGACATAAGAAATTGTAATGCACGATGATCACTGTATACTTTTACGTGCTTACCAGAAAGAAAGAAACGGAATTTGTTAAATGCCCAAACCATAGCTAAAGCTTCTAATTCAGTAACGGAATAATTTTTTTCAGATTTTGTTAGCACTCGGCTAGCAAAAGCAATGGTTTTCTGAACAGTAGTGTCATTTCCTATGGCTTCTTGAAATAAATGGGTACCAAGACCGACTTTAGAAGAATCCGTGCTAATGCAGAAATCTTGTGACAGATCTGGATGAGCTAGTATTGGCGCGTTAAGTAGCGATTCTTTCAAAGAATTGAATTCCAACTGTGCTTGCTCGTCCCAGTTCCAAATAGTATTTTTTCCAGTGAGAGAACAAAGTTTTGGTGTAACTAGAATTTGCATATTCAGAAAACGACGGTAAAAATTTACGAGACCTAGAAATTGCGGACTTGTTTTTTTGTGGATGGAACTGGAATGGCTCTGATTGCTTCTAACTTTTCAGGATCTGGCTGAATGCCTTCAGAAGAAATAATATGTCCCAAAAACTTCACCTTTGTCCTACCGAATTCAGACTTTTCCAAGTTAACTGTAATTCCAGATTCTGCAAAAATATGTAACACGCTGTTGAGGATGCGATTGTGTTGTTCGCATGAGGCTTCTGCTATCAGAATATCGCCCACATATAAGGTGATGTGACGTTTTAAGAACTCATGTAATATGGAATTTAGCCCGCGAATGAATGCTTTCGAAGAAATATTCAAACCAAAAGGAAGTTTCCGAAACTGATAACAAACGCCGAAACAAAGGAAAGCTGTGTATTTTCTACATTATGGATGAAGTTCGACCTGATAAAAGCAGGATCTGAGATCAATAGAAGACAACACTTTTACACCATTAAAATTTTGAAGAAGTTCTCCCATCGTTTGCGGCCTGTCGGTTTCAGGAATAATGATAGTATAGATTTGTCTCGAATCTAAGGCAAGTCAGATCGATCCATTTTTCTTCTCAACAACATGTAATGGATTGTTGTATGAGCTTATTGCAGGCTCAATAATGCCCTCGTCAAGCATAGACTGTATTTCTGTTCTAACACGGTCCCTATAATGTGCTGGAATTATGTATGGTCTAACACAAAATTTAGTATGCTCACGAACACGAAATTGGTATTGAAATCCCTTGATTGTTCCTGTTTTGTGAGTAAAAACTGTGGAATGTGCTTGTAAAATCTCAAAAAGGTCTTGCCTATCAGTGTCATTACAATTCTCAATTGTTTGAATTTTATTCTGAATTAACTCATTAGTATCAAATATGTCGTCGATATCATCCCTGTCAGTACTTGCAGAGTGATTGTTAGTGTCTAGTTCTGTAGAAAATTCCGAACTGTTGTCTAACAGAAGGTAAAGCCGATTAATTTCCTCGTAATGGTTTGAGAGCCAATCTTCAAATTTCAAAGCTATTGACTTACCTTCTTTCTCTAAACTTATTTCAGCATCGTGAAAGTTTAAGATTGCTTTGTATTCATTCAAAAAGTCTACTCCCAATATTATTTCCGTCGACAATAATGGAACAATAAGAAAATTCATAGAGAAGCTATGGCTTTGACCAAAGAATTCTACGTTGGTTTGCTGGCGTACATCTACACTTTTTCCAACGATCGCACCTTGTAATTTAATCTTACATAACGGAAGTGTGGGGCAATCGTTCGATTTGTAGCATTTGCTAAAGGCTGTTTCACTAATTACTGAAATGGGACTGCCAGAGTCAAGTACTGCCGTAAATTTTACGTCATTTACTGTAATGTGAATCACAGGATATGCAATGTTGTTATGTTTTACGTCGTATTCCTGGAGTAAGATGTCCCTAATGTCTTCCATTTTTACGTAATTACTAGCTACGGCAGCTGCGTCGTCAGTTTCAGAAGTACGTTTTGTGGCTGCCAGCGGTATGAGTCATTGTCTATTGTCTCTTTATTGGCGCGCGTCGTTATTGAGATTTGGAGACCTAACTTCTACAAATTCACCTTGTCGAGAGGGCCCCGCTCTGTTTGAATCCCGCCAGTTCTGATGCAATTCAGGTCTGTCGTTACGATCATGTCGTCTGTCGTCATGTCGGTAGATTCCATAGTTTCTTTCTTGTCGGTCACATGGTGGAGAATTTCTCCCTGAATCGTAACTGCGCGCTGGACCGTTGCGTTAAAGTTCTTCTGTCTCCCTTGATAATAATTATTTTGGTTCCCATATTGTCTGTTGCTCTGATTGTCTCTGTGATAGTCACTATCGCGGAGAGGTGATCTTTCCCTGTAATTATTACTACTCTGCCAACGGTTGTCATACGGGTGATGTCTGTTTTGGTCACGATTTGTGTTGTGAGAATAGCCTTGTCGTGTCCAGTTATTATTTCTTTCATCGCGGAATTGCGACGGATGTGACCTGTAATTGTTGTGTTCCTGTTTTCGCCTTCCGCGATTGTCAGTGTCAATTTCTAACTCTTTTAAGAGTCCCTGAAAAGCTTCAATGTCGTCTTTGCAACGTCCTGCCAAAATAATATGTCGTAAATGTTCAGGTAATTTGATTAAGCAAATGCGGATGAGTTCTGAGGGACTGTATGGGTTTGACAGGTACTGATTCTTGTGTAACATGTCTTGAAAATATTTCACAAGACTGGAAAATTCAGATTGTTCGAAATGTTTCATCATTATGATGCTATGTTTTACTCGGTCGTGTGTAGCTTGAGACCAATATGCTGAGAGGAAGGCATGATAAAATTCTCCTTCACTGTGGCTATCGTGAATGACCGATCGCATTCTTACAGCTGGTTCATTCTGTAAATAGCCACACATAAATTCTAATCTGTGCTCTAATGACCAGTTGGGGGGGGGGGACGATGAGAGAATTGATGAAGCCACGCTTGTGGATGAATGTCGTTGCCAGAATTCTTAAATGTTTTGAATTTGCGTGTAGTAATGAACAGCTTATAGTCAAAATCATCGTGTCGGCGAGTCGCATGTCGGTCATTGTGCCGTCGTTTCGGCGGTTCCATTTCAAAATTCGGTGCAACTTTCCAATTTCTTTCATAATTTCCGAAATACGCTGTGTTATTATTTTGCGGCTTTTCCGTATTTCTAAGTCCCTCTTCCTGTGTTGGAGCGCCAGTGTCCTCTGAAATTCGTAATTCTTGTATTACCTGTGTCAGCTGATCTTGTACTTCCCGGATTTCTCTTTGGTGTTGTGTATTAATTTGATTCTGATTTTGTTTGAATTTCCTAATTTGTTCGTACTCTTCTGTGTCTTTAAAGTCTACCGGTCTTGCGTCATTCAGATTATCATCTACCTTCGTAGATAAATTATTGAGCTGATCCGAAAGTTCGACTACTTTCTTGATAGTGAACTAATTTCCTCCATGTGTCTTTCTGAACCAATTTTCAGAGTATCTACCGTGTCGTTTAAGTTTTCCTGAGTTTTTGCAAGTTGCGTAACCGAATCGGTAGATGAAACTGAGTCAATTTTAGCTTGCAAGGTCACATGACTTTCATGAACAATAGTTTGCAGTTCTTTTATGGCTGCTTCGTGATTCTGTAATGCATTTTCATGCCGCGAAAAAATAAGTTGAAAATGCTCACAAATTTATGTTTTTACGTCATTACAGACTTTTTGACATTTCGATTCAATGTTATGTAACTCAGTAGTTAAATCTTCACGTGTTTGTTCAAGTGTGGTGTCTAACGTTTGAAGCTTGTGCTGTGTTTGTCTCTGATTTTGTTCCATTGTGTCTAACTGTTGCTGTGTTTGTCTCTGGTGTTGTTCCATTGTGTCTACCTTTTGAAGATTTTGTTCCATTGTGTCTACCTTTTGAAGATTTTGTTCCATTGTGTCTAACTGTTGCTGTGTTTGTCTCTGATTTTGTTTCATTTGCTGCATTAATTGCAATAATAATGTATTAGTGTCTGGAATCTGTTCCTCTATGCTTTTCGGCAGTGCATTTGCACCGGCAACATTTACATTTTGACGAGCAGAAAATGTGTCTTGACTTACTTGAGAAAACGGTGAGGATCCAAAACCTGAGTCTACAGTATTTGCAATATTGTGTTCTGTCATTTCTGATTCCTGAGGTGAGTTGTTGCCGACCGATCGATCGATAGTGCTTCCCTGTTCACTACTTCTTTCACTGTCTACACCATTATTGGCCGCCCGCTCCATTTCCCTATGCACAGTTACCAAATTACTACTTTGAATGTCTGTTAATTCATTACACAGTGGTGCTAATAAGCTACGCTCGTCGTCACTATTATTTCTCAGTTTACTTTGGAGCCTAGTGTTACGTTTTTCACACGCCATTATTGTCACAATATTTCACACGATAACACGGAAAAGCACAATTTGAAGAGCAAAAATAAGAGAACACATAAACATAGCACTGAAAAAAATATCTAGTTAATTGCAAGCGCAGCTGCGAAATACTTGGTGCCAATTTACATGCATGCCACAACTGTTTTACTGTACAACAATGAAAGACTGCAACTACAAAGGAGATTCTCTCTACAATTACGCGCCAGCAATAAACTAAAGCTACACTAATTACACAAACTACAAAAAAAATGAGAAGATTCCAGTGAGGTATCCTCGGCTAAGGGTCGACATATGAAACGTCCCCTTTGAAAAATTATACATGACTGCTTAAACTGACACACAATATTTTTTAGCGCAACGCAATCTGAGTTTCAATAATCCCTACAAGAGAATGGCCCTCACTAAATTAACCTATACGTTTCACAAATCACTTACCTCACAAAAATCTTCATTACTCGAACTACTGCAATACAGCGAGCGCCACTAGTGCCAGCTAAATAAAAGGTTCAAACTACTGAAGGCACTATCTACTGATAGGCATAGTTAGCAAATGAAAGATTTTGATAGAGAACAAACAATGTGTTTACCTTAATAGTCATAATATATATAGCAGTTCATGACATCCATTCTTAAAAATCTACTGTTTCTGATGGACACACCTCCAGATTATCCATTCTCAAAATTCCGCCATCTCACTTCCCACATTCACCACTGCTGGCGGCTCACCTCCAACTGCGCAACGCTACGCACTGTTAACAGCCAACTGCCCAACACTACAATAGCCAACAACAATGCAAACCAGCCACAAACTGCACGCAGCACAGCCAGTGAGTTTCATACGGAACGCTACGTGGCGTTACCAATATAAAAATCTAAACAGCCTACTTACATAGCCCCCATGCTCCCCACAAAAAATATTACAAATTGTTTTGGGCAGTGGCCAATACAGATTTGAAAAAATTTTCCGTAATTACAATAACAAAGAAATAAAATGCACACACTTATTGATACAATGTTGGTCAAAAGCTCAAATTTTCTCACAGTCCATAAAGACAGTCCTGATCGTTCATCACAGTAAAATAGCAGTGTTTTTCTCAATGTCTGAGCAGTAAAAGAAAATGCACACGGAAGTAGTGGATTTACATGCAGTCTTGAAGAAGCAGTGTTGTCCTTCCAACGGAAAGACAGTGCTGACTCTTGACATGCAGACAGGTAATGGGCCACAACAGAGCAAACCCACCGCAGAGTCAGTCGAAGTTTTGAAGAATATTGGTAGGTAGGTCATCACAGAGTAGACTCACTGTAGTCCTGGTAGAGATTACAGTATTTGTGGGCCATCAAAGATGCAGACCCACTATAGTCCTTGTAGAGATAATGGTATTGGTGAGTCATCAAAGATGCAGACCCACTGTAGTCCTTGTAGGGACAGCCAGCAGCCAACTGTTGCGACTGTGCAGGTGCAGAATCACCATCAAAGAGTCTTGCGGAGAATATAGCAAGTCCATAAACCGCCACTTGTGCACTCACAAAGTTTTTTTTTAATTGTCCTTAGAACCAGCAATGCAGTTAACCAGTCCCTTGCTGAATTATTAACACACGTGCAAACACTATCAGTCCCTACTTCTCACATATTGTCTATATACTATGACCAACAGAAACATGTGCATTGAAATGTAACTTACAAGTTACTTAATTTGATGAACTGGTGTCAATTACAATTTTATAACATGAGAATACAATAACAAAGGTACAAAATAAATCATTAAAGAACATAACAATACAGATAACATTTGTAGTAAAACAGGCTTTAAAAAAGAATAGAAATAAACATGTACATCAGTGTTACAAGAATTATGACATAAGTACATACATAAAAGATCTGAACAACTTTCGAAACATCAACTTCACACGTGAGCATTAAAACCAAACAGAATAAATAATGTCTAAACATCTTTACACAGTAAATAAAATATTATAAATGCAAATTATATTTGAGGATAACAGTATTCCTCATCATAGTGAATGTAGCTGAGTATTAGAAAAGTTCTACATAAACACATAAAGACAGGAAAAACACAAATACACAAGGGGACACAAACACATAGCAGAGTAATACAAAGGGAAAGGATGGTTTGTTTTACTGCAGTATTTTGCAAACAAAACTTTCTTTACTTCTTGGAGATCTCCCTTCATTCATCATTATTCCAAAAAAGTCTTATATATACCTGCTTTCTGTATTTTATTCATATTTCTTTCAAAATAATTATTTCTCAGTGTACAATACTTATTTTGGCCCAAATCTTTTTCATATGCATTCTTTCCCTATTCTCCATAGTTAGTTTCTTATATAGTCTACCCCCTCTTAAGCTAACTTAATTCTACTGAGCTCAGATATATATATACCAAGGGACGAGGCAATGCAGCAGCACATAACAAATTAACACAAACAGCAATGACAAAAATTCAAATTGGCAAAGCAAGCAGCATAAATTAGCAAAGCAAATGCAACATTACAACTAATATAAGGCAATGCGCAGCACACAAGAAAATTAAATCAGTAGTAAAACTAGCTTAATACAATGTAAAATTCAGTAGGACTATGCCTGGCAAACAGCAGCAGCAAATGCAATAACTTATACCTATGCATGACATAGCTCAAGCAGAAAAAATATTACAGTAAAAATGGCCATTTTTAATACCTATGTCACATCTTAACACTAGACTGATGCATCACGAGAACTTACACTAGCAGATAAGTTACCAAATCGTAAAAAAATTATTTATGCAATTCCTGTGAAGGGAAATGTCTATTTATGCGCCCTCATTTTCTTGGAAGTAGATCATAAATTTCTTATTGGCTGGATCTGTAGGCATAAAATAACTATATTAGTACATCTATTAAATTTTATTTTAACCAATGCTGCAGTGCAGCTAGAAACTAGATACTAAACAAATTGAGTAAATAAATACATAAAGCAAGCCATATGGCATTTCTCTCAACTAGCAAGACAATAGCCATGAAATGTTTCTCATCGTTTCATTAGGCATTTTAGTAAATATCATAAATTAAGAGCTCCACAGTATAATCATATGTTTTCAAGTTTGAGCGTGTCATATTTGCTATGCTTTCTACAAAGGAATGTCAATAGCGAGGATAATGGCCTCCCTTTTTTTTCTCCACCTGTGCCTCTGAAAGGCACACACTAATGGCTTTTTTCCAGGCGAATGTCGCGCAGCTGGGTGCCCACGACGCATTACGTGAAGGTAGTCAGTTAACTTTCTTACCAAAATATTTATGACACCAGTTTGCACTACAGTGACAGTCTCATATAAAAATTTCACAGGTCGAGAATTTGCGTTACAGATGTGTAGAAAAAAATCCTATTAATATAACAGTGTCCAAAAAATTTTCGTCAGCTTTGTAATACATTCACGCATTTACACACATTTCATAACTCTTTAAAGTACGATTCTTGGTTTCCATCATCCTTTTTACAAGTCAGAGTCCCTAACCACTACTCCTTATTCCTTACCTTATTACACATATACATATTCATCAACACGTCTTCAATATTTCTTCATAATAAATACATAGCATAATCAGATTCCTCATACAGCATCATCTCATTGATCATAAACATGCCTAAACAGCATAATACACATCGTCGTCGTAATAATAACATCATAACAGATCAATCACATATCAAAATCGTCATAGCTTTCTGAATATTTTAAAACCTAAAAAGAATTCTCTGCTCATCTCAAAAGTGTCATCTACCTCAAACATACTCTAAAAATCATGATCCCATACCATATACGTCATTCAAAGCTCTCATAGTATCACAATGGTTCCGAAAAAATATGAACAGTTCACTAAGTACAGACAAAATACAATTTCATAAGTGTGAAGTTATCCAACCGTGTAATTACGTAAACATCTGTCACTGATGTAGCAAAAAAATGTTTGTTTCTCTTTTAAATAATCAGCTAGCTGTGTAATTCTGTGTTGGAGAAATGTGGTACCGATGTGTAAAGTTGTATAAGCAAATACCATATTAGCTAGGGCTCCTTGTGCTTGCAAAACACATGGTACACAAAGTAGGCGTGTACCCCCCAGAGGATAAATGTAATTATACCCTCAGATGTTACAGATTACAGCAATGGAATGAAATGTATCATGGAAAACTTTCTTTGTAATTCAAAAATCTTGAAAAATAAATGGTTTAAGTACAAAATTAATCACTCAAATGCGTGTCCTGTAGCGCTAAATGTGCGTCTTGCTGTAAGATAATTCTGTGGAACTGTCGTAGTTATCGTCCTCTGTAAGCAAAGTTCTGCTGAAGTCAATGTACTTACCTCATCATAAACGAAAGTGAAATGCTTTGCATATAGAGGTCGTAATTATTACGTACCTTACTGTGATCAAGAAAGTACTATAATGTAATGTATTGTTGTGCTACGAAAAAGGCTGTCTCATTGTAGCTATACCACAAAAGTTACTACTAAAACATGTTTTACTTTCCAGAATAATACAGAAAAACTGTGCAGATATAAAACAGATACAGCGCAAAAGCAATAATATAAATTGTATCACTCATTAGTACCGTCGTGATATAATCGTGTAGCTGTCAAATAAACTAACGACTGTGTCATCTGATATCTCTCAGAAAGTACTTTAAATCCAGATTGTATTTTAAAATAAACCAAAATGTTGCAGTAAAATCTCATTAGCAGTACCGGTACATGTTCTAAGTATGTGAGCCTTAAGGTCGTTACGTAATCGTGCCACTAACAAGCAAGAATCTACACACACAATAACACTGTGTCGTCTGTTCACTATAACAATGCATTCGTAATTACTGTCTAAATATGTTCCCTAGGTTATAGACTGGATAGTTTATTTTAAAACATAGTTACATGTTAACAGTTTCTAAGTGTGACAAAGAGTACTAGTAACGTGAAGTGAAAAATTTTATAGTAAAGACTAAATTTAAAAAAAAAAACAGATTATCTCTCAATAAACGATTTTACACGTGAAATGTGGTGCAATCCTTTACTCTTCCTAGTACGCAGAGTTTCAACTTCAATGCAATTATCATGTCGTATACGTCGGATTCTGTAAGGTCCATTGCAAATCAGAAAGAATTTGTGACAATGAATGAGCTTTAATGAGAACTTTCTGACCAATATATAATTTCTTTGCATTTGCTTTACCGTGTAGTTTTTTTATTTTGTTTGCTGCAGATTTTATATTTTTAATAGCCAAATCAATTATGTCTTTCTGTCGAAGTTTACGTGTATTCGGGAAAGGTACAAGCTCTCTGATTCTGTTCGGTGGTTCTTCATTCTTCAGTACAAGAGTAGGTGGTAAAGCAGTGGAGTCATGAGGCATTTCATTCAGCACATTTTGAAATAAGTGTAAATATCTGTCCCAATGCTGATGCTTTCTGTGACAATAAAGTCTGCAAAGCTTATTGATTTCTTTCATAATCCGTTCAGACGGGTTTTAATGTGGTGAGTACAATGAAATAAAAACAGGTTTGATTTTATGGTTCCGAAGCATGCGTGACCAAACAGCAGATCTGAATTGCGGTCCGTTATCTGAAATGACTTTAGCAACGTGGCCAACTTCACGTAAGAAATTTTTAACAAAGGCGTTGGATACAGACCGTCCAGTGGCTTTACGTAACGAAGTGAAAGAAACAAATTTTGAAGTAAGTTCAACAGCGACTAGAACGTACGAAAATCCATTCGATGTTCTGACAAGGGGTCCCAAGAGATCAACTGCAGCAAATTCTTTTAATTTAGAGGGAATGATAGGAAACAACGGAGCACGATGTGAGATAGTAGATGGTTTCGCCTTTTGACAAAGTTTACAAATAGACAAGACTCTTCGAATTCTCTTTTCCATATTGTTAAAATAACAAGTCGTTCGAAGAATATGATAACATTTTCGTGGACTAAAATGTGCGTAGCTGAAATGAATGTACCAAATGAGCTTATTAACAAAATCGTCTGGAATGCAAAGAACCCATAGCTTGTCATCAACAGTGCAGCGTTTGAAGAGTATGTTGTTTCTAACCAGATAATAATGCCGAATCTGAGTGTGCGTCTTTTCATGCCATTTACTTTTGATGTCTTTCCTAATCGGATCTTTATCTTGCTCTAGAGCAATGTCCTTTAAAGATGTGGTGATGAAGTTTTCAAAGGCGACTTTCTGAATGTAAAGAATACTGAAATTTTTCTCGAGGTTGCCTTCTGTGTTACTTTTCTCAAGCCCAGCCGGTGCGCGTGACAGTGCGTCCGCAACAATGTTCTCCTTGCCGGGAATGTAGACTATTGTGAAGTGGAATTCTTGCAGAAACAATGCCCAACGTTTTAACCTGTCATGATTTAATTTTGAAGACATAAGAAATTGTAATGCACGATGATCACTGTATACTTTTACGTGCTTACCAGAAAGAAAGAAACGGAATTTGTTAAATGCCCAAACCATAGCTAAAGCTTCTAATTCAGTAACGGAATAATTTTTTTCAGATTTTGTTAGCACTCGGCTAGCAAAAGTAATGGTTTTCTGAACAGTAGTGTCATTTCCTATGGCTTCTTGAAATAAATGGGTACCAAGACCGACTTTAGAAGAATCCGTGCTAATGCAGAAATCTTGTGACAGATCTGGATGAGCTAGTATTGGCGCGTTAAGTAGCGATTCTTTCAAAGAATTGAATTCCAACTGTGCTTGCTCGTCCCAGTTCCAAATAGTATTTTTTCCAGTGAGAGAACAAAGTTTTGGTGTAACTAGAATTTGCATATTCAGAAAACGACGGTAAAAATTTACGAGACCTAGAAATTGCGGACTTGTTTTTTTGTGGATGGAACTGGAATGGCTCTGATTGCTTCTAACTTTTCAGGATCTGGCTGAATGCCTTCAGAAGAAATAATATGTCCCAAAAACTTCACCTTTGTCCTACCGAATTCAGACTTTTCCAAGTTAACTGTAATTCCAGATTCTGCAAAAATATGTAACACGCTGTTGAGGATGCGATTGTGTTGTTCGCATGAGGCTTCTGCTATCAGAATATCGCCCACATATAAGGTGATGTGACGTTTTAAGAACTCATGTAATATGGAATTTAGCCCGCGAATGAATGCTTTCGAAGAAATATTCAAACCAAAAGGAAGTTTCCGAAACTGATAACAAACGCCGAAACAAAGGAAAGCTGTGTATTTTCTACATTATGGATGAAGTTCGACCTGATAAAAGCAGGATCTGAGATCAATAGAAGACAACACTTTTACACCATTAAAATTTTGAAGAAGTTCTCCCATCGTTTGCGGCCTGTCGGTTTCAGGAATAATGATAGTATAGATTTGTCTCGAATCTAAGGCAAGTCAGATCGATCCATTTTTCTTCTCAACAACATGTAATGGATTGTTGTATGAGCTTATTGCAGGCTCAATAATGCCCTCGTCAAGCATAGACTGTATTTCTGTTCTAACACGGTCCCTATAATGTGCTGGAATTATGTATGGTCTAACACAAAATTTAGTATGCTCACGAACACGAAATTGGTATTGAAATCCCTTGATTGTTCCTGTTTTGTGAGTAAAAACTGTGGAATGTGCTTGTAAAATCTCAAAAAGGTCTTGCCTATCAGTGTCATTACAATTCTCAATTGTTTGAATTTTATTCTGAATTAACTCATTAGTATCAAATATGTCGTCGATATCATCCCTGTCAGTACTTGCAGAGTGATTGTTAGTGTCTAGTTCTGTAGAAAATTCCGAACTGTTGTCTAACAGAAGGTAAAGCCGATTAATTTCCTCGTAATGGTTTGAGAGCCAATCTTCAAATTTCAAAGCTATTGACTTACCTTCTTTCTCTAAACTTATTTCAGCATCGTGAAAGTTTAAGATTGCTTTGTATTCATTCAAAAAGTCTACTCCCAATATTATTTCCGTCGACAATAATGGAACAATAAGAAAGTTCATAGAGAAGCTATGGCTTTGACCAAAGAATTCTACGTTGGTTTGCTGGCGTACATCTACACTTTTTCCAACGATCGCACCTTGTAATTTAATCTTACATAACGGAAGTGTGGGGCAATCGTTCGATTTGTAGCATTTGCTAAAGGCTGTTTCACTAATTACTGAAATGGGACTGCCAGAGTCAAGTACTGCCGTAAATTTTACGTCATTTACTGTAATGTGAATCACAGGATATGCAATGTTGTTATGTTTTACGTCGTATTCCTGGAGTAAGATGTCCCTAATGTCTTCCATTTTTACGTAATTACTAGCTACGGCAGCTGCGTCGTCAGTTTCAGAAGTACGTTTTGTGGCTGCCAGCGGTATGAGTCATTGTCTATTGTCTCTTTATTGGCGCGCGTCGTTATTGAGATTTGGAGACCTAACTTCTACAAATTCACCTTGTCGAGAGGGCCCCGCCCTGTTTGAATCCCGCCAGTTCTGATGCAATTCAGGTCTGTCGTTACGATCATGTCGTCTGTCGTCATGTCGGTAGATTCCATAGTTTCTTTCTTGTCGGTCACATGGTGGAGAATTTCTCCCTGAATCGTAACTGCGCGCTGGACCGTTGCGTTAAAGTTCTTCTGTCTCCCTTGATAATAATTATTTTGGTTCCCATATTGTCTGTTGCTCTGATTGTCTCTGTGATAGTCACTATCGCGGAGAGGTGATCTTTCCCTGTAATTATTACTACTCTGCCAACGGTTGTCATACGGGTGATGTCTGTTTTGGTCACGATTTGTGTTGTGAGAATAGCCTTGTCGTGTCCAGTTATTATTTCTTTCATCGCGGAATTGCGACGGATGTGACCTGTAATTGTTGTGTTCCTGTTTTCGCCTTCCGCGATTGTCAGTGTCAATTTCTAACTCTTTTAAGAGTCCCTGAAAAGCTTCAATGTCGTCTTTGCAACGTCCTGCCAAAATAATATGTCGTAAATGTTCAGGTAATTTGATTAAGCAAATGCGGATGAGTTCTGAGGGACTGTATGGGTTTGACAGGTACTGATTCTTGTGTAACATGTCTTGAAAATATTTCACAAGACTGGAAAATTCAGATTGTTCGAAATGTTTCATCATTATGATGCTATGTTTTACTCGGTCGTGTGTAGCTTGAGACCAATATGCTGAGAGGAAGGCATGATAAAATTCTCCTTCACTGTGGCTATCGTGAATGACTGATCGCATTCTTACAGCTGGTTCATTCTGTAAATAGCCACACATAAATTCTAATCTGTGCTCTAATGACCAGTTGGGGGGGGGGGGGGACGATGAGAGAATTGATGAAGCCACGCTTGTGGATGAATGTCGTTGCCAGAATTCTTAAATGTTTTGAATTTGCGTGTAGTAATGAACAGCTTATAGTCAAAATCATCGTGTCGGCGAGTCGCATGTCGGTCATTGTGCCGTCGTTTCGGCGGTTCCATTTCAAAATTCGGTGCAACTTTCCAATTTCTTTCATAATTTCCGAAATACGCTGTGTTATTATTTTGCGGCTTTTCCGTATTTCTAAGTCCCTCTTCCTGTGTTGGAGCGCCAGTGTCCTCTGAAATTCGTAATTCTTGTATTACCTGTGTCAGCTGATCTTGTACTTCCCGGATTTCTCTTTGGTGTTGTGTATTAATTTGATTCTGATTTTGTTTGAATTTCCTAATTTGTTCGTACTCTTCTGTGTCTTTAAAGTCTACCGGTCTTGCGTCATTCAGATTATCATCTACCTTCGTAGATAAATTATTGAGCTGATCCGAAAGTTCGACTACTTTCTTGATAGTGAACTAATTTCCTCCATGTGTCTTTCTGAACCAATTTTCAGAGTATCTACCGTGTCGTTTAAGTTTTCCTGAGTTTTTGCAAGTTGCGTAACCGAATCGGTAGATGAAACTGAGTCAATTTTAGCTTGCAAGGTCACATGACTTTCATGAACAATAGTTTGCAGTTCTTTTATGGCTGCTTCGTGATTCTGTAATGCATTTTCATGCCGCGAAAAAATAAGTTGAAAATGCTCACAAATTTATGTTTTTACGTCATTACAGACTTTTTGACATTTCGATTCAATGTTATGTAACTCAGTAGTTAAATCTTCACGTGTTTGTTCAAGTGTGGTGTCTAACGTTTGAAGCTTGTGCTGTGTTTGTCTCTGATTTTGTTCCATTGTGTCTAACTGTTGCTGTGTTTGTCTCTGGTGTTGTTCCATTGTGTCTAACTTTTGAAGATTTTGTTCCATTGTGTCTACCTTTTGAAGATTTTGTTCCATTGTGTCTAACTGTTGCTGTGTTTGTCTCTGATTTTGTTTCATTTGCTGCATTAATTGCAATAATAATGTATTAGTGTCTGGAATCTGTTCCTCTATGCTTTTCGGCAGTGCATTTGCACCGGCAACATTTACATTTTGACGAGCAGAAAATGTGTCTTGACTTACTTGAGAAAACGGTGAGGACCCAAAACCTGAGTCTACAGTATTTGCAATATTGTGTTCTGTCATTTCTGATTCCTGAGGTGAGTTGTTGCCGACCGATCGATCGATAGTGCTTCCCTGTTCACTACTTCTTTCACTGTCTACACCATTATTGGCCGCCCGCTCCATTTCCCTATGCACAGTTACCAAATTACTACTTTGAATGTCTGTTAATTCATTACACAGTGGTGCTAATAAGCTACGCTCGTCGTCACTATTATTTCTCAGTTTACTTTGGAGCCTAGTGTTACGTTTTTCACACGCCATTATTGTCACAATATTTCACACGATAACACGGAAAAGCACAATTTGAAGAGCAAAAATAAGAGAACACATAAACATAGCACTGAAAAAAATATCTAGTTAATTGCAAGCGCAGCTGCGAAATACTTGGTGCCAATTTACATGCATGCCACAACTGTTTTACTGTACAACAATGAAAGACTGCAACTACAAAGGAGATTCTCTCTACAATTACGCGCCAGCAATAAACTAAAGCTACACTAATTACACAAACTACAAAAAAAATGAGAAGATTCCAGTGAGGTATCCTCGGCTAAGGGTCGACATATGAAACGTCCCCTTTGAAAAATTATACATGACTGCTTAAACTGACACACAATATTTTTTAGCGCAACGCAATCTGGCTTTCAATAATCCCTACAAGAGAATGGCCCTCACTAAATTAACCTATACGTTTCACAAATCACTTACCTCACAAAAATCTTCATTACTCGAACTACTGCAATACAGCGAGCGCCACTAGTGCCAGCTAAATAAAAGGTTCAAACTACTGAAGGCACTAACTACTGATAGGCATAGTTAGCAAATGAAAGATTTTGATAGAGAACAAACAATGTGTTTACCTTAATAGTCATAATATATATAGCAGTTCATGACATCCATTCTTAAAAATCTACTGTTTCTGATGGACACACCTCCAGATTATCCATTCTCAAAATTCCGCCATCTCACTTCCCACATTCACCACTGCTGGCGGCTCACCTCCAACTGCGCAACGCTACGTGCTGTTAACAGCCAACTGCCCAACACTACAATAGCCAACAACAATACAAACCAGCCACAGACTGCACGCAGCACAGCCAGTGATTTTCATACAGAGCGCTACGTGGCGTTACCAATATAAAAACCTAAACAGCCTACTTACAATGGATGAATGCGAGACACTGCAGCCCACCGTGTAGATGGAAAGGATTGGAAACAGGGGGCATGCCAATACCAGGCCATAAAGCTTTGGCGAATTTCACTCCGTGTACTGAGCTGGGCAGCAACTATTCCTCACCGAGAGGCGCTTGAACAATACACGCGGATGTCAGCGTTTGAGAGAGGACGTGTAGTTTGTCTCAGGGAAGCCGCTGGAAGTAACCGCCGAATCTCTCGACATCTTAATACAGTAAATTCCGCTATTCGACGAGTTGGCATGAATGGGTGAACCATGGCTGAGTACAATGGGAAGAAGGAAGCGGTAGACCTAGAGAGACGACAGGACAACAGGACCGAGAAAAAGTCAGGGAGGCAGTCAGATTCATTACTATCATCCATTCGACTTGCAAGTGGTGCTTCAGTGCCCACGAGGGCCATTAGTAGGAGGCTCACTGAAAGGGGTCTGAGTTCTAGGCGTCTCTTGCGCAGACCGCCATTGACCTTAGCCGCTTGCAATGGTGACGGGCACAGTGAGCATGGAATCTTATCAGGTAGAGAAGAACTGTCTTCAGTGATGAATCCTACTTCGAAATGAGCGTCTAGACCAGCGAAGACGTGTCTGGAGACGCACCGGATAACAGTGTAGTATCAAACTGACTGTCGCCCACCTTATGGCCTAACAGCCAAGAGTGATGGTGTGGGATGCCACTTCATTTCACAGCAGGACCCCTCTGATTTCATCGGCGGCGTCTTTACAGCCCAGCAGCAGCGGTACGTCAACGATAATTAACAGCCCGCTTTGTTGCCCTTCCTGGAAAGCCATCCTGAGCTTGCATTTCAGTAAGATAATGCCCGTCCGCACACCGCGAGAGTCTCCTCTGGTTGATTTCGTGCTTGAAAAAATCTTACCTTAGCCAGCAAGGTCGCCGGATATCTTCCCAGCTGAAAATTCTTGGAGCATTAACGGAGCTCTCCGACCAGCTCGAGGTTTTGACGATATAACGTGCCAAATGGACAGAATTTGGCACGATATCTCTCAGGAGTACATCCGACAACTAATCAATAAATGGCCAATCGAGTAACTCCTTGCTTAAAGGCCAGAGGTGGACCAATGCGTTATTGACTTACAAGGGGCCCTCCATAATGTAAATCACGGATTTTGATGCGCTTGAAATATGTTGTAGATGCACTTACCCCGAGTATCTTACTTTCCGTTTTTTTAGCGACGGGCCTTGGTTTTCCAGAAAATTGATTTTGAAGTTCTCTGCGTGCTTTGTATACCTGTAACATATAGATAACCCGAGCAAGTCAGCGTAGCGCAGTGGTTAAGGTACACGGCTACTCCGGTGGAGGTACCGTGTTCGAATTTTGCTCCCACATGTTTTTTTTTTTTTTTTTAATGCATGCAACACCGTTCGGAAAATTTGATCCTAACGTTCAAAAACAAGTAGACGAATCAACTCGGAAACACAGAAATGTAGTCATGTCCTGCATGAAATGCGGGAAGTTCACAATGTTGGTGGACGAAGAATTTTTGCATTCTGTAATTCTTTCGTACGTGGGACAGAATATTTTTTTCTACGTTATCGATTCGTGGGGAGGCAAACCGATTCAACTTTATACCATACACACTGATGAAAGGAAAGCGAGCACCTGCACCCTGAAAGTGGTCCCACCAAAGTGCACTCCTTATTGCCAGACCTGCGACGTTTATTTTTACCGACAAGTGAAAATCTTCACGAAAATTATTCAGAATGCTCCCGACTTGATGAGAGACAATAGGGAGATCGCTTCTAGGGAAGATTCGATAAAATTACATTCACTAAACCTACATCAATTCAGCGCACCTCATTTTGAAAGCGTGATTAGATACGCATGGTTCGCATCGAAATTAGCGGAGGAAAGAGAAATCTTTTTGAATGCAAAATAATTGTGTTTCCCGGTACCGCTCATGATGAAACCGTACACGTGCAAGACGGTTGCTTTCATTAAATCCTCGTGGTTCTGCGAAAATTAGTGTTTCGGTTGTTTCTATGATAAGTATCACCCACAATATTGTTCTGGCACATCAAGCGATGTGGACGATGAAAAATAAGATTTTGTAATATTGTATGAAAGAAGAAATTGATTACTGAATATATCTTTATAATTTCGCACACCTTTCACTGATTGTTGATGTTATTTGAAATAAACAAATATTTACGGTATGGAGGGTCCCCTTGTTTGTCAATTTGTGAAATTCTTTCTCTTGAGTAAATCATCGAATCTTTCTGAATTTGTAATCATTTGTTTGTCTGTAGATGTACATACCATCTGTTGACTTCTGTCCCATTCAGATAATTCCTTCGTGGTGAGTAGTTTTTATTTCTTTTTAATTTTTTTCCTTACAGTGTACATTATTAGTGCGCTTTAACTAGCTACTGGAGAACACGGGACCCTCATACGAAAATATCCTCAAGAACCACCGAAATTATTTCGTTAGAGCTCGGATTCACCCAATTCTTAAGCCGGCCGGAGTGGCCGAGCGGTTCTAGGCGCTACAGTCTGGAACCGCGCGACCGCTACGGTCGCAGGTTCGAATCCTGCCTCAGGCATGGATGTTTGTGATGTCCTTAGGTTAGTTAGGTTTAAGTAGTTCTAAGTTCTAGCGGACTGATGACCTGAGAAGTTTACTCCCATAGCGCTCAGAGCCATTTGAATCACCCAATATTTGAATCTCACGCAAATTCTAAGCAGCGATAACCCGTTTCTTACATAGACAAAAGAATTTTTGTTAGGGGGCAACTATTTACGAGTCACATAGAAAATAGACATGTGTTTCTCACTTGTTTCACTAATTATTTACTTTTGCGACCAGGTTTTTGGGTTATTAACCCCTTGTCTAGCTTAACTGACAGACGCGTTGTAGCGCGTAATGACGGAGATGTAAAGAGCAAACAAATCTGGAATGAAATTTTCACTCTACAGCGGAGTGTGCGCTGATATGAAACTTCCTGGCAGGTTAAAACTGTGTGCCGGACCGAGACTCGAACTCGGGACTTTTGCCTTTCGCGGGCAAGAGCTCTACCAACTGAGCTACCCAAGCACGACTCACGCCCCGTCCTCACAGCTTTCATTCCGCCATTACCTCGTCTCCTTCCTTCCAAACTTCACAGAAGCTCTCCTGCGAAAGGCAAAGGTCTCGAGTTCGAGTCTCGGTCCGGCACACATTTTTAATCTGCCAGGAAGTTCCAGCAAACAAATGATTTTAGCGACATTAGACAGGAGTCTGACAAGCCAAAACTAGGCCGTTAAAATAAATAATGTAGGAAAAAGTGTGGTTTTATTGTTTATTTTAATGTGCTACCAAGTTCCTACGATAAAATCGACAGAAATTTACGGATTTCTGAATGAATCGCTCAATGGTTATCCTGTCATTTTCATCTTACCGATGGAGCTGTCGGTACTGTGAATCCTTAACGAATCGCGAGTGGCGGTGACCACTTATCCAGGAAGTACCGACACAGGCGAGGCGAGCTGAGCCCAGGTGCCGCAGGCAGCACGAGGCTGCTCCACCAGTCGGCGCCGGCTATCTGCGCCCGCGCCTGCAGCGCGCCACTGTGCGGCTATTTACGTCCGCGGCGGCGCTGCGCGCTGATAGGGGCCGCCTTTCCTCTCGACGCCGTGGTGCGGCGCGGCGCAGGCACGCGCCCGGCGACAGCCGCCCCGCGCATCAGATAGCCGGCACAGGCCTGCGACTGCGCTGTCGCCTCGCCCTGTATCTCGCCTGAAATACGGCGCCCGTCCTCAATGGCGGCCCAGGCTACTGTGCCGGATGCCAGGGCATCAGCAGCCCTCCTTCTAGGGAAGAAACCAGATAAAGCCAAATTGGACATATATTTTCCAAAGGTAACTACGTCCCGGAGAATCCTTTCGGAAGATCTCGTAATTGGCCCAGTAAGTATTCTCTCCGTCTGCCCTAGAATACGTTTCCGCTGTCGCTGTAAATCACTCTCGTCCACCTGTTGTTCCACACTTTTCATTCCTTGTTTACGGAAGCCATGAAACGAAGCCAGGTTACTCAAGTGTTGTCTCGCAGTTCTATAAACCGAGTCGAAGCTTTAGTATTGTGATTCAATGAGGTGACAAAAGTAGTGGGATAGCGATGCGGTTACGTACAGATGAGGGTAGTATCGCGTACACAAGCTATAAAAGGCGAGTGCATTAACGGGGTTATCTTTAGTAGTCAGGTGAGTCACGTAAAAAGTTTTCTAAAACGATTATGGCTGCAAGGAAATTATCAGACTTTGGACATGGAGTGGTAGATGGAACTAGACGCATGGGACATTCCATCTTGGAAAAAGTTAGGGAACTCAATATTCCGAGATCCAGTGTCAACAGTGTGCCGAGAATACCAAATTTCAAGCGTTGCTTCTCACCACGAATAACGCAGTGACCGACGGCCTTCACTTAACGACCGAGGGCAATGGCGTTCGCCTTAGAGTTGTTAATGCTAACAGACAAGCAACACTGTTTGAAATAACCGCACAGATAAAAGTGGGACGTACGACGACCGTATCCGTTAGGACTGTGCGGCAATATTTGGCGTTAATGAGCTATGCCACCAGACAACTGACGAGGCTGCCTTTGCTAACAGCAACATGGCCTGCAGTGTCTGTCCTGGGCTCGTGATCATGTCAGTTGGAACACAGACGGCTAGAAGACTGTGGCCCTCTCAGATGAGTCCCGATTTCAGTTGATGAGAGCTGATGGTAGGGGCCCGAGCGTAACACAGACCCCACAAAACTATGAACTTAAGTTGTCAACAAGGCACTGTTCAAGCTTGTGGTAGCTCCATAATGATGTGGGCTGTGCTCACATGGAATGGACTGCATCCTCTGATCCAACTGAACCAATCATTGACTAGAAATATTTTCGGCTACTTGGGAGACCATATGCTGTCATTCATAGACTACATGTTCCCAAACAACAATAGAGTTTTCATGAATGACAATGAACCATGTCACCGAGCCACCACAGTTGCTTGCAGTTGGTCTGAAGAACATTCTGGACAGTTCAAGCGAATGATTTGGCCACCCAGATCACCCTACATGAATCCCATCGAACACTTTGTAAGTAGGCTGTTTAGATTTTTATGTTGGTAACGTCACGTAGCACTCTGTATGAAAATTACTGGCTGTGCTGTGTGCAGTCTGTGGCTGGTTGGCACTGTTGGAATATTCGCTATTGTAGTGTTGGCAGCTGGATGTGAACAGCGCGTAGCGTTGCGCAGTTGGAGGTGAGCCGCCAGCAGTGGTGGATGTGGGGAGTGAGATGGCGGAGTTTTGAGAGCGGATGATCTGGACGTGTGTCCATTAGAGAGAGTAAATTTGTAAAACTGGATGTCATGAACCGATATATATATATATATATATATATATATATATATATATATATATATATATATATCCATCAGATATGGTGGACAGCTGCGAATAAGGGGAAACCCAAATAAACAGTCCCGGACCGAGGCGGCAGCATCACGAGGGTGTGGGAGTGTGACTTTTGGCAAGGGTCACACTCATTCAAAAACCACAGAACCCGAAGACGTTGCTGTGTCATGGCGAGTAAGTGCCGCCATTACAATAATCACCGTCAACACCCAAATCCAGGACGCGTCTGAAGTGGGAACCATCGGCATCCTGGTCAGCGTCTGTTCACACAATGTGCGGCTGGTCATAATGCTCCAGGAACTAACAATCCCTGGTTCTAAACACCCAGTGGAAACACTGGACCAACTTGATTACAAGCAAGTATGACTCGTGCAAGTAATAACAACATTACCCCAGGTGGTAACCAATCCACCCATCAACAGATGGCAACCAGGAATTCGGATTCTGGGGAACCTGGACTTACACGATTACGTCAGAGAAAGTCGGAGCTCTCTGACAAACTTCCACTTAAAACACCTACATACATTGGAACCTTTAACATAAATACATTAATCCAACCAGGAAAACTTCTAAACCTTACAACAGAACTTGAAAAGCAAAAGATAGTAATACTAGCTTTACAGGAGACACGTTTTACAGATGAAGAAACATCAGATTATGGCAACTATCGCATCTTTAAGAGCAAGACGGATAAACGAATCGGAAGAGGAGCCCCCCATCTCGGGATGGCGTTTATCATACACAAGAGCGTGCTCAGCTCCATCAAGGAAGTTACTCCCGTAAATAATAGGATAATGACGATGCGCTTACAATGTGCCAACAAAACATACACAATGGTTAATGTTCATGCTCCCACAAACGGAGACAACAAGAAAAACCCCATAGAAACAGAAACGTTCTGGGAAAATTTGGAGAATATAATGGCCAAGATTCCAAAAGATGATACAAAAGTTCTACTCGGCGATTTTAATGCCCAAATTGGTAGAGAGAAAATCCACCAAAAAACCATAGGCAAATATCCTGCACATAAATTTACCAATAAAAATGGTACAAGGCTCGTCGAACTATGTAAGCCGAATAACCTGAAGATAATGTCAACATCTCTAAGAAAATGTCCAAGAAAACAAAAGACATGGAGATCTCCTATACAACAAATTGGCGAGTTTCAAATAGATCATGTGGCGATTTCATACCCAGCACAAAAAGAAATTTACGACGTCCACGTACGCAGAGGAGCAAACATTGATTCAGACCATTACCTAACTAGAATTAAAATCAAGTTTACAGCACGAAGAAGTCATCAGAAGAAAACAGAAATACAGAAATATGACACCAAGAAGATTAAAGAATCTAAAGTAAAAGAAGAATGGGAGAAGGAAAAGGCAAACACATGGGAAGAATTTCATTCTAAAATCACGCGAATAGCTAAGGAAACTATTCCCTTGAAAAAGATATTCAAACACCCTTGGTGGGATTCAGACTGTGAAAATGCATTGGAAAGGAGAAAAAAGGCATTTCAAGAATATAACAGTAAAACATCACAATAAAGTCTACATTTATTTAACGAGGTTAGAAAACAGGTTTCAAAATCTATTAGGCAAGCAAAAAGGAAGTACACAAAGGCACAACTGGATGCCATAGAAGAAAATTTCCAAAACTATAATACAAGAGACTTCTACAGAACTTTCGCAGATAAAATACGAGGATATATCCCTCAAAATTTATGTTTCAGAAAACCAGATGGTAAATTAGCCCTAACAAACCAGGAAAACTGTCAAGTATTGGCTCAATATTTTTCTAACCTACTAAATTGCCCAGAACCTAGTTTAAGGTTTCCCAAAGAAATCTGTGCCAACGCTCAACCGGATTCATTACCACCAACACAGGAAGAAATCAAATGTCACATTAAAAACTTAAAAAATAATAGAACATCTGGCGAAGATGGCATTGTTGCAGAGCTATTAAAAAACCTAGGACCAAAGACGTTGCAAGAGCTCACAAAAATAATAACAAAAATATGGGAAACAGAAAAATTACCAGAGGAGTGGAAATGTGCCCTTATTCACCCGTTACATAAAAAAGGAGACAGAACAAATGTCAATAACTACAGGGGAATCTCACTTTTACAAGTCACCTACAAAATTCTCTCAACATGCCTGCTGAAAAGAACACAAGAGCAGCTGGAATGCCAAATTGGTGATTATCAAGCAGGCTTCCGCCCCGGTCGCTCATGCATAGAACAAATATTTAATTTAAAGACAATATTAAAACACAAAGCAATTAGAAATGCCCCCATAATTTGTACATTTGTAGATTTTAAGAAAGCCTATGACTCAATTGACCGGCAATCTTTGTTTAACATTTTAGAGGAACTTGGACTTGACTCCAAAACACTAAGGCTTATCAAAGAATCACTGACAGACACTGTATCTAAAGTTAAATTCAGGGGAGAAATCTCTGAACCTTTTCTCATAAAAACTGGAGTACGTCAAGGTGACGGGCTATCTCCACTTTTGTTTAATATAGTCCTGGATAAAGTCATTAAGGAATGGGAAAAAGAATTAAAAAATCAATCCTACTGGAAACCAATCCATCTTGGTAGAACCAAAGACAACGTGGAGATATCTTGTTTAGCATTCGCGGACGACTTGGCCATACTTGCAGATGATGAAGAAATCGCCACCAAACAAATAGAGATCCTTAAGGAATGCGCGGATAAAGTAGGTTTACAAATTTCGTTTCAAAAGACAGAATTTTTCTGTACGAAATTCCATATACACAGTTTGAACACAAAATATGGAAAAATAAATAGAGTAAAACATTTTAAATACCTAGGTGAAATTTTGGAGCCAACCGGAGGAGAGAAAGTTGCACAGAAGATCAGACAACAGAAAATGAAGAGAGCATATGGTATGACACATGAAATATACAATAAAAAATGCATCTCCTCGAACACAAAAATCAGACACTACTGCGCAGTAATCAAGCCAGCAGCACTATATGCTAGTGAAACGCTCACACTCCACACAAAATGTGATTTAGAAAAAATACTAAAAGAAGAACGAAAAATTATGAGGAAGATTTTAGGTCCAAAATTAACAGAAGAAGGATACCGGATACAATCAAGAAGAACCACAGAAACTATATCAAACCTGGCAGCAGACATAAGAAGGCGAAGATTAAAATTTTATGGACATGTCACTAGACTTCCCCCCACACGACTCACCAACAGAATTCTCACTTACATAGAAAAAGTCAAATCAACAACACCATGGATTAGCCAAGTAAAATTAGATTTACAAAAAGCAAATTTTGAACTTAAAGATGTCAAAGATAGAAAAACTTTTAGAAATAAGGTGGAAAAGTGGAATGTATTGTCGGAGAAGGAAGCACTAAAGAGACCAGGAACAAAATGGACAGAAGAAAGAAAAAGAAAACATGGAGAACGAATGAAAGAAGTATGGAAGAAACGACGTCAGAAAGCTTTGCGTGATCCTTCTGGGTCCATTCGTGATAAATAAATAAATAAATAATAAATAAATATATATATAATGACTTTTGAACCCTATTAAGGTAAATACATTGTTTGCTATCAAAATCTTTCATTTGCTAACTATGCCTGTCAGTAGTTAGTGCCTTCAGTAGTTAGAATCTTTTATTTAGCTGGCAGTATTGGCGCTCGCTGTATTGCATTAGTTCGAGTAACGAAGATTTTTGTGAGGTAAGTGATTCATGAAAGGTATAGGTCAGTCAGGGCCGTTGTTTTGTAGGGACTATTGAAAGTCAGAAAATATTGTGTGTCAGTTTAGTGATGATCAGAATAAGTAAAGAGAGAAATGTCTGAGTACGTTCCGTTTTGCTCATCTGTTTGAAAATCAAATAACGTAAGGTGTTTAACAGCACAGTAATTCATAATTTTCTAACGGGACGTTTCAACTTACGGGACATTATCGAGAGGTCAGTTCGCGCATAAAATCCTGCAGTGGCGAGACTTTCGAAATTATGTACGGCTATAGAGGCAGTAGGGCTGAATATTTCTGCAAGGGACTTCCAATCACTTGTTGAGTCCATACTACGTCGTGTTGCTGCACTAAGCCAGGCAAAAGGATGTCCGGCGTGATATTAGGAGGTACCCATGACTTGGTCATTTCAATGTAGTAACTCCCATAAACAGAATTACTTCAGTGTAGTAATTCCCACAAATAGAATTGTTAAAGGAGTGGCTGATTTTTTCGCTCGTATCTTACCCACCACTATTTTGTCCTTTCTTACAGTTTTACGTGAGTGGACTGCTTTATACTCTTTCAGTGAGCGATGCACATAACATGAGCCTGATTCCAGCTTGCTAGACTAAGAACGAGTACAAGAATGTATCTGGAGATCCTACAAAGATGAAAAGAGGTCCTTGAGAGATTGAAAGCTAGGGGTTTAACGTTAAAGGAATCTACATCTCGTTGCGGTCCTTAGTCTCCTTGATCAGGACGTTACATACGATCGTAAACTCAGTTGAATTGTGAAATTCTTCCGGCTACATAAATCCTAAAAATAGCAAAGAACAATTTTCTGTGTGGATCATTTGTCACAAAACGGATCACTTTAAATCATTGTTGAATGTCAACTGTTGTTACCACTAGTTATAGGCAGGTCTGCCATCACTTAAACCACCAACGCCGGACAAAGACTTCGAAGACACTGGGTCATATCAGGTCATTTTCCCATATACGTAAAGCCTGTCGACATGTCCGAAAGAACAGACACCACACATGTACTACGCTTTGCACACCACACATTGCTACGCATCGACAGGCATATAAATGTTTCACCGCTGATGCATATCATCGTTCGTCCTCTAGCGGGATACAGTGAGTGAGCAGTCAGGAAAATGAATGGGGTCACAACGAAAGTGGTGAGCGTCATTTGGGAATTTGAGTCTAATGGGAAGTGTGGCTGGATGGCCCAGGAAATTAAGGCAACGGTTCCAGAGAAGTGGAGCATGCAAGTTTGTCTGGTCGCAAATTTTCGAGAGTAGCTGTTGATTTGTATCAACGGCAGAGCAGCTAGGCCCTCTCACCCAACAGTGCCAAAGAATTGCAAGGTATACCAGTCTTGGAAGACCCTCAATCTCCCCATCAGCCATGAGTTAGGTGGCAGCCAATGTGAAGTCCATGAGCGGTAGCACATCCATGGTTGTTTGGATGTTGTCATTTCAGGAACAGCAAGCAGCATTTGTATGAGAAGTCCGGAATATCTAACACTTGGATGTCAATACTCCGTAATAATAATTGATCGAATGCTTTAGTATGAATGTCATATATCCTAACGACCAACTGAATTGGGAACTGGAGAACCATGGTATTTATGGAGACAGGTTTCCATTATAACCGAATGTGGCTCACTTCTTTACTACTGGTCATCGGTCCTCGTTCCACTGTGTGTGCTTAACAGTTTGTGGCAGGCTCTTACTGCACAGCCCAGTCTGTGAAATGTATTATTGTCTATGGTAATGCTTGTTGCATCATGTACTAAGAGTTAAAAAATATATACCTCTGTATGTGTAAATTGTGCGAGGTGATTGGTGCCGATGTAGCAATGTGTCTTCCTGTGTGTGACCAGATTACAGTGTTGACTGTTTCTTTCTGCTGCGTAGCTGCCTGGCGTCGTCTGTGGCTGTGCTAGCATGAACTTAAATTTAATCTTCTTCCCATTTCGTGCTCCGTGGCCTAACATTATTATCTATTTACATAATTAAATTCGTAAAAAAACCTACTGCTTATGTCCTACATAAACTTGCCCGGTTTTTAATTAAGACATATCATAATGTATTTACTTTCAGTCGAATATCTCCGGGCACAAGAAGGGTACGGGTTTATTCCAGTATGTTGTATAAAACTTCCCCAAGATACCCCAAGACGCCCTCAAAATTACGACAAATATGGGGGAACCTGAATGTGTGGCAGCCTTGCATATGGAGGATGAAACAACACAAAGTCTGTTTTTTTACAGGTAGTAATGGAACCATGCTGAAAAACAAAATATACAAGGTGCATGCGGATTAGGTGAATCTATTCGTGACAGAAGGAAAACAGAAAAAAAAACTTTCAACTAAGCTACCTTTACTCGCTGTAAGATTATCATATCTGGTAAAATTATCAGTGGAGCTGGCTTTTGGATTATGTGTAAATAATGATGTCACACTTCAGATCACATGCACAATGCAGACACCTATGGCACTGTAGTCGTAATGGTCGTGTATGCCATTCCTGATCTAGCTAGGAGAACCAATTCTTATTTCTTGTAAACGGCTTGTGGAAACACCTATGTCAGTCATTACAATTTCCATCATTCTCCATTCTCAATCTGTACGGTACAAATAATGAAAACGTCTCTGAGTCACCGACATCTTTATTAATGTTGGCGTTAATAGTGTCCTCGCTAATCCCCGACTACTCTGATATCAATCTTACAGGCAGTTGCAGACATTATGCCACTGTAACACTCGCTTGGCGCTGTTTACCATGCTTGTTGAAGGCAGATCTACACTTGTAGCGGTAGTCGCTGTAGCGTCCGAACGAAATGCGAACAAAACTTCTATACAAGCCTTTCGTCCTATATACTGACACGTCCCCTTAGAAAAATTTATCAATTACTGTGCTGGAAAACCTTTTACGTTATTTGCTTTCCAAACAGCTGAGCAAAACTGAACGTACTCAGACATTACTCTCGTTACGTATTCTGATCATCACTAAACTGACACACAATATTTTTAGCGCAACGCAATCTCACCGTTCATAATACCTACAAAAGAATGGCCCTGACTAACAATAACCTATACCTTTCATGAATCGCTTACCTCACAAAAATCTTCGTTACTTGAACTACTGCAATACAGCGAGCGCCAATACTGCCAGCTAAATAAAAGATTCTAACTACTGAAGGCACTAACTACTGACAGGCCTAGTTAGCAAATGAAAGATTGTGATAGAGAACAAACAATGTATTTACCTTAATAGTGTCCAAAAGTCTTTATATATATATATATATATATATATATATATATATATATATATATATATATATATATATATATATATCAGTTCATGACATCCAGACTTACAAATTTACTGTCTCTGACGGACACACGTCCAGATCATCCGCTCTCAAAACTCCGCCATCTCTCTCCCCACATCCACCACTGCTGGCGGCTCACCTCCAACTGCTCAACGCTACGCGCTGTTCACATCCAGCTGCCCAACACTACAATAGCAAACTACAATGCAATAGTTTCCTACGACGCGTTTCGCCTTATTTACGCGTTTCGATAACCTGAAAATGCCTAAATAAGGCGAAACGCCTCGTTGAAAAATAAAAAAATAAAATTGCAACCAAGACTGTTTTTAACCAATACAGTTTTCACACTGACCAGAGGAGCTAGACAAAAATAACGAGAAATGCACGCTTGAACATGCAGATGCTGGCCAAGTCTGCAGGTGGTACTTTTATTTTAACGAGAGGCTCCTGTGTAATGTCCTTATACTTCGCAACTGTCAGTCGTGGTCCTATCAGTCTTCTGCATAGTTGTGATTGTTTTACCAGACGGAGATAGTGACTCTGAACTTGGGAAAATTTTTGGTGCTCAGATGGTTGGGGCTTCCGGAACCAAGGAAGCTGAAGAGTTTGCATTTTCAGGTTGCTCCCTATAGAAGGTTTACGCCGCAAACAGGGAAAGCGGAAAAACATCGTCCGCTAAGTCACAACGCTTACGACAGTGTTTGTTGCGTGATGGTTACAGACGGTCATTGAAGAAGATTTTATAAGAAATAAGAGGACGACGGCTGAAAAAGTCGTTGTAGAACTGAATACAGTACTCGCGAAACCTGTCAGCAACAAGAAAACACAGAGGGAGCTCCATTACCTGGGAATCCCAGGGTGATCTGGAATTCCGAAACCATTACTCCACTGATGAAAATGTCCGTAACAGTGAAACGTGGTGTAGAAATCATAAATCGTGGACTACTGAGCAATGGAAAATAGTCATTTGGTCGGATACGACTTCTTCCACACACTTTACAACTTCCCGTCGAGTTTACGTCCAAAGCGATAATCATACTGCAGTATTCCATGGTTTCTCTGTTAGCTCACATTACTGCCAAGGATTATGTGGTCATTTTGGCTGATCAGGTCCATCCCGCGGTAGAACGCCTGTTCTCCAATGGTGATTCTGCGTTCCAAGACGACAGCGTCGCTTTTCAAACACGTAGGACTAGTTTTATGAGCACCACTACGAGCTGGCGCCATTCCCATGGCCACCAGTCACCAGATTTCAGTATTATTGAGCCTTTGTTATCTACTTTGGACAGAATTGTGCATGACAGGTATCCACCTCCATCATCGTTACCTCAACTTGCTACTGTTTAGCAAAGAGGATGCTGTAAGATTCCTATGTTTATCCACGCAAAGAGGACTTGATGCTTTGCTCAACTTGAACGATTATCCTACATCATATTAGGCATGGTAATGTGTGTTGTCTCTGATGTTTCCACATTTGTATTCAACCACTGCAAGTCTGACTACCAGCGGCAGAAAAATCCTCTTCAGTTTAACGTATTCGATACTACTTGGCGCTTCCCTTCTTACGTCCCGCCTAAAGCTTCGCTGCCAAAACATATATCATCCATGAAGTATTGGTCAATGAACGCAACATTTTAGTGTTAACCTTATGTAACATTGTAGCTCATGGTGAGTGGCTGTTGTGTGGGACCTAAACAACAATACAAGATGGAAATGAAAAACCAAATACAGGTATGTAGGTACTATAAAGTCCGTCCAGGGACTTGACTGTAGTTTCTCGAATCCGAGAAGTGCAATATTTTCACTGTCAGCAGAAAATGTTAAAGCCCAATTTCCGCAAGGTAGGTGTCAACTTTCTTACGGGGAAGTATGATGCAAGGATGAAAATTGCAGCCCATGTTACTGAACTTAAATGGTTCAAATGGCTCTGAGCACTATGGGACTTAACATCTGTGGTCATCAGTCCCCTAGAACTTAGAACTACTTAAACCTAACTAACCTAAGGACATCACACACATCCATGCCCGAGGCAGGATTCGAACCTGCGACCGTAGCAGTCGCGCGATTCCGGACTGCGTGCCTAGAACCGCTAGACCACCGCGGCCGGCTACTGAACTTAATACTTGTAAGGTGTCAGGCAAATCCAACACCTTCCATGAAAACCCTGACATGATAAGCAAATCCAGTAGTATGTCACATAGCTCCGAATAAATCGTGACATTAAATTAACCAAACTAATACGAGTAACGAGTGAGCAAATGGAATACCACAGACTAACACAAGAATGCCTAAATGCATGTCATACCTTCCCACCGTGAGTCAGACGCAGTTCCGAGGGGAGAAACGAGAACAGAAGCCGAGAGCAGAACCGTGTTAAGTTAGAAGGCCCTACGATAAG
Source organism: Schistocerca nitens (assembly GCF_023898315.1). Lineage (NCBI taxonomy): Eukaryota > Metazoa > Arthropoda > Insecta > Orthoptera > Acrididae > Schistocerca > Schistocerca nitens. Next base: position 540,090,922 of record NC_064615.1, read on the forward strand.
GGACGGACACCCACGTCGCCAGCTAACCGTTGGGACCACCCCCCAGCCCATGTTAAAAGCTAGAGCCTTAGTGTGAGACTTTTTCGCGTCTCTGTTACGTCAGGACCACCCACCAGCCCATGTTAAAAGCTAGAACCCTCCAGAAGAACAGTATAGATCTTACGATAACACAAAAAGGGCCACTCCAGCCGCATGTTTTAGCGTGAGACTTTTTCGCGTCTCTGTTACATCAGGACCACCCTCCAGCCCATGTTAGAGCCCTCCAGAAGAACAGTATAGATCTTACGATAACATTAAAAGTACTACACCAGTTGCAAGTTTTAGGGTGCGACTTTTTCGCGTCTCTGTTACGTTGCAAACTTTAAAAACATTGCCCCACCACGAAAAGTATAACTTTTCTCACTGGATAGACAGAATTTTTGTAGGAGGAGCTTAAGGTTAACATTGAGACCCTGATTGGTCAGATGAAATCACAGCCAGATAGTTTTTTTAAACCAACTTCGGTAAATTGTAGTAAGGACAAGTTAGGAGAGAGTTGCTTCCGAGATGGCGAGGTGAGCGGAGCTGTGCTTCTCGCCGCCCCCTGACGAACACCGACAAGGTAATGAACGCACGCGATGCCGCATAACAGCGCATAAAGCTTCACTCAGAACTGCAGAAGTCTCATCTGTTACACCCCCTTTTTGCGTAATACTAGTGTCGATCGTCAATTAAAGCTCATGGTGTTCACATTTGCCACTTGAAGTAAAAATCTGAAACGCGATGATTTTTCTGTTATATAGTTATTGAGAAGCCACATCAGCCACTGTAATTTACGACATGTTAGATAAGTAATTAAAGATAATTGAGGGTCACTGTAGACCATTTTGATAGTTTTCTCTTTTGTGAAACTTAATTTAAACCTAGATTATAGATGTGATATGGCATAGGTCATCCTTCGATCCATTGTAGAACTTGGAAACCCATTCGGGGAATATTCGTTCACATTTTTTTTTGCACGCAGTTGGTTTTTACCATCCTGTATTAAAACATTTCCTTTTATCAATAGTGCAATTTATAAACGATGTTTTGTGAGTAGAATAAAATTTCCAATGGTAAACTTAACTGCCTTTTCGACGTTATTTTACCAGCTAACTAAAAATAGGAAAGCCTTCAACCCCTTCGACTAAATTTAGTTAGTATTAAGATTCTTTTACAGGGAGTGCAGTGGAGCTGACGCTGAAATCATTAAGTATTTGGTTATATCATCGCTAGTCTCACTGAACTTTTCTGAATTCTACATGTCATGTGTGGTCTGGCGTCTCCTTACCAGCAACAGGTCCCAGTTTCAAACTAGTCAATTCCCTAAAAAAACACGCTCAGAGCGTCGTTGCGCGAAAGTGGTAGGGAGACACGATATAGAACAAACATACACCACGCAGAATGTTAGATACTACTATCTCTAACTTTTACATACAACTATTATTTGTTAACTGAGGGCAGCTAACGTTCTTCTATAAAGGCACGAGGAAGTCGGAATGTGGCCAAAAATTATATTATGAAGATTAATTACACAGCATCTACCGTGCAGTATAATGATGCCAAAGACAGAAGATAAGAGAACTTGCGTCTAAAAACTGACTTCAACAGTTCAGCCTGTCCTACTGCACTCAGTGCACTGAAGTACCTGGCAAGCTACACTGCTTTCAAATGTAAGAAATGATAACTCGCCGAAGGTCAAACAGGATATTGTCAGCCGGCTGCAAAAGAAATCGAGGATCATGGTTGGGTACTGTCACTTCTAGCTTCTCCAACGTTTAAATAGCGGGCTTCACTTTTCCACGAAGAAAGGATTTCGAAATGCAGAAATGATGACTGAAGCACTATTATCCCTGTTAGACTCTCAATTTGGCAACATTAACAAAACTTCATTTTCTTATGCATGAGAAAACACACCCATAATACATATGCGCCCTGCCTCATACAAGTGAAACAGAATTGAACGTCATATTTGTACTCCAAACAAAGGAAGAATAACTACGTTCAGACAAATTAAGTACGTTTACGTAGAAGCCAGATACATCTGGAATTATAATTAGCCACATTTACAGTCTACGTCAGAAATATAAGAACAGATTTGCTACATTAAATAAATGTCGAGGGAGTATTTAATAACACTCAAAAAACAACACGTTAATAATTTGCTCAAGTGGAGCTTTCATAACCTCACACTAACTCCGATGTACTTTTCGCGTGTAGTTTTGTATGTACTGAGCCTAGTCACTTACTACTCAGAAGGAAGGAGAAGAAAATAACATGCTCATGACTGCCTCCATTAAAAAAGTTATTCAGTCACAAATATCGACTCTAGAAATGGAGGCAATCATAAATGCAGTTAAATGAATAGTGCATATCAGTTAGTGCAAACGCGAAATCTTGGTTTCGAGAGCTTCGGCACGTATCTACAAAAACAGGACTACATTTCAGTATAGTACACATGGTGTTATCACTTCCAAGACGCGTTCAACAATTTCGTGCTTGTATTATCGTTAAACGGCGTGTCCAATAATTTCGTGGAAACGGAGTTCGCTGTTTGACATTATAAACTGCACGATACTGAAATTTTCACTGTCCATGCAGCTCAAATTCCTCCAGTAATTTTTGTTGATAGTCTGGAAGAAATTAAACATTACATTATCAGTGGCACCTATGACCTCAGCGAGTGTATGTTGCGGTTTTCGCTTCAGCATTATTTCTCAAGATAATTACTTTATTTGATAAAATAATGGTTTTGATTGGATGGTTAATAGGCTTTTCCAGACCTCGTTACTCCTTCGCCACTCTCCGCGGCAGCAGTAAGTACACGCGCCGTGGCGCCACCAAGCAATCACGTACACAGGGTCACGCCGTAAGCTGCGAGGCAGGCGCGTATTAACCCCGGCGACTCCACAGCTAATTAATCAAAACACGGGGCACGCGATGTGATCATCAGATGACCTGTCTTGACGTTGTTTATATCAGATGAAGATTTACAGACAGGGTTAATATAGTTTAACCACAGCTGCCAACGCAAAGGATTTATTTCTTGGAATAACTGTCTCGTGGTAAACGAGTTTGCTGTTTGGCTCTAATATACTAATTCAGTGAGATTTTTATTTTAGTCAGTAACGTGCAGAATGAGGAATGTCAACCTCTCATAAATGTACCACCACGCTTGTGGCGTTTATGAATATAATCATGCCACTTTTACTCCTCATGTCCTCTGCTGTATTCTACACTCATGCTCATAAATTAAGGATAATTGCAGAACTTGGTGCCATACAACATGGCACTACACAAACTGGCGCTAATAGCATAGGGAACACACACGACACAGATCTCTATGTCCACGGTATTAGTGATAAGTTGAGAAAACCGTCCCGAAACACATGTGCTACACAACGCCACTGTTTCTTGCGCTTGTACTCCGACATCAATATGGGATATGATCACCATGCACACTTACACTGGCCGCACAACGGGTTGGCATACTCTGGATCAGGTGGTCGAGCAGCTCCTGGGGTATATCCTTCTATTCTTGCACCAATGCCTGTCGGAGCTCATGAAGTGTTCTAGGGGTTTGAAGATGTGCAGCGATACGTCGACAGAGAGCCTCCCAGACGCGCTCAATGGGGTTTAGGTCTGGAGAACACGCAGGCCACTCCATTCGCCTGATATCTTCTGTTTCAAGGTACTCCTCCACGATGGCAGCTCGGTGGGGCCGCGCGTTATCATCTGTCAGGAGGAAGGTGGGACCCACTGCACCCCTGAAACGGCGGACATACTGGTGCAAAATTACGTTCCGATGCACCTGACCTGTTACAATTCCTCTGTCAAAGATATGCAGGGGTGTACATGCACCAATCATAATCATACCCCACCCCATCAAACCACGGCCTCCATACAGGTCTCTTTCAAGGACATTAAGGGGTTGGTATCTGGTTCCTGGTTCACGCCGGATGAAAACCCGGAGAGAATCACTGTTCAGACTATACCTGGACTCATCCGTGAACATAACCTGGGACCACTGTTCCAATAATCATGTACTGTGTTCTTGGTACCGGGCTTTACGGGCTCTCCTGTGACCAGGGGTCAATGGAATGCACCTTGCAGGTCTCCGGGTGAATAAACCACGTCTGTTCAGTCGTCTGTAGACTGTGTGTCTGGAGACAACTGTTCCATTGGCTGCAGTAAGGTCCTGAGAAAGGCTAACTGCATTACTCCGTGGACGTCTGCGGGCACTGATGGTGAGATATCGGTCTTCTTGAGGTGTTGTACACTGTGGACGTCCCGTACTGTAGCGCCTCGACACGTTTCCTGTCTGCTGGAATTGTTGCCATACCCTTGAGATCACACTTTGTGGCACACGGAGGGCCCGTGCTACGACCTGCTATGTTTGACCAGCCTCCAGTCACCCTAGTATTCTACCCCTCATGACGTCATCAATGTTTTCATTGAGCCATTTTCAACACACTGTCACTATTAGCACGTCTGAAAACGTCTGCACACTTACTCGCTGCACCATACTCTGACATGCACCAACACACCTCAGAGTATGTAGACTGCTGCCAGCGCCACCGTGCAACGGCCGCAGGTCAAATGCATCACATGGTCATACCCCGAGGTGATTTAAACCCGCAAACCGCACACCAGCGCGTTGTTTCACGATGTATCAACATTATCCTTAATTTATGAGCATGAGTGTAGAAGATACGAAATTCCGGATACGTTGATCTAATGTAACATGGGTAAGTGAAATATGAAATGACGTAACACTAAAATGAATACGTTTAACTAAAGAAAGAATGAAAAATCTACAAGAGGAAGTTATCCAGTTCTGTTTGTGAAATGAGTTACAGTGATGAAACGGCTAAGACATCAATTTGGTGCAACGCTACTTCGTTGTGAGTGCAATATATTCGGGAATATCACTTTTGTCAGTCCTTATTTCAGCGAATTGCATCCGCCAATGCCAATTCTCTCCCTGTGATCGATGTATGGAATATCCCACAGACGATATTAATTCCTTTGGGTCACTTCTTGAAATGGATGCTACACTGGCGGAAAAACATTAGTACACCCTTTTAGAGGCGTCCAATTCTCTAAAGATTTATTGTTGCAAAAGTGCTTATGGAGTACATGAAATGACCACATTAAAAGATCAAGCAATTCTGAGGTAGCAGGCGTCGTCCCATCCTGAAACACCCCTATTAGTAGATGGTGTATCTTCCACAGGCGGCAGTGCGGGCGCTGTGGCATTCAGATGGCGATTACTGTCCTGGGATACATTATGGCCCGGCTACTCGACCTTTTAACGTAGATCTGTAAGAGTTATACTTTGACAAGTCGCACGAGTCAATTCTCGTCCCATTATATTCAACACGTGCTCTAGTCGTCACAAGTCAGGAGATCGTGCTGTCCAGGGAACTTGCTGCACGTCTGTCACAGCACACTGAGTTTCACGGGTGAAACCTACAATTACGGATGAAGGGATATAAGATGAAAGCTTAGAGCCCATGTACCATCATGTGTCATTCCCTGATACCACCTTATTTACATAAATACCTATGAAACAGGTAGGCCTTACACAATCACAACTTCTTTTAATTAGAACCTAATCTTAATAATAGGGGAACAAAAACAGTTAGGCCTTTAGTAATAAGAGTTTCAGCTAACCCAAGCTATGAAATAGTTCTTAATGTAATTAATAGGGAACAGACAGGACCTCAATAATGTTTCAGTTAAGTAAAAGACGCACGAGTTGGCACCATTTGCCTTACTCTCCAGGCTGACCTCTCACACCGTCCTCCTCGCTCCGTCACCACTCCCCAACTCGTCACGTCACGCCATGCCCCGTCCCCATCAACCAGCTTGAGCTGAGATCTTAGCCGTCTCAGAACAGAGGAACACGAGACGACAGATCGAGCTAGTGGCGCCAGGAATTTGAAAGGCGGTGCTAGCAATCCTGCCACGGCTCAACGGGCAGTGTTTGGGCGTGTATTACCCCGCTGGAACAACACATCACCTCCTCGTTGCAAGAACGACCAAAGAACCGGTCTAACTACATTCTGCACCTACAGAGACATCAATGGTGAACGAGGGTTGTAGCTTGTCGCCCTCTAGACCACAAGACCTGGGATGGCGCCGTTTATCCTTGACGAATGCACTCTACGAGACAGCGTTCACCAGGTCTACGTCATACAGGCGAACGACCATCACTTGCGCTGAGGCAGAACCTGCTTTCATTGCTGAAGATCACGGCGTGTCATTTCATCAACCAAGTAATCCTCTGAAGACACCAGTCGAGGCGTCAGTGGAAGACGGGCTCGACATGAGCGTGCACATAGACCCACTGCTAATAACCCATTCGCAACAGTTCATGTTGACAAGTCTTGGCTCACAACCTCTCTAATCTGTGCTGCGGTAGCTATACGATTTGCCGCTGTTGCCCTTACATACAACTGACCCATCACGTCCAACTTGTGTGGCATTTCTCTAAAAGGACCACACCTCCACTCGGAAGGTCTCAATTAGACCCCTTTAAAACTCAGTCACTTGGCTGTACGAAGCACGAGTGTATCTACAAGGCATGGTTGACTGCTGGCTTCAAACGTTGCTCCACTCTGAGCCTTCTGGCTGTGAGAATTCCTTGTTAAAGGGTAGACACAGATGGCCCTCTGATAACTATGTCACTATGCTATCCGTTGGTGGATGATGTTAAAACCATTACCAATACATCTACTATCCCGCAGATAGCATATCCCTTCTTCGGATCAAAATCGACATCATCTTCCCTCGTGTACAAATTTTTTTCCGTCAGTATATTACCACAAATGTCTACAAATTTTTAACTAAACAGCAAGAATCTGTGTGGCATGATACATGTTTGGTATCGTTTTACTAATAAATACAGGTAGATCGTTTTTTGCTGTAATCATTTCGATTCAATATACAATATTTCATTGCTGATCATTTCAAACAAATTGCCAAACTTTTAACTCTTTGAAATCTTATAAAAATCCACCTGCATGTATTTGGACTTTCAAATAGTACTTCGATACTTATACTGGCATAATCTGCAAGAAGTGAGGGGTTACTACCAATATTGTATGCTAGGTTGCTAATATAAAACGTAGACAACAAGGCTTCCGACACACTTCAATAGGACATACCTGAAGTTTCATCTGGTTCTGTCGATCAAAAAAAAAAAAAAAAAAAAAAAAAAAAAAAAAAACAATATCCAACTCCACTGAACAGTCGCCATTCTCGTAAGAAGTAAGACTGCCGATATTTCAACCAGGATTTGTTTCTAGTCAAAAGCTTATATAACTTTGTTTCTAGTTTTGACTAGTTCTATCTTCTATAAGAATATGGGTCACTTGTTTCCAAACGAGTTTAATGGCATTGAAATCTAAATATAACAGTGAACAAAAAATTTGAATTGAACGAGAGTAAAACGCATGATTTTGAGTTAGTTATGCTTATTTCAGTATAAAATGATACAAAATCATCATCTTCATAAATATTTAGCACTAGTTTTTTTTTTAAAGTAATCTATACTTTTGTATAAATAACTCACTAACTAAATATGCATTCGTGTTCCAAGATTCAGCATAACAAATTTTAAGTGAATATTTTCTTGAACTATGTTACCTGTCATGCATCGATAAATTTCAGTGCCATTCTGAAAGTAAAAAAGTAAAATATTAAGAGAAAATGAAGATAATATTATATGAACGAAAATACTTTGTAAGTCTACTTTGTACCAGAACTATGTAAAGCGCAAAAGAAAATATACGAAGTAAGTGGTCACAAGTGTATATAAAGGATTAGAAATGTTAAATGTCCATATGCACAGTATATACAATTACATATTTTGTTCAGAGACACATTCAGAAGATGACCATTTTCGCTTGTCTTGACGTTTATACACATACTCGGGAACATCCCTTATGACAGACCAGCAGTAATCTGCTAAAATAGTAGGTCTCCACTTTCCGGCATACCTCTTCTCAAATGTGGCAATATCTTGATGAAATCGCTCACCATGTTCATTACTTACTGCACCACAATCTTTGTGGAATAAGTGAAGTTGACTATGAAAGAAATTATTTCGAGACAAAACACTCTTATTAGTCAGTGTCATATATCTAGCCTCATAACAATACATAAAACTACATAAAATAACTACAATAATTTTGACATGCAACGATAATTAATTCTAATGAGAGGAAGAAGTTTATATTTACTGGTGTTTCAACAATGACTACCAGGCAACTTTTAATTCACTGATTGTAATTTTATTTTCGTTAGCAGAAAGCAAACGTAAACTAAACAAAGAATTTATTTCAATAGAGTCTGTAATTCTCATACTTTTAATAGAGAGAGAAAGTTTCTAGGTCAGGGGATAGCGTTCGACGAAATCTCTTAACTTTTTGTTGCATAAGAAGCTTTGCGTTGGGCAGCACGATATCGGCGGGTTACGATGATGAGAGCAGGATACAGGCAGTTCCCCTGGTTAATCTTATCCGGCGAAACGCAAATAAAGTTCCGGCACAACTGTATCACTAACCCCGTGGTGATTAACAAACCACAAGACGCCAGTATACGACCGTTGTTGACATGTCCTCTCTTTCAAAGTACATTACGTAGACATCGCTCGTTTATACACTTTATGCACTGTTCGTGACACTATCGTCCATAATTACACAGTTCGTCACATTCATAAAGTCTTAGCCACAGTGCACAGTTCCATTTCAAACTTCGACAACGTCACTGAAAGTCATTTATATTGCACTGTTAATTAAAGTCTTCACTTTCACGGCTTGATAGAATGTGATAGACAACAGTTCCACCACCCAAAACCAATACCGGCAAAGTTCATTCGCATAAAAGCACTGTTCGTGTCGGCCACAACAAAGTATTGTTTGCGGCACTTTCGCAGTCCGGTTTATTTGCTCTTAAAGTTCGCTGGCGCTGGCATTACATACGGCAGTGGTAAAGAGAATTAACAATCTGATAGTTCGGTATCAGTGTCCATACAATTACGTATGCTTTTCATAAAACACAGTACTATTTTTCCGCGCACGCTTCACAAACACACCATCCACCATCCCCTCTACTACACAACAAACTTTCGACTATCGATGTCACTATCGCTGTCCCCTGTCTATAGATGTTATATCGTTATCGTAAATTACATAAATCTTTATAAATGTTATTGACTCCATTTTTCAAATTAATAATATTCCAAAAGAGGACTTTAGAAACTTTACCACAGGTGCAAAGCAAGAAACATATTTATCCATTGGCAAACGAAATAATCACAATTACATCTTTACATTTAAAAACCACAGTAGAATGTTACATAATCACAATTAGAAACGCCCATATGAACAAAAGAAAAAGAATAGAAATCTAAAGAAAATCACGAAAAAAAGTTTTATATGCGTAATTAGAAATGCCTTCACAAAATGCATTTTCAATGACATGTTGCAACCAAGTTTTTCATAAGATGGCAACATATTATCTAGAATCTCCTTGTAATTTATTTCTTATTTGTAAACAGACTGTCTTACAACATTCCCATGCATGCTTCTCATCACCTTGTATGGTTCCATCAAAAGTGTGGTTCCCAAAATGCTCTCGAATCTGTGGGCCTACAAGGCGCATTCCTTTACTTTCGCATCTCTTAAGGGAATTTTTGCCTTAAGTGTCACCATCTTTGTTCATTCCCTTAACAAAGTTTTTCACGAGACCCAACTTGATGTGCAAGGGTGGGAGCAGAATCTGTTTAGGGTCTACTAGAGGTTCACTCTTAATTTCCTTTATACCTGGTTGAAGAGATTTTCTGGTGTGCCATTCATGTTTACTGCAATGAGATGCACAAGATCGGCTATTCCATTCACATAGAAAGCAGCAATATTTAGTATACCCTAACCGTATAACTAATAGCCGTGCAGCCACTTTCAAATCTGCAATTGAGAGTTGGTTCAAATGGCTCTGAGCACTATGGGACTTAACATCTATGATCATCAGTCCCCTAGAACTTAGAACTACTTAAACCTAACTAACCTAAGGACAGCACACAACACCCAGCCATCACGAGGCAGAGAAAATCCCTGACCCCGCCGGGAATCGAACCCGGAACCCGGGCGTGGGAAGCGAGAACGCTACCGCACGCCATTGAGAGTCATTATACTTGATGGCTTCTATTAAAATTTTCATGATTTGGTATGACTCTTTCATATGCATACTATGCTCAACTGGAATAGAAAGAAGCTCATTACCAATATGTAAAAGCAGTGCATTTAAGGTCAACTCTGACGAATCAATAAAGCGTCTTCACTCATCAGGGTTATAATTAATTCTGAGAGCCTTCATTAGACCATTTATGTTTACTCGTGGCTCAAGACAATCTTGTATGTTAAAAAAGGAGTGAATTGTTTCTCTCTTCTGCAGTAGAATGGAACATTTACATTGCTTTCCAGAAAATTGCGCTGCTGCTATATGGATGCTAAAATCTCAGCTTTAGGGAGCTCCAGTGATATCACTTAACTCATTTTGAGACAATTTTTGTGGATAATCAGTTGACGATAAATTTGGAAAGTACTCTGGATCTTGTGATGTACATGGTTCAGAACATTCAGAATCCCCATCAGAAGTAATCTTGTACTCTGTTGTTAGTTCAGGTATTGGCAATCCTTCTCCATGTAGAACTGGACATATGGCAGATGGAATGTTAGGATGGATCACTATCCGCTTTTTTTATCTTAGTGTAGCGGCACCACCATTTAAGATTGGAAAAACTTAGATTCGGTGCAATATTTCTGAGCTCACAAGTTACAGCCAGGCGTGGGCCTGTTGACATTAAGTTATGCTTACCAGCGGTTGCAAAGTAGAATGGAGGCCACAGGGCTATAGAACCACAGAAAAGAGTAAACACAGCAGTTTGCATGGTGCAAGTTAAAGGAAGAAGGGGTCCACTGGCCCAACCTAGGTGTTATGAGTACATGACTCAGAGTGGCGCCGCGCGGGATTATCCAAGCGGTCTGCGGCGCTGCAGTCGTGGACTGTGAGGCTGGCCCCGGCGGAGGTTCGAGTCCTCCCTCGGGCATGGGTGTGTGTGTTTGTCCTTAGGATAATTTAGCTTAAGTAGTGTGTAAGCTTAGGGACTGATGACCTTAGCAGTTAAGTCCTATAAGATTTCAAACACATTTGAACATTTTTTGAACTCAGAGTGGCGCATTAGCAAAACACAGGCGCACAGCCACGCATAAATAGGTGCCGGTTTTCTAACGAGGGGGATTCAAATGTGGCAGCTCTCCTGGACAGCGGGGCATGTCACACCACCAGCTACACGCAGCAGCAGATTGGGCCCCAGCATTCCAGTTCATGGCAGGTCACTGGTTCGACCCTCTGAGCCCAATGCAGGGTCCGTAGCCAGCCAGTGGTGGGTCACTCAACGGCTCGCTACAGCAGGCAGTCTTATCGGCTCCCAACACATGCCGGAGGCATCCAGAGGTGAAGGCCGCTGAGTCGACTGCTGGCGCATCCTGATGTCGTCAAAACAACACAGCTGTACACGGCCGGCTCGCTGCAGTACGTTGCACGGGTCACTAAGGTAGCGTTCCGTGCCAAGCTGTTTTACAGACAGCAAAATGGCGTCCTCAGCATCGCGGGGCCCTGTGACATAGACAGAGAGGAACGTGGCACTGTAGCTGCGAATAATAAAACACTTCAAGATCATGGCCAAGTTTCAATATGATGTATCCTGGCAGTTTCCATCCACGTCCAACATTCCTCCACCGCACGTCAACATCTAAATTTGGCAGTGACAGCTGCATTATATATTCCCTTCTTGATAGGAAGAACCATACAAAAGTAGCAGTCACTGACATGGTTAGTTGGTTCAAGCCAGATCATGGGCACTGCAAAGGGCATTGAACGTCCTTTCCCATGCATTCAATTCTTGAGGTTGCTGGCACAAGTGTTGCAGATCACATGTGGAGCCCAGGGTTTATCCTGCTCACCTACTTTGTACCTAAAATAACAACTATAAGCTTTTTTACTGTTTACTGTTCTTGTGAAGCAAATGTCACTTCTCCACATACATAGCAAAATATGTCACCACTGTTAACACAAACTTGTGGCATTATTGTTTACTTAAATAGCAGTCAACTTGAACAACTGGTATTTATCCTGGAAACAAATGCGCTAAAATTATTACATTCATTAATAAAATAACTGAAGTTGAAGAGGAGGGAGACAAAAAAAATCACTAAAATTGGTATCAAAATGTTTACATCCAAAATACTGCACACAACTAAGACCAGGAACAATAATATAATCCATTATTGTTAGTTATTATGACTCTGACAAACCATTATAACATTTTGTTTTAAACTTAACATAAAAATCGATATATAATTATCTCACTGTAATGAAGCAATGTAAAATGAAAACTAGAGCTAATTTTGAATTGTCTTTGTGACATCCGCGATCAGCACATTAGAATTGATGGGAATTGGCTATTTTCATTCGATTTACATTTTCATTGTTGCACAGTGTAATTTGCATCTGAGACATAAAATGATGATTTTTTATAAGTTTGTCGACGTTCACTGAATTGTTGCAGCAGAGGAAGAAACCGATACTGTGCACTACTCACGTAACGTGCCGCAACTCGTTTTCCTCAGTCATCAATATTATGAATATATAGTTAAGAGGACTCACTAATGATCAAAATAAGCGCTTAGGGACAGTAAAAATTACTACGATCAACTGCATTTAATCTGTCGGAGCACAAAAAGGGCGAATGTGTTCCTCTCTAAAAGACTCTAACAGGAAAGTGGAGACCATTCGAACATTTCTGACTCTTTTAACATAGAACATTCTAAATCCTTTTACCCACTCTCTCTTTGTAGTTAAGCTAACATGATTAGCATCTCCCTCTTACTAACACTGTCTACATATGTCTCTCTCCCACTGTCTCTTTTTTTCCCGTTGATATACAGCGTTTACGACTGCCTCTGTCTCATTTTATTTCTCTTTCCCCACTGCTACTGACTACACCATATCTCAGCAGCTCAAAATTCTTCGAGGAGGGTACGACTTTTTTTTCCCCTATACCAAAGTGTTTAACATTTCGGCCCAAACTGAACACTCCATTGTACCTAAATGTCAAAGCAAATGTGTGGTATCTAGTGCTTTTTTTTTCATTTCCGCTGTCTCCTCTCTCTGCTTCCATCTCCATCCATATCTCTTTGTCCTTTACCGCGTCTGTCACTGGCCACCAATATTTCCTCTCTCTCTTCAGCTCTCGCTGCTATTGACTTCATGCATTTGTCTTTCACTGCCACTTTTTCTCTACCACCATCAGTGGCTCCTCTCTCTTACTTTTCCAATGGCACTGTATCCTCTCTCTTCCACCGTCACTCTCTGCTACTCTCTTTCAGCACAAAAAAGGTTTAATATGTTCGCATGGAGGCCAGCCGTTGTGACCGAGCGATTCTAGGCGACTACTGCGGTCGCAGGTTCGAATCCGGCCTCGGGCATGGATGTGTGTGTTGTCCTTAGGTTAGTTAGATTTAAGTAGTTCTAAGTTCTAGGGGACCGATGACCTCAGATGTTAAGTCCCATAGTGCTCAGAGCCATTTGAACCATTTGAACCATTTTTTTGCTCGCACGGCAAAATGTTTGGTGAGAAAGACTGATTGAGGATTGAGGCAGATGGTTCCTCGCTTTCCTGTCACAGTCTTTTACAGCGTAACGTATTTGGATTTTCTGCACTCCGTCAGTAGTGTTTTTTCCACTGGTTCCTTTCTTTTCCCTACTACAGCAGGATGTCTGCTTATGTAACATGTGATCAAAAGGTTTCTTTTCAAAGGCCTTACAGTCGAGAATCGATAAACCAGTCTGGGAAAATTGCCGTGAGCACTGAGGCAATCATCTCACCGACGCACTAGGTTGAAGATACCCGTTTGGTAAAACACCGTGTCCTGCTGCGTGAAGAAGTCCTTAACTGCCTGCTACACATCCTCGTCCGACATGAATGGTCAGCCCTGAAAGGCCTTTTTTAGGAAACCGAAGGAGTGATAATCACATGGTGAGAGATCGGGACTATAGGGTGGTTGCTGGAGTGGCTCCCACTTGAGCTGACATATCTCCTGAAGTACAAATTTTGCGATATGGGGACGTGCGTTCTCATGAAGCAGCAGCACACCTTGTAGCAATTTTCCCAGACGTGTCTTATTTTCGACAGACATGCTGCCCCGTATTCATTCATCGTTTTCGATGTATGTCTGCCGGTGTTTGTCCTTCGGCAGCCAAGAAAAGAATAACAGCACGCTGGTCCTGTTTCGACACATATGGTAATAATGCCGATATAGTTCAGGTTTCCGCATTTACTGCAAGCGCGTCGGAAAGACAAGAATGCCATAGTAACCCCTTACCTACATGCCGGTGCTTATATACCCGCATCGGAGTCGTGCTACGTCGCGTATACTCTGCGGCAACGCCTTCAAACGTAACCATTTTGATCGCTCCTTAGGTAAAACGAAAAATTTTGGTCAGTGTAGTTTTGACAGCATTCTTCGATACATTTATATTGTTTGACACACATAGACAACAAAGTGCACATAATATAAGTTGATATTGTTTGACACACATAGACAACAAAGTGCACATAATATAAGTTTATCACAAAAACGTTTGCTTTACATGTTTCCTAGATACCTTGCTCGTCGATTACAGTTCGCTAAGATCTTTATCTTAAAAGAGTAAAAACGTTATTAAAAATATGTTAGTGTATTTGAAGTCTTTTCAGTTTTACGTAATTTTTGGCCAGTCATTTTAAGTTCTTTTCAGATCTGTTAAAGACCTTCTTAGCCCATTTTTTTGTTACTGCAGTCCCATTCTGGGCATATTTGTACAAGCGTGAGGTGCCCGTGAAACTTCTTTATTTAAATGTGTGAATCTGCACTCAAACTGCTGAATGACTGAGAAGATGAAATTTCTGCGTTATTTGAGTTTTCCTATCATGTCAACACAGACCCACAATATTCTATAGCAACGCAAACGGACCCCGCTTTAAAATAAATAAATAAATAAATAAACTGACTTCAACTAATTAATACAAAAGAATGGCCCTGAATAAGAAGCAATCTTGACAATAACTTATACATTTCACTAAGCACTTACGAAACAAAAATCTTCATTACGCGAACTACTGCAATATAGCAAGCGTTAATACTGCCAGATAAATCCAGATAAATAAAAGATTCTAACTACTATAGCCACGAACCGAGCGAGGTGGCGCAGTGGTTAGCACACTGGACTCACATTCGGGAGGACGACGGTTCAATCCCTTCTCCGGCCATCCTGATTTAGGTTTTCCGTGATTTCCCTAAATCTAACTACTATAGCCACGAACCGAGCGAGGTGGCGCAGTGGTTAGCACACTGGACTCACATTCGGGAGGACGACGGTTCAATCCCTTCTCCGGCCATCCTGATTTAGGTTTTCCGTGATTTCCCTAAATCGCTTCAGGCAAATGCCGGGATGGTTCCTTTGAAAGGGCACGGCCGATTTCCCTTCCCATCCTTCCCTCCCCCGAGCTTGCGCTCCGTCTCTAATGACCTCGTTGTCGACGGGACGTTAAACACTAATCTCCTCCCTCCTCCTCTACTATAGCCACTAACTACTAATAAGCATGTGGTTAGCAAAGGAAAGATTTTGTTGCAAACCAAATACTGTATTATTTGCCTTAATAATGTGACATCCAGTTCAAACACGAATATAAATCGGCATTGACATCCAGTACAAAGATATACAATCATGAATAATTTTCAATCTCCAATTCGGATACTTCCAGATCGTTAGCCTACTCTAACACTTCAGACCTCTACCCTCCATCAATGCTAACTTCTCACATTTACCATCCATCACTGCTGGCTGTTCACCTCCAACTGCCCAACAGTACTTCCATCACTGCTGGCTACTAAATTCCAGCTCCCCCATACTACTGGCGATTAACTTCCAACAACGAGTTCAACCAGCCATAGAGTCTCATACAAAGAAAGCGCAGTCAGAGATCCAATACAAACAGCTACACAGCGCTGCCAACACAAAAGCAGCCCACTTACACCCATTGTACAGAGATAACGCGTCATAAAGTTTTGTTGATAAAAAAATTACTGACTAAAATGCAGTTTGATGGCATAAAAACCCTTTTATGACACTGTAAGACTTGCCACATCTTCACTACGTCCGTTCGAGCTACATTTATGCCTCAGACCGGGTGTTACGTGCATATCTTATGTACGTATGTACTGTAGCTTTGAACCTCTGAATCTCAGTAACAAATAATGATATCAAAAATAGTTTCAAAATTCCTCCAGAATGTCATTTGAAAAACATACGATAAAAATTTCGACGAGTTTCCATGAATAGAAATTATAGAAGTGGCCATCCCCACAATTCATACTTCTGGTACCCAAAAACAACGCTTTTCGTATGTACTTTGATAACGGGTACAGATTTTCGAAAACGGGAAAAGGCGTTTGTAGATGAATGTCTAAAGGACCTACAGTTAAAATCTTAGCCATTTGCTACAGTTAGTGACTTAGATAATTGCGGCCCATGGTGCAAAGACAGCTAAAAATCGGTTTTTCTGTTTTCTATGTAGGTACGTTACCTTTGAATCTCTGTTTCTCGGTAACGGGTAATGATATCGAAAAACGTTTCGACGCTCATCGAGGTTATCATCTTCAGAACGTATAGTAAAAATTTCGACGATCTGCCACTGATAGAAATGATGGAATTTGCCATCCACACGATTGGTACCTTTCGAACTTAAAAATCGTTGTTTTGCACGGTTTTCTCAAGAATCTTCCACAGACAAATGGTGTTTTTACTAGCCGCCTAAGGTCCACCATAGACCACATGTACCGGGAAAGAACCAAAAGACTTGCTCAAATTACCTGAGCTGGAGGAAGCGTGTAATGTTTATATTTTTATCCTGTACGGTAGAAAAACAACAGCTTACCTGCTCTTCTGATAAGTTTACAAATGGTTGCTAGGCCAGGGGCTATTCAAAACATTTGACTTTCATATCTTTGTGATCAACAGACCCCGACAAATGATCCACCAAAAAATCGACTTTTTGCGCTCGGCTTTTTTGGAGCTCCCGTCCGTGGTTGTCAACTATGAGTGTACATCATGTAACTATAAGTGTATATCATGTAAGAAAATGATATACACTGCCTGACAAGAAGAGTGAAGCAGACAGAAGGAGAGGAAAAAACGAAATGAAATTTCACACGTTGAAAGGGTATGTGATGTTATTTCAGAAAATAACCCGTCTAAAATTTACAAAGAATTTGTATGAGCTCGCTTATCAATATCACGTTCCTCCTTGTTTGCCCTTCATACATACACTGATTCATTCGGAAGGATGACGTAAAGCTGTTGTTTCTTCTGTTGAGATAACCCACCTAACAAATGTTGTCATTGTAGCTGACATGCTGAATGTTGTCGCTGGGACGGCGTTGTCGATCGAGCTAGCACCACACAAGTTCTGCCGAGTACATGTGTGAGGACCTTACTGCCCACACCAGTACCTCAGCATCACACAAACGGTTCATAGAGACAAGTGCTACGTGTGGCTTTATTGAAAAGCGCAATCACGACACTGTCGCATGAGAGGTACCTAATAACAATGTGGAATGTGCGTGACGCACCGCTGGCTGTATCTTTCAATCACCACCAGCTGTGACCCAAAGTCATACCAGATGGCTCCCGACGCTCTGACTCTAGAAGTAATACCACTGTGCCTCTCCAAAACATTAGAAGAATGAAAACTCTTCTCAAGTCTCCGCCATACTCGCCAAAGATGGTCATCCGGTGATCGGCAGAACTACCATTCATCGATGAACACATTCATCAGCAGTCCGTGCTTCCCGGTCACGGCGCCACTGACAATCCAGCCGTTAGCGTTGTGGTGTTGACGGGAGCCTACGCACGGGACGATAGTTCCTTACTCCGGCTGCTGCTGTTCTCTGAGCAATGGTGTGGCATGATGCAGCCATAACTTGTTTTCGTATGGTAGACGCAGATATAAAGGAATTAAGATGTGTTTGGACCACGGTACGGCGATCCCTTAAGTGACGGTCATACGTGGTGTCTGCCTGCCCTCAGTGAGTATGCAGCCCAGCATTGGAGAGCACAAACCTGTCTACCGCACCTGCCTGCCAATAATGAAGCATCTCTATGTCCAGTGATCATTCAACACCTGACGCTGTTCACACTTCTGATGGACGCTAACAATACTAAACACGACCAGTACTAATGCAGTCCATCAGGCGTTCACCGTGCCACAGTGAACTGCAACACTAATCATTTTTGGAAATTAGTGGTCAGGTCTTATGGGACCAAACTGCTGAGACCATCGGTCCCTAAGCTTACACACTACTTAATCTAACTTAAACTAACTTGCGCTAAGGACAACACACACACCCGTGCCCGTGGGAGGACTCGAACCTCCGACGGGAGAAACCGCACGGACTGTGACAAGCCCTCTCAGACCACTCGGCGACCCCGTGCGGCTCATTTAAAATCCTCACGACTGTGTGCATGTGTATGAAGTAACAATGTCATCCCATTATTATGGGTGATTCAGTTTTTAGTCAAGCGGCGTTTATGTAAGTGAACTCACTAATCATCAGATTGAGCGCTTAGAAACAATAAGAACTGTGATCAACAACTGGAAATATTTCCGCTCAAGGGTGTCGACTACAATAGCGAATAACAGGATGATATAGATTAAAAATTAGTGTCACTAAGATGGCTGTGAATATCGAGAGAGACCAATACATTGTTCCCGGTTGCCATATATTGAGCACGAGTAAATCATGTTACTTTCCTCATAAACAAATATCCTGTCATGACTCGACTTGGGACCTGAACTACCGGGTGGTTATAGTTAAAGTGCTGCTAGTCGTGCAGGTGCAGTGTGCACTGTAACTGTTCTGTGACAGCGAAACTTGGTAGAAGTGCTAATGCGTTAATGTGAAACCGATTTAAGCTGAAAAGAAATTAATTCCAATTTTGCCCACCAGTTGCAAATCTGGTTCTGCAAACAATTTGTATGACCGTACATCCAAGCTTTCCTTGGACAGGCCACGCCGGCCATTGTGGCCGAGCGGTTGTAGGCGCTTCAGTCTGGAACCGCACGACCGCTACGGTCGCAGGTTCGAATCCTGCCTCTGGCATGGATGTGTGTGATGTCCTTAGGTTAGTTAGGTTTAAGTAGTTCTAAGTTCTAGGGAGCTGGCGACCTCAGATGTTAAGTTCTGTAGTACTCAGAGCCATTTGAACCATTTTTATTGTATTCTGATTATGTTGACAAGTAACAGAAGAGGATTTAATTTAAGATAACTGATTTCAGTTTTAGAACTTTATTGCAGCAGTTTGTAGTTACGCATTCTTGGTTCAGACATCCAGAATACTGAATATAGGGAAAGAGACAACCATGCATAATTTTGTGAATTAAATCGATCATATTTGTTTATTAAGATAACTTTCAGTACCAGAGTAAAACAGACCTTAAAACTTTCCAAACTGTTGACCACGGGATGGACAATTCTCGTGACATTGCAGGAGCTCTAGCACTACTCGGAAAGCGTGTTGCACGCTCAGTTACAGCAGCAGCAACTGTGTCACTGGCTTCCGCTGGTACAGGACGCCTTCCTTTCCTAGGTGCCACGCCAGACTCACCTGTGTTTTCTAATTTCATTATGATCTTCTTTAAAACATTTAATGACATCAGGGTTCTCGTCAGACTTTTCAGTCGGTGATACTCTCTCAGTGCAGCACTGTAACTGCTGCCGTTGACATAAAACATTTTCACTAGCAGCGCACCGTCTCTCTTCTCGGTAGGCATACTGCTGACTCACGTTGTGGCTTCTCCAAGGTTCAAATGGCTCTGAGCACTATGGGACTTAATATCTGAGGTCATCGGTCCCCTAGAACTTCTTAAACCTAACTAACCTAAGGACATCACACACATACATGCCCGAGGCAGAATTCGAGCCAGCGACCGTAGCGGTCGTGCGGTTCCAGACTGAAGCACCTGGAACCGCTCGGTCACAGCGGCCGGCTCAGAATACAATATTCTTCTCAAAATGCTTCAGTCTTTTCCCTCATCTCAGATATCACTCAGTAAATCAGTATGTTCCACTTCGTCAAAACGTAACTGCAACTACTAACGACACACTACTACCGACTACTGCGTCTTCTCATCTCTCGATTAACAATGCGCATCATCTCCCACGCATTTTGCAAAGCATAGACGGTCCAAACATGCCTCCAGGCGACACAGCATCTCTGATGACACTTATTGCGCATAATTTCCAAGAGTACAAAAGCGCCTGTGCTTTCATGACATGCAAATACTAAAGAACGCCCATGAAGTTGTCTATATCCCTCTATCAATACCTTTACCAAATCCAGTCGGTGTAGCAGTTGAAACCTCATGATCCGCAGCAAAATTCTGAATTTGCTCTTCCGTTTCAGGCACGGATCGAAGTTCATGACTTATGTCCGGGCCATATTCTGTGGAGTGGTGAGCCACATTTTACACTAGAGGGTGCTATGAATACACAGATTCCCCTAACTTGTTACTGTTAAACGGCGTGTTGTGTACGTATAGCCTTTGCAATCGCCGTATTTCATTGTGTGATGTGGATTCTGTAGTACGTTTATTCTCAGTCCGTTCTTATTTGATGAGAATACACCCAGAGGGCCTGTCAGGTGTTCAGTGTCGTCTGCACGATATTCGAAACCCCCTTGTATAGCAAACGATTCCTGCTTTGGAAGACCGCAGCTGTGTGGGAACAACTGTCTTCATGCAAAGTAATCTATATATATAAAACAAAGTAGGGTTTGTTACAACACTTATAACTCGAGATCTGCTGGACCAATTTTCATGGTTTTTGATTTGTTGGATTTGTCTCCGCCCCGAATAGCAGAATACATCTTAAAAATAATGAAAAATTGACGAATAAAAATTTTCACGGTTTTTGATTTGTTGGATTTGTCTCCGCCCCGAATAGCAGAATACATCTTAAAAATAATGAAAAATTGACGAATACTTGAAAAATGCGTTATTTTCCCTAAAAGTTCTTTAGTTTCGGAGCTGTCAAATTTTTTTGTCAAAATCTGTAAGTAATGATTGACATTTATGCATGCGTTCATAAACTATTTAAAATGGATGAATAAACTATTATGTGTATTTTTAAAAAAAAAAAAAAAGATTGAAAAATATTACGCGTGCGTTCAGAAATGTGTAATGAATACTTAATCATTTCAATAAATGCTCATTTGTTTATTACATGTCAAAAATTTGTTGTCCAATCCTGTCAAATACTGTAACAACTATTTATGTGTGCGTTCAGAAATTTATTTTGTGTAAAATGTCTCGAAAGTTCAGGTAGGTACTGTTATATTAGTTTGTTTTAGACATTAATTTGTGTAAAATATTTATTAAATTAATTAAAGATTTATTCAACAGGTTAACAAAAGTGTAAATGTCTTTTCATAGGTTGTCTATGATTTTTCTTGATAAGCTATTGTCTATGTCTCGATTGTTTTATGTGGTTTTGTGCGAGTGCATATTCAGTATTACTATTAATAAAAATGCCGCGTCCTAGAAGATCTAATCTTTCCCAGCGGAGCCGTAATGCAATTAGGCAGTGGAATATCGCGAGTCAATTATCTGACGAAGAACGAGAAATTGCCCGAGAAGAGCGCCGCGTTAGGATGGAGCAAAGAAGGGCCTTAATTCGTGCTTCTCAAACACAAGAGCAAAGAGAGGCATCCCGTGAAACGGCTAGATTAGAAACGAGAAATCGTCGAGCTTATCGTACAGATGAACAGAGGAATAATCTTCGAAGTGCAAGAAGAAATGGTTCAAGTATTGATTTGAATCGAGCAGCGTTTCGATACGATTGCACCATCGACTACAGCTTGCATCGTTTAGTTTGCATTGGTCCAATGGACGTTGTTTGCCAGCATTGTGGCGCATTAAAGTTTGCTGGTGAAACGCCTGGTTTGTGCTGCCTTAGTGGTAAAGTGACATTGCCATTAGTGGTCCCGCCACCAGAGCCATTGCGTTCCCTGCTTTATGGCGAAACACTAGAATCACGACATTTTCTAGCGAACACTCAAAAATACAATGTCTGCTTCCAAATGACTTCATTTGGGGCGGAAATTATCAAGAACACGGATATAATCCGACATTTAAGGTAATTTACGTTAAAAACTTTATTTTCTATGATTGTAAAAAAAATTTGGAATGTAGTTTGTTAGATTTCTGTATTTGTCTCTAAAATAAAAATGGTATGTTCTTATTTGAAAAAAAAAGTGTTTGTAAATCTAACTATAACTATGGCTTTGAATTTACAGATTCAAGGCCAGATTTGCCATCGCATTGGATCATTGCAACCTGTTGAAGGTGCACAGCACAAATTCTTGCAAATATACTTCATGGGCAATACGGAAGAACAACTTGACCGGCGTCAAGGGATCAACACAGCTACGAAAAGAGCAATTCTCCAAGATTTGCAGCAAATGCTTCATGAACATCATGCATTGGTCAGGCTGTTCAAGACTGCTTTAGAGCGCATGCCAAGTGATGACTCTAAAGTTGTAATCAGAGCAGATAAAAGGCCAGCTGGAACACATGAACGCACATTTAATGCTACAACAATCGATGAAGTGGCAATCCTGATTGTTGGTGAAAACTTGGAAACACGTGATATTGTGCTTACACGACGCAATACTGGGCAACTACAAAGAATATATGAAACACACCGTTCATATGACGCGTTACAATACCCGCTGATGTTTTGGCAAGGAGACGATGGATATCACTTTAATATCAAAATGATTAATCCATTGAATGGTAAGATCAATATCATTGTTTTCATTTTAACTTGATATACATTTTATTCTGTTTGCTTTTGGTACACAAAAAAAGTTGTCACTCCTAATTTAGTAGAGAGTAGCTGTAAGAGTCGTTAACCTATTAGGGGTTCTAAAATACAATTTTTACTGTATTTGTTTCAGGTGAGGAAACTACCAAGAAGGTTAGTTCGATGAATTATTACGCATATCGTTTGATGATTCGTGAAAGTTCTGAAAATTATTTGTTGCGATTTCGTCGACTGCTTCAACAACACTGCGTTGACATGTACGTTAAAATCGAAACGGAGCGCCTGACTTTCATCCGGTTGAATCAAGCTAAATTGGGTTCGGAAGAGTATATTCATTTACGCGATGCAATAAGCACAGAAGGAGATTCAGAAAATGTTGGTCGATTGACTATTTTAGCAGCGACATACACAGGTAGCCCGTGTCATATGCATGAATATGCGCAAGAT
Source organism: Schistocerca nitens (assembly GCF_023898315.1). Classification (NCBI taxonomy): domain Eukaryota; kingdom Metazoa; phylum Arthropoda; class Insecta; order Orthoptera; family Acrididae; genus Schistocerca; species Schistocerca nitens. The sequence continues at coordinate 540,114,381 of NC_064615.1, forward strand.
GCAATGACATATGTTCGTCATTATGGTCGGCCAGATCTATTCATTACATTTACATGTAATCCGAAATGGATGGGAATTATTCAATTGCTGCTTCCCGGACAAACATCAAGTGATCGACACGACATCACCGCACGGGTTTTCAAGCAAAAAATTCGGTCACTAATAAATTACATTGTTAAGCAACACGTCTTTGGGATTACTCGATGCTGGATGTATTCAGTCGAATGGCAAAAACGAGGCCTACCGCATGCTCACATTCTAATTTGGTTAGTAGACAGAATTCGGCCAGATCAAATAGATGACATCATATGTGCGGAGATTCCTGCTCCTGAAACCGATCCAGACCTACATGATTTGTAATCACGAATATGATTCATGGACCATGTGGCACTATCAACCGCCAATCACCGTGCATGGTCGACGGCAAGTGTTCCAAACGGTATCCGCGAAAATTCACGGCAGAGACCATTACAGGCAACGATGGTTATCCATTGTATCGGCGTCGATCGCCCGATGATAATGGTAGAACTATCACAACTAAAGTGAAAGGAAACGATTTCATAGTTGACAACAGTTGGATTGTTCCATATTCGCCACTTCTTTCCAAAACATTCAAGGCACATTGTAATGTTGAGTATTGCAATTCGGTCAAATCTATTAAATACATTTGCAAATATGTCACGAAAGGGAGCGACATGGCGGTTTTTGGTATCCAAACATCCAATATCAACGATGAAATCACGCGCTATCAAGTTGGTAGATATGTGAACTGCAATGAAGCAATTTGGCGTATATTCTCATTCCCTATTCACGAACGTTATCCCACTGTTGTACATTTGGGGGTGCATCTAGAGAACGGTCAGAGAGTATATTTCACAGCGTCGAATGCTGCTCAACGTGCTGAAACACCTCCAGCGACAACACTGACCAGTTTCTTTGCGATTTGTCGAAACGATCCGTTCGAACGAACGTTGCTTTACTCGGAAATGCCACGTTATTACACTTGGAACGCTACATCGAAGAAATTTCAACGTCGGAAGCAAGGCGATGCAGTTCCTGGTTATCCAGATATGCGTTCTGCTGATGCTCTTGGTCGTATTTACACAGTTCATCCGAAGAATGATGAATGTTTCTATTTGCGGTTGTTGCTGGTACATGTTCGAGGGCCAACATCATTTGAATCACTAGGAACTGTTAATGGTATAGTGTGCCCCACATTTCGTGCAGCATGTCAAGGGCTGAATTTGCTTGAAAACGATACTCATTGGGACACGACAATCGCTGAAGCAATTATTTCTGCATCTCCAAGTCAGATACGCACATTATTTGCTATCATCATTTCGACATGCTTCCCATCGAACCCACGTGACCTGTGGAACAAATACAAAGATAACATGTCAGAAGACATTTTATATCGAATTCGTGTCAGCTCAAGAAATCCCGATCTTGAGGCGAATGAGGAGATGCATAACCAGGCTTTGCTCTTGATCGAAGATATGTGTTACCTCATGTGCGGCAGTTTGTTAGTTAGGTTAGGAATGCCAGCGCCAGATCGCGGAATGAATGACGCATTTAATAGAGAATTGGAACGTGAACGTGAATATGATCCACATGAACTAATCCAATCAGTTCAAACGAATGTACCACTGTTGAATCCTAAGCAGAAGGAAGTCTATGATACACTGATTAATGCAATTGATGATGGAAATGGTGGCTTATTTTTTTTGGATGCCCGCGGTGGAACTGGAAAGACATTCCTCATGTCATTGATTTTGGCCACTGTACGTGGGAGATCCGAAATTGCGGTAGCAATTGCTTCTTCTGTAATAGCGGCCACATTGTTAGACGGATGCCGTACGGCTACTGAACAACCGACATGTAACATTTCGAAACACTCCGCAATGGCCAAAGTTTTAGTAGCATCAAAAATCATCATATGGGACGAACGCACAATGGCGCACAAACGCGCATTGGAAGCACTAGACCGAACATTAAAAGATCTGCGCAATGACTCGAGGTGTTTTGGTGGTTCAATGATTTTATTATCTGGCGATTTCCGACAAACACTACCAGTAATTCCAAGATCTACTGCTGCCGACGAAATAAACGCTTGCCTCAAAGCATCAAATCTGTGGCGATATGTAAACAAACTTCAACTGTCTGTAAATATGAGAGTTGCATTGTTGAACGATCTATCTGCTGATGATTTCTCGAAGCAAATGCTGACTATCGGTAATGGCCGTGTTCCTGTTGACGAATCGAGCGGTTTGATTTCATTTCCTCCAAATTTTTGCAATTTCGTCTCATCAAAAGACGAGCTTATCAACAAAGTATTTCCGGATATCATTGCTAACCACAAAAATACTAAATGGTTAAGTGAGCGAGCAATTTTGGCGGCTAAAAATAAAGATGTAGATGACCTCAATTTTATAATTCAAAATCAAATCGTAGGTACTCTGTATTCATTCAAATCTATCGACTGTGTAACAAACGAAGAAGAAGCCACTAATTATCCAACTGAATTTTTGAACTCCTTGGATGTGCCTGGTTTATCACCGCACAATTTACAACTGAAGGTTGGCTCGGTAGTCATCATGCTTAGAAATTTAAACCAACCAAAACTGTGCAATGGAACGCGTTTGGTGATAAGAAAACTGATGAGCAATGTGATTCACGCGTCGATACTTAAAGGAAAATTTAAAGATGAGGAAGTTCTTATTCCAAGGATTCCGATGATCCCAACAGATATGCCCTTTGAGTTTAAACGAATTCAATTCCCGATTCGTCTTGCCTTTGCCATGACGATCAACAAATCACAGGGCCAATCCTTGACTATTTGTGGCCTCAATCTAGAAAATGCGTGTTTTTCTCATGGTCAATTGTACGTGGCATGCTCACATGTCGGCAAACCATCCGCATTATTTGTTCTTGCGCCTGACCAAAAAGCAAAGAATGTCGTTTACCACAAGGTGCTTGAATGAAAATCCGATTAATGAATTAATCAGAGTGTATCCCAACCTGCACAACATAGTTTTCAATGATTCTTTTCTGACATGTGTTTGAAATACTTATTTATTATTATTTTTTTAATTTTTATTCTCATTCTGTATGTATTCATCATCATTCATCAAAATAAAACACTTTTATATTTCTATCTATATTAATATTATTTTGTATCATTGTATTACGTTCATCAAAGCCTAAATTAGTTCAGCTAAAAGGTAACACGACATTCATTGACTGTTAGGCGGTACGAAGTTCGCCGGGTCAGCTAGTTCATAATAAAATCAACATTATTTTTCTCTCACTTGTTTCACCTTTTATACCCACGTGCTGTTCCTAACCCCCCACGTCTGGAAATATTTCTATACGTCTTTCCTACGTTCCTCCAGCGCCAGATTTACACCTGCTGGCCAAAATTGGAACTAATTTTTTCCAGTTTAAATCGGTTCCGCATTAACGCATTAGCATATCTACGACGTTTCGCTGCCGTGCGATAATTACAGCCGACACTGGATTTCCGTGACTTATAACCGCCCGGTAGTACGCCTGTCTAGAGCGCTAACTGCAAATAATTCGCCTGCATGCGACAGAGGGTGACGTGGCAAGAGCGCGCGAGACAGGACGTGAGACGGCGGAGCGGAAGGGCCGCGCGCGCTACAAGAGCGTGGGACGGCGCGCCGCTGCAACAGCGTCTGCCCTCGCAGCGAATCCCGGCCTGGCGGCGCCGACACCCGTAAATTCGTTCTGCGCGGCGACTTGCCCTGCGTGTCCGCGTCCTCGGGCCGCATTCCCAATGAGCTATTGAAAGCGACCAATCCGAGCGCTATTTGTACGGCTGGCAGTCGGGAATGTACGCTGCCGTCCACGCCGTGACATTAGCATTAACTCTGCGTGGCTCCGCGACTTACAAATTTGCCGCATGTCCGCTCTACAGGCCACGTACATATCCTATACAAGCGTCGCTACATCGCATGCCATAAGTGCTGTGTACGTGTGTACCACGTGCGTAGTGCTCGTCGTTCTGTGCTATTACCAATACCTTTTCAACAAGACAGTTGTTTTTTTTATGTTAAAGTTTCTCGGCATCGTTGTTGTTGCGATGGACTAAGGTGCCCACTTATCGAGAGACTTCAGCAGCGTTCAGAGGTGTGGCGGGGAAGGGGGAAGTGGTATAGTTTTTAACAAACACAGGCTTTGTGACTGTGCAGATTGTTGATGCACCATCTGATACTCCAGATTCTTGCCTCTGATAGTTATTCGTACTACTCCCATTTCATCCTAAATCCTGACATACTTTAGTGTTTTATTTTCTACACCTGCCCCTGCCAAAGAAACTTGTGATCCTCAACCTAACTCACCCTCTTCACCCTCTCTTCTCTTTTCACAACACACACTCTCTTACCTCATCAGTTCCTTTTCTCCCACATTTTTAGAGTCACATAACTCAGTCCGTCTGTTTGTACTTCTCTTAACACCTCTTTTTCTCAGGAATGGGTAGAGGTATCAAGTTGAAATTGTTGTCAAATAATTCCAATTTTGGCCATCACATGAAAATCTGGTACTGGAGGAACATAAGAAAGACGTATAGAAATGATTAGTTTCTTGGCGGTGTACACAATTTAACCTTCTAAGTCAATGCAGTCAAAAGACACGGCCATTTAGGTCACATATTTTGGTACTCGTAAACTTACTCATCAAAACATAAGGATGAACTCTTAATATACAGAATTACTGATAATAACTGCGCGACCATGCCGACATCTATGTGGCCAGAAGCAGTCAATACGCGTGCGCGGGAAGACGCTTGCAGTTGTAGGAAATCGACTCTCATCGTGCCCCTTGGCGGGAGCTGAACAAAGGCTTTCCACGGGTGCACTGTAGACAATGATTGTGCTGCCAGACGCTTCTATGGTTAGAAGCTGAATTAAATCTCCGCAGTGTGCTATGTCACGTTATGGGTGGGAAATACTTGTTTCTTCTGTTTAATGGCAGCCTATTATGTACATTGAAGATGGTAGGGGTGGCGGGGGGGGGGGGAGGAGAGGGGCGGGAGAGAGAAAGGAAGCCAAAGAAAAGGAAAGGGAAGGGAAGGAACTCAAGATATCAGCTGCCTCAGGATATTACGTAAAGTTAGCTGCGCCGACTGAAAATGTGTACCGGACTGGGTTCCATAACCGGGCTCTGCGGCTTACTAGGCATTTGCGTAAAACACTGCGCTACTCGGACTGAGTGTTACCACGTCTACGTGGACTACCTCGGTACGCCGCTCGGCCGACCCACATTCCCACTTAGCGCCACCTATCCGCAGTCCCAGTCCATTCCATCAAGCTCGCTACTTTGAGATTCGTGGAGGAGGTCATACGTGATTATGCATTCGCGCAGGAGATTGATAGCCGATCGAGATGACTCAGTTATATGAATGCGTGGTATCTACTCTTTCGGAGATGTCCGAAAGAACAGACATAACGCATTCATATTAATGGCAGCCAGTGCTGGATTCCAGGCAACGCTTTATCGAAAAGCTGCACCCCTGTTGATGAGATTGTCCGCCTTGCGGATTGAGAACACAGTCCCAGAAAGGTGACGCTGAGGATAAAACTTCAGTCTTATCGCAAAACATGCGATACTCTGTGTCCTGGCAACGTTCCGCTACCGCTGATTCATCGGCTTGTAAAAGGTATGTATGAGGATGGCGTTCAATACAACGTTTTTTCACGATTCGGCATGTCTGTCCAATATAAGAGTCTCCACGTTGGCGTGGGCTGTTATTAATGGTGTTCGGAAATTCGCATTACGAACTTCTAAGGGCTGTAGAGGAGAGTGAGTACATGACATTTTGAACGGAAAACTACGCCCGGAAAAGCGTCGTTTCCGTGTTATGGCCGTTTTGAAAACATTTTTCATAGAGGATTTGGAACAGGGGAGCCATGGTTGCGGTTGCTTACGTCGGATCGGCTAATGTCATTTGACCTCTGCCCTCCCTCTCTGACCTGTTTCAAGCTTCATTCACGCGTATGAGCCGGTACTGCTCGCTTTTTAAATTCTTTTGTTTTTGAAATCATCCGCGTTCTCAGTACTCGCCACGTTGTCAATATCGAGATCGGATTGGAGTCTCTGGTCGCCACATATCTTTGACGAGTTGGCTTCCCGCGCGCCGCGAGCCGACGGAACGGAGAAGAAGGGCGTTGCGGGGAATTAGGTCTAGACTGTGTGTGAGCGGCGACGTCGGTGTCGGAGGGCAAGTCCACTTGGACGGTGGGCCCCGTGGAAGCAGTCGGTTGGGGACGAAACGCCGTGGGCTCGAAGATCCTAGTGTGGAGGGCCGGTGTTGTCCCGATGGTGGTCATCTTGTGGTCATTCAAGAGCTGAGAAGTAATTTCTTCGTTCTGATTCCGACGAAGAATTACGGAAAGTTTGGTGTATGAGGTGAACATAAGAATTCTAAAAAGGTGCACGTCGGTGGAGCGTATATCAGACTTGTGAGTGATGTAAGCTTTGCTTCTTTGCTGCAGTCTCTTGTTAGAGCGCTGCCAAGAAGGAGAGCGTTGATATCGGCATTGTCATCTATTTAGCTGCTTTAAGGTAAATGACTGTTTTGGATCGAAGGTGGATCCAAGTGAGGGATCGAATCATTGCTTGTCTTATTAAGGAACCTAAGTCGGCCCCCAGCTTGTTAAACTGTTATCTACAATTATAACGAGAAATTTGACACTGGTAGTTCAAATGGTTCAAATGGCTCTGAGCACTATGGGACTTAACTTCTGAGGTCATCAGTCCCCTAGAACTTAGAACTACTTAAACCTAACTAACCTAAGGCCGCATCGACTCCCTCGCCCGTTTTAAGATTTGAGAGCCGCATCCATATCCACCCATAATCCCGTTATGCAGTTTTCGTAAGTTGGTGCGCCCTGTTAACGTTTCGTATATCGTGGAAAATCTTTGCCGTGCGGCTTGTGATCCTGAAGGACAGCACGGTGCACAACAGCGCATGACCAGGACGAAATCAAAAGACATGTATTGTATTTTTTTAACGGATGTAACCACTGAGCTTAAGAGCTGATTTTTGTGGTTTTTTATTTATTTTGAAAAGAAACGATTTACATACCTGGTTAATAATAACATCTATGCCTAATTATTTGCCATAGTTCATTGGGTGTAATTTGCATCGCCGGCCGCGGTGGCCGAGCGGTTGTAGGCGCTACAGTCTGGAACCGCATGACCGCTACGGTCGCAGGTTCGAATCCTGCCTCGGGCATGGATGTGTGTGAAGTCCTTAGATTAGTTAGGTTTAAGTAATTCTAAGTTCTAGGGGACTGATGACCTCAGATGTTAAGTCCCATGGTGCTCAGAGACATTTTGTAATTTGCATCACATGTAGGGAGGTTTATGGTGTAAATTATTTAAAAGGAAGGAAAATATTTTGTGATACGGTGCGCATCGTAGAGGCTACGGGGTTTGAATGCACGTTGACAGTAATCAGATTTTATTGCATTTAAGTTGTTGCTTTAATGAAAATTTTGTGATCAATATTTTATAGCCTTTATAGATCACAGGTGATATCTGGGAAAATTTTGGTATTGCCATGAGGCGTTATATTCTTTTATTTAACCTTGCGTTGTGCAATTTCTATTTCTTCCTTTTTTAAGAAAGGGATTTTGAGTTTTAAGCGTTGTGAATTGATTCTGGGAGCTATTCTTTGATCTGTTGATATTCAAGAGACTGTTGGTTAAACAATGCTTGAGGAACTTTCATTAAGAAAGTATATTGAGGATCTTACTGTTCGTGACAACGAATGTTCACTTACTACTTTAAAATCAAATTAATAAAGTTGTAAAATTGTAAAGGTAAAAAAACAACTTATAAGAGAAACGGCTCCTGCCCGTACTCCCCACAACTTCCACGTATTCAAGGTAGTGGCTTTCGGGCGTTGTCTGATGTTTTCCTAGGTATCTATCACAGCTAACGCCTGCAGGTCCATGTCAGCTGTTCAAATGTTCAAATGTGTGTGAATTTCTAAGGGACCAAACTGCTAAGGTCATCGGTCCCTAGACTTAGACACTACTTAAACTAACTTAAACCATCTTACGCTAAAGACAGCACACACACTCATGCCCGAGGGAAAGCTCGAACCTCCTGCAGTTTGCAAAAATGGTTGAAATGGTTCTGAGCACTATGGGACTTAACTGCTGAGGTCGTCAGTCCCCTAGAACTTAGAACTACTTAAACCTAACTAACCTAACCTAAGGACATCACACACATCCCTGCACGAGGTAGGATTCGAACCTGCGACCGTAGCAGTCGCGCGGGTCCAGGCTGTAGCGCCTAGAACCGCTCGGCCACTCCGGCCGGCTGCAGTTTGCAGTACGCATCGATATGAGCCTTCTGTAGGCCGAGCTGACGGTAATGGAAAAGCTGCCACATTTACGCAATGGCAACCTTGACCGTCAGCAGGCCTACATATAGGGCTCCAAGAGATGCACATTCGAACTGGAAGGGGCACAGTGTAAACTACAGTGTTAGTGAAAATTGATTAAGTTTCCCTTTTGTTTCTTGGTTATTAATAAGTGTAATTGATAAACAACTGATGTACTGGATCACGTCTAATAAATTACTTGTAAAAGTGGTCGCATTATCAGCATGTTTTCAAATAACTGTCGCACGGTAACGGTACTTTCCGGACCCTTTACAAGTTCTAGAACTTTGTAACTAGAATTTCCGAACACCCTGTATACGCCATGTTTCCGAAGGCCAAATAAATAAATTTAATAACAATTTACGAATTTAGCTTTAGCATAAAGACCACCAACCCACCTGCCCCGCCCTCCCCCCCCTCCCCCGTCCCCCCACCCCCACCTTGGTAGTGCCCGTTATGACAGAAGTGTAGGTACTGCTAGTGTTAGGCGCGGCGTCTAGCCCGCCGCGGCGGCAGCGTGAGAGCGCCATCTGCGCAGGGAGCGGCCGCAGTGGTAGGGTGGCACCGCAGCCTCCGGCGACCGGCCGCATTCCGCGCGGCGCCGCTTCTTGCAGGTCGCGCGCGTCCGCCGCGGCTGCGGCTGCCGCTGCCGTCACACGCCACCAATTACCGCGTGTTCTTTCTGCGCGCCTCTGCCCTCGCCTGCAGCCCCGCCGCCACATACTAATAGGCCACTGTCAATCTCGCAGCGCCGCCCTTTTTCCCGCTACACGTGCACCTGTCAACATGTTTTCCCCAGCGCGGTGGTCGCCTGTCTACCCGCGTCACGTCAGCGGACCAATATTTGCCCATCTGCGACCGCTAAATAAGGTGCAGAAACGCAGCTAACAATCTGCTTACTACGAATTCCACATTCCTTAAACTCCTAACTGCATACTGCTACAGTGTTGTACTTACTTCTGTGTAGTACAGATTTTATAAGAGTACATCCACCTACGTTTCGTTCTTCCGGCGTCTCCTTACATTATGGAGAAAAGTAAGTTGAGGCAAGGTATCTATCTTTTTTCTTTCAAAAATTACACCTACGTCAATTGCAACATCCTTTTTATAAACACATTTGCAAATAATTGGGTCAGCCGCAGTCGTTACTATACATTTATCCCAAAATGATGTAGACCACACACCCACTAACCTGTTCGCCTAGCTGATGGATGTATTGACTATCAGATCGTGACCCCAGTTTTGGCAATGTCCACTATAGTACACAAAAAAAGCCCCATCAAAATTTCCGTTTGTCATTCCAAAAAAGTCCGTAGCAAAAACATAACATAATATGAAACGCAACTGAACAATAGCAAAGCCTGTAATAATTCCTTATTTGAGGAAATACTGCGTCTCGCTACGAGAGTTTGTAAGTAGGCTGTTTAGGTTTTTATGCTGGTAACGCCACGTATCGCTCTGTATGAAAATCACTGGCTGTGCTGTGTACAGTCTGTGGCTGGTTGGCATTGTTGGAATATTCGCTATTCTAGTGTTGGGCAGTTCGATGTGAACAGCGCGTAGCGTTGCGCAGTTGGAGGTGAGCCGCCAGCAGTAGTGGATGTGGGCAGAGAGAGATGGCAGAATCTTGAAAGCGGACGATCTGGACGTGTGTCAATCAGAAAGATTAAATTTGTAATACCTGATATCATGAAATATATTATGACTTTGAACATTATTAACGTAAATACATTGTTTGTTCTCTATCAAAATCTTTCATTTGCTGACTATGTCTATCAGTAGTTAGTGGCTTCAGTAGTTAGAATCTTTTATTTAGCTGGCAGTAGTGGCGCTCGCTGTATTGCAGTAGTTCGAGTAACGAAGATTTTTGTGAGGTAAGTGATTCATGAAAGGTATAGCTTATTGCGTTGATATCCGTTTGACCTATGGCAGCGCCATCTCGCTGGCCAACCATAGAGCCATCTGGTTTCCCCCTTCAAGTTAGACAAGTTTCGTTTTTTGTAGATTTTTCGTTTGATGCTTATTTCGTGAGATGTTTGGCCCGGTCACGATCAATGGACCACCCTATATTAATGATCCAGCTGTGAGAACGATAGAAGGTACAGAACAAGATGAAAAATGAAAGAAACCGAATCAAAATTTTTAACGTGCATCTGCTCCAAGAAGAAAGTTTAAGTAATAATTTGTATCAGTGCACGCTAACTAAGCTACTCCAACAAACGCCTTCAAGCTAAGATCTAACTGAAAAATACTTAATGCAGGTTGCTAAAGAAGTACTAGCTGAAAAACCCAAGATAAAAAAAGGAAGGGTATTTAGGATTTGGAACGAAGAGATAGACGACGCCATAGAAAACAAAAATAAAGCATATTCGGAGTTCTTACAGAAATGAACTGAGGAAGCTAAAGTGAAATTTAATGAAATCGGAAACTAAACCCCTAAAAATAGTAAGACGAGCTGATAATCCTCATGGGACACATTTACAAGCAGAACTGAACATGACATACACGGCAGACAGGAAACAGAATATTATCTGATCTGACAATTAAAATTAACATACAAAGCTGCAAATATAAATATCATTCCTCCAGGAGACTGGGTATATCAGTACATGAAATTATGGTAATATCCGATGCCTCAAAGTCAAGAAATCGGAGGAAGGATCAGAGTTAACAGAGCTGACAAAATTAAAACACGCATTCAAGAAAAGCGAAAAATAGAAAAGCACCTGGATTAGATGAAATTTTCTCAGAACTGATAAATTATGGTGGAACGTTTCTAGACCTCAGTATTTTCCAACTATATAATGTTTCTTGGCATAAAGGTGAGCGAGCGAGATGGCGCAGTGATTAGCACACTGGACTCGCAATCGGGAGGACGACGGTTCAAACCCGCGTCCGGCCATCCTGATTTAGGTCTTCCGTGATTTCCCTAAATGCTTCAGGCAAATGCCAGGATAGTTTTTCTGAACGGGCGCGATCGATTTCCTTCCCGATCCTTCCTTAATCCGACGGGACCGATGACTTCGCTGTTTGGTCCCCTCCCCAAAACAACCGACCAAAAGGTAAAGTACCAGAGCAATGGAGGCGTTAAATTTATTTCACTATTTTAAAAGGGAAACAGCACAGCTAATTACAGGGATGTCATTCTCCTGAATGCTTCTTATAAAATATATAGCACAATAATTAATTAAGGGTTCGACGTATCTCTGATACATTTTTATTACAACAGCAAACAGCAGTAGAGGAAGATTTTTCACCGACGATGTTTTCACTCTGAAACAAAACATACAAAAAAGACGAGAATCCAATTTGGGGACACATCGAGCGTTTACTGCATGCACAGAAAGAATCTCTAGTCAATCATGAAGGAAAGAGGTTTCTCCAGATATCGAATAGAAATATGCCATACAAAGAAATAAGAATAGATAATGTTAAAGAGCTGACACCATCAATGAAGATTAACTAGGAAGTAAGTCAAGTTTTTTCCAAGTAAGTCAAGTTTTTTCTGTAGTATGTCACCAATAGTATTCATCATCTCTATCGACGACCAGGTCGGGGAATGGATGATGGACAGAATACCTAAAGATATAAATATTGGGCTATGCAAATTTCTAAATACAATGATTCTTGCTTATCATCTGGTAATCAAACAGGATAGTGGAGACAAATTACATAGATTACACAGTAAAAGCCTAAATTATAATCTTAAAATATCAACTACACAAGCAAAAACAATGGCCTTTTTAGAGACATACCATGTAAGGACTAGATAATCATCAATAACATAATAAGATAATTATATATATATATATATATATATATATATATATATATATATATATATAATTATTATTATTATTGTTGGTATTTTGCCGTTAAAGAGCGCATTTGGACTAAACTACATGGCCAGTTCCTTTTGCTGCCTTCCTTGCTGCCCAAACTTCCCTCATTCGCTCGCTGTGTTTCTGTTTCCGGTCCTCTGTCTACATCTACATCTACATTTATACTCCGCAAGCCATCCAACGGTGTGTGGCGGAGGGCACTTTACGAGCCACTGTCATTACCTCCCTTTTATGTTCCAGTCGCGTATGGTTCGCGGGAAGAACGACTGTCTGAAAGCCTCCGTGCGCGCTCGAATCTCTCTAATTTTACATTCGTGATCTCCTCGGGAGGTATAAGTAGGGGGAAGCAATATATTCGATACCTCATCCAGAAACGCACCCTCTCGAAACCTGGCGAGCAAGCTACACCGCGATGCAGAGCGCCTCTCTTGCAGAGTCTGCCGCTTGAGTTTGCTAAACATCTCCGTAACGCTATCACGGTTACCAAATAACCCCGTGACGAAACGCGCCGCTCTTCTTTGGATCTTCTCTATCTCCTCCGTCAACCCGATCTGGTACGGATCCCACACTGTTGAGCAATACTCAAGTATAGGTCGAACGAGTGTTTTGTAAGCCACCTCCTTTGTTGATGGACTACATTTTCTAAGGACTCTCCCAAAGAATCTCAACCTGGTAACCGCCTTACCAACAATTAATTTTATATGATCATTCCACTTCAAATCGTTCTGCACGCATACTCCCAGATATTTTACAGAAGTAACTGCTACCAGTGTTTGTTCCGCTATCATATAATCATACAATAAAGGATCCTTCTTTCTATGTATTCGCAATACATTACATTTGTCTATGTTAAGGGTCAGTTGCCACTCCCTGCACCAAGTGCCTATCCGCTGCAGATCTTCCTGCATTTCGCTACAATTTTCTAATGCTGCAACTTCTCTGTATACTACAGCATCATCCGCGAAAAGCCGCATGGAACTTCCGACACTATCTACTAGGTCATTTATATATATTGTGAAAAGCAATGGTCCCATAACACTCCCCTGTGGCACGCCAGAGGTTACTTTAACGTCTGTAGACGTCTCTCCATTGATAACAACATGCTGTGTTCTGTTTGCTAAAAACTCTTCAATCCAGCCACACAGCTGGTCTGATATTCCGTATGCTCTTACTTTGTTTATCAGGTGACAGTGCGGAACTGTATCGAACGCCTTCCGGAAGTCAAGGAAAATAGCATCTACCTGGGAGCCTGTATCTAATATTTTCTGGGTCTCATGAACATGCTTCTTGTCGGCTTTGTGTCTTCGGCTTCATCTTGATTGCCTTTTTGGTTGCCCATATTTCTTTCATCTTCTGGCTGTGATCTTGCTTGCGTTCTTCGGTCCATTTTATGCCTGTTCGTTTGTCACATTGTATGCCATGTAGTTTACTTTTCTTAATGATGTTTCTGAATTTCATTCTGTCGTTTATTGTGTCTGCTGTTATGTTGAGTTGGTTCAGGTCGTTTCCTACCTCTGTCACCCATTTGTTGTTTCTAGTGTTTACTCAGTCAAAGATCTGTTTGGTCAGCCTGTGTGATGGCATTCTGTATAGGTGTCCATAGAATTGTAGTCTGCGTTTTCTAATCTTTTCTGTGATTGTCTCCGTACGTTTGTACAGTTCCTCTGTAGGCTTATTGATCCATATTCCATTGTTGTTAGTTGCGCCAAATTTTTCCTAAGTATTTTCCGTTCTACTTTTTCTAATTGTCTGATACGTGTATGCCCTAGAATTAGTGTGGTCTCTGCTGCATATAGTGCCTCGGCTAGCACCACCGTGTCGTAATGGCGTACTTTGGCTTTTTGTGAGATAGATTTCTTGTTGTAATGATTCCACACTACTTTGTATGCCTTGTCCAGTTTAGTCTTTCTTTCTTCGTTTGAGTCTCTGTTATGTCCACTCATTTGTAGTGTTTCACCGAGGTATTTGAAGTTTGCCGTTTTGTAAATCGTGACATACTTTGTGTTCAGAGATTAGAGTTTCTTTGTGCTCATAAACTGTGTCTTTTCGTAAGAGATCTGTAGTCCAGTTTTGGAAGCGATTTCGTGCAGTTTTTCAATAGCGTCTTTTGTTATATATATAACAACAAATCAGAAGTTCTAGGACCTAACAACTTTTGGAAAATAGAAAGAACACTGAAGGGTTTATAAATGTGGCAGTACCCATAGAACAACAGAAAGTTGGACATTAAAATCAAAAGACGTAAGACAATTTGGAACATCAGAATGAAGTTCCTTAGATCAGAATAAGTCTTGAAGAAATAATGAAATAAGTGGGGGAACAGCCATTAACCGAAAAGTAATCCAAAGAAAACAGGATTGCAAAGAGCATGTGCTGCGTATGTCACTTCACAGAATCCCTCGACAAGCAAAGGAATCCAATCCTACTGGAAGAAGGAGAGTGACATGGTCGAGGAAGAGATGGTGAGGGCAGAACCCACCACAAGGCCTGGTTTCGCAGAAGATGAAGAGGAAGAAGAAGAAGAGAGAGGTAGAGGAATGTACACCTTTTCGATCACTGAAGGGTTTATAAATGTGGCAGTACCCATAGAACAACAGAAAGTTGGACATTAAAATCAAAAGACGTAAGACAATTTGGAACATCAGAATGAAGTTCCTTAGATCAGAATAAGTCTTGAAGAAATAATGAAATAAGTGGGGGAACAGCCATTAAGCGAAAAGTAATCCAAAGAAAACAGGATTGCAAAGAGCATGTGCTGCGTATGTCACTTCACAGAATCCCTCGACAAGCAAAGGAATCCAATCCTACTGGAAGAAGGAGAGTGACATGGTCGAGGAAGAGATGGTGAGGGCAGAACACACCACAAGGCCTGGTTTCGCAGAAGATGAAGAGGAAGAAGAAGAAGAGAGAGGTAGAGGAATGTACACCTTTTCGATGAATTTCATTGATAAAGTCTTTTGTGGTTAGTAGCCGAGTAGTGCCGTCAAGTCGCAATGTTTTGATGGGTTTCCTACTCGTCATCTTAAGCTAGATGTTGTGTTGGCTTTCAAATGCTTTCTTTATAGCCGTTGGACCGCAGAGACTTCTACCGTGGACCCAAATGCAGGACCATTCCCATGCCTCCGAAGAAATTTCGCCACCAATGGCAGGGCGATCTCCCTGGAGGGCGAAGGTCCAGATATTAAGTTCTGGTGCTGAGTGTTTAATCAGCCCCACCACAATTGCGCCGCTTTCACATAAGAGCGCTCCTGACATAATTTGGCTAACGACACTTCCACGTCGAAATCAATTGGAAACTGTATTTCAAGCTGATGAGATCATCATTTAGTCTTATGTCCAATGGGTCTTTGACGGCGGCACACAACCGTTGTTCAGAGACAAATATGTGTTCTTCGTTGATGCCGTTTCTTGTAAGTGTCACTTATACAGGTAAGCGCAAGAACGGCTATTTGTAGTCATAAATACGATGTGCTCTCCAGTGGAAGAAGAAGGAAAAAAGAAAAGGATCCAGAAGAAAAAACTAAGCGCCTGAAGCTTCTTCGGTATGTATGGCAGCCCGCAGCCAAGACTGTCAGGACAGTGGCGAACCACAACATAAAAACCACTTCCTACTTAGAGTTACAATCAAGAGTATGGTAAAACCATAGACAAGCAGTACGCCAACCAGACGCAGAGATGCGTCTCGCAGCACTGTTGAGAACATGTGAGGAGCAGTCGCTTCAGCAAAACAACAGATCTGTATTGACACATCACAACATCAGCGAAGGATAGATTTTTGCTTCTTGGGCAAAGTAGCTGAGCCGTGATAACGCGTTCGGTTATCAGAGAAGACGCGGAAACAAGAGTGCATGACGATCTTGTCAATCAGGACAGCGGTTTCCAACTCAGCTCTAAGTGTGGTGTGGAGTTAGCAGGCAGCGGGCAGCAGCAACAAGATTCGACGCCTGGACACCCTTGCACCCGACCCGCTACCCATCCCCAATAATTAGCTGCGGCGTCTGTTCTGGACGAACGCGCCGTCGTGCGCGCAGAGGAGCAGTCTGTGGTCTAATGGCTGTAAAGGGACGAACTGGTCATGTTCCGATAGTTAAGATGAAGAGTTGGAAACATGTCGAAAGTTGCGACAAGACGACGTCACAACTCGACACAATCTGAAGAAGACTTCACCGAAAGACAAGGATTCCGTTACGATCAACAGTACAGAGCCCCAAGCGTCGTGGCGAGGAAAAAAAAAAACGTGAGAGAAAAAAAAAACAACGGCAACGGTGGTCGTAGAAGAATATGGAAGCCGGTATCAAAGCACGTCTCAGTCGGGCAAACCAATGGGTTCAGCAGAGAGATGGGTAGGTTATGTTTTCAGTCGATATGACGAGAATATGGAACAGCCGTTGGCATCAAGAATAATACGACGATTATGCAGTGCTGAGAGAGGACTCCCCATTCCATTTTCTAGTCCTGCTGCCAATATTTCAGCAATGAATAACTTTTCAAGATGAGATAATGCACGATGACACCAAATTCTCTTCATAGACATCTTCTTCTAAAGGCACGAATCAATCGATTTTGTCGTTTGTATCTAACATAGTTCATATTCTTTACTTATCGGTGTTACATGGCATTCTTTTCTTCAGTCTTAGGTCCAGGGTGGATAACGGCACTGTAGTCTGGTACTTCTGGACCATAAAGTAGCCAGATCGAATTGTGATGGCTCAAAAAACTATCGCTACTAACGCTAGACCAACGAAAGTGGAGGCAGTGACTCATCGCCTCTGAGCACCAGAATGAGTGCCAGCGTCCTCTGTTCAGACACTAACCTCACGGCTGTGAAGTACGTGACACGATTGATGGTGATTCTTCTTCATAATGTTAAATGATCCACTTGGAACAACTATATGATAGCAGGCAAATACTGGCACATGCTGTTATACTTTCTGTTTCACGTAAGTAACGCTCCATGAAAAAACAAACTGCACCGTGATCCACATTACATACGAACATGCTCGTTAACAGCCTGAGGAACTGTTTATGACGGCACCTCGGGATTGCCCATAGAAATGGGTAATAAAGGCACGCAGTCTAACCATGATGGCTACGGAGGGACATTAAGTTAGAATATCCAACATCCCTTCCAAACTATGTATCTACTTACAAAAGAAAAAACGTTACAAATCACTTAAAAACATTGTCGCAAGTAAGAGAATCGCTTTATAAGTCACTTTCTGCATCTACATCTTTACTCCGGTAGTCGTCTTTCGGTGTGTGGCGGCGGAGGGTACTTAGTGTACCACTGTCAATTCTGCATTTTCCTGTTGCCGTCGTGAAAAGTTCATGCGAAGTCACTGTATGGGCTTCAGTGGCTGTAATTTTGTTTTCATGGCCTTTTCGCGAGATATATTCAGAAGGAAGTAATATACACTCCTGGAAATTGAAATAAGAATACCGTGAATTCATTGTCCCAGGAAGGGGAAACTTTATTGACACATTCCTGGGGTCAGATACATCACATGATCACACTGACAGAACCACAGGCACATAGACACAGGCAACAGAGCATGCACAATGTCGGCACTAGTACAGAGTATATCCACCTTTCGCAGCAATGCAGGCTGCTATTCTCCCATGGAGACGATCGTAGAGATGCTGGATGTAGTCCTGTGGAACGGCTTGCCATGCCATTTCCACCTGGCGCCTCAGTTGGACCAGCGTTCGTGCTGGACGTGCAGACCGCGTGAGACGACGCTTCATCCAGTCCCATACATGCTCAATGGGGGACAGATCCGGAGATCTTGCTGGCCAGGGTAGTTGACTTACACCTTCTAGAGCACGTTGGGTGGCACGGGATACATGCGGACGTGCATTGTCCTGTTGGAACAGCAAGTTCCCTTGCCGGTCTAGGAATGGTAGAACGATGGGTTCGATGACGGTTTGGATGTACCGTGCGCTATTCAGTGTCCCCTCGACGATCACCAGTGGTGTACGGCCAGTGTAGGAGATCGCTCCCCACACCATGATGCCGGGTATTGGCCCTGTGTGCCTCGGTCGTATGCAGTCCTGATTGTGGCGCTCACCTGCACGGCGCCAAACACGCATACGACCATCATTGGCACCAAGGCAGAAGCGACTCTCATCGCTGAAAACGACGTGTCTCCATTCGTCCCTCCATTCACGCCTGTCGCGACACCACTGGAGGCCGGCTGCACGATGTTGGGGCGTGAGCGGAAGACGGCCTAACGGTGTGCGGGACCGTAGCCCAGCTTCGAGGAGACGGTTGCGAATGGTCCTCGCCGATACCCCAGGAGCAACAGTGTCCCTAATTTGCTGGGAAGTGGCGGTGCGGTCCCCTACGGCACTGCGTAGGATCCTACGGTCTTGGCGTGCATCCGTGCGTCGCTGCGGTCCGGTCCCAGGTCGACGGGCACGTGCACCTTCCGCCGCCCACTGGCGACAACATCGATGTACTGTGGAGACCTCACGCCCCACGTGTTGAGCAATTCGGCGGTACGTCCACCTGGCCTCCCGCATGCCCACTATACGCCCTCGCTCAAAGTCCGTCAACTGCACATACGGTTCACGTCCACGCTGTCGCGGCATGCTACCAGTGTTAAAGACTGCGATGGAGCTCCGTATGCCACGGCAAACTGGCTGACACTGACGGCGGCGGTGCACAAATGCTGCGCAGCTAGCGCCATTCGACGGCCAACACCGCGGTTCCTGGTGTGTCCGCTGTGCCGTGCGTGTGATCATTGCTTGTACAGCCCTCTCGCAGTGTCCGGAGCAAGTATGGTGGGTCTGACACACCGGTGTCAATGTGTTCTTTTTTCCATTTCCAGGAGTGTATTTGTTGGCTCTTCTAGGAACGTACGCTCTAGGAACTTCAACAAGAAACCAGACAGTGATGCAGAACTGCTCTCTTGCAGCGTCTCCCACGGAAGTTGCTTGATTATATGCGTAACGCTTTCTTTCTTACTAGATGAACCCTTAACAAAACGTGTTGCACTTCTTCTGATCTTCCCTATTCCCTCAATCAGTCCCACATCGTACGAATCTCATATTGAAGAGCAATATTCAAGGACTGGTGGAAAGAGGATTTTATATGTACCTCCTTTACTGATGGTCTATATTTCCTGAGGATTTTTCCGATGAATTTCAGTCTGGCATCTCCCTTACTTGCGATTGTTTTTATGTGGCCGTACTGATTTTATGTGGTCGTTTCACTTTCAATCGTTCCATACGCACGTTGTTGTTGTAGTTTTCTGTCCAAACACTGGTTTGATGCAGCTCTCCATGCTACTCTATCCTGTGCAAGCCGCTTATCTCCGAGTAACTATTGCAACCTACATTCTTCTCAATCTACTTTATTCATCTTTTGGTCTCCCTCTATGATTTTTAACCTCCACGCTTTCCTCTAAAACAGACTGGTGAACCCTTGATGCCTCAGAAGTGTCCTACCAACCGATCCATTCTTCTAGCCAAGTTGTGCCACAAATTTCTCTTCTCCCAAGTTCTATTCAGTACCTCCAGATTACTTACGTGACCCACCGATCTAATCTTCAGCATTATTCTGTAGCACCTCGTCTGAAAAACTTGTATTCTCTTCCTGTCTAAACTGTTAATCGTCCGTGTCTTACTTCCATATATGGATACACTCCAAGCAGATATTTCCAGAAAAGGCTTCCTGACACTTAAATCTATACTCGATGAACACAAATGTATCTTCTTCACGGACGCTTTCCTTGCCATTACCAGTCTACATGTTATATCCTCTCTACTCTGACCATCATCTGTTACTTTGCTGCCCAAATAGCAAAACTCATTTAGTACTTTAAATGTGTCATTTCCTAATCTAATTCTCTCAGAATCACCTGATTTAATTCGACTACATTCCATTATCCTAGTTCAAGACACTGTCCATTCAATTCAACTACTCTTCCAGGTCCTTTGCTGTTTCTGACAGAATTACAGTGCCATTGGCAAACATCAAGGCTTTCACATCTTCTCCCTGGATGTTAATTCCTTCTCCAAATTTTTCATTTGTTTCCTTTACTGCTTGCTCAACATACAGCCTGTCTCACTCCCTTCACAACTACTGCTTCCCTTTCGTGCCTCTCAACTCTTAAAACTGTGATCTGGTTTCTGTGAAAATTTTAAGTAGCCTTTCGGTTCCTGTATTTTACCCCCCCACTTACTCAGTCTGAAAGACTGTATTCAAGTCAACATTGTCAAATGTTTTCTCTAAGTCTACAAATGCTATAATCGTAGGCTTGCCTTTCCTCAACTTATTTTCTGACATTCGTCGTAGGGTCAGTACTGCTTTACGTGTTCCTATATTTCTACGGAATCCATCTGATCTTCTACCAGTTTTTCCATTCGCCTGTAAAGAATTCATGTTACTATTTTGCAGCCGAGACTAAATAAACTGATAGTTCGGTAATTTTCACACCTGTCAACACCTGCTTTCTTTGGGATTGGAATTATTATATTCTTCTTGAAGTCTGAGGGTATTTCGCCTGTCTCATACATCTTGCTCACTAGATGGAAGAGTTTTATCATGCCTCTCCAAAGACTTTCTACTCCCGGGATCTTGTTTCGACTAAGGGTCTGCCAGCGTTCTGTCAAATTCTTCACACAGTGTCACATCTCCCCATCTACGTCCTCTTCCATTTCCGTAATACTGCTCTCAAGTACATCACCCTTGTATAGGCCCTCTACAGGGTGAGTCACTAACTATTTCCTCTTAGAATAACTCCGAAAGTGTGATAGTAGCTGAAAAGTTTGTGGGACAAATGTTGCATTGGACAACGGGGACCATTTAGTGACGTTGGTTTTTTGTTGCAGGGTGGGGTCGCATCATAGATATGAACGTGAACATTTTTTTTTAATGGATGCTATATTTTGGTGCTTACTTGCTGATACCGGCTATCGAGACGGATCCAATGATGTGTAACAGTAAGGTATTTGAAGGTCAAGGAAGTTCAAAAAGGTGGCATGAACGTCCATTTATAGGTGTTCGAGGTGATGACCATTGGTACAAGTGCAGTGCTGCAATCTTCTCATCATGAATGAGTGGTATTCCTTATCATTTCGGCACTTATCAAAGCACATGCTATGACGATTGACTCTCGTATATCGTGCAAATAGCAAAAATTCGCCGAATACGGCGTGTCCATCCAACGTGCCATTGACATGTAAACACCATTCTACGGTTTCGCAGCAAAACAACACTAATAGGAACGGTAAGACTAGTATCGTCGAATGAAGCGAATGTGAATGATGTATTCCTACGAAGATCAAGTCGATATGCTTCTCATTTACGGAGAATGCCAACGAAATTCAGTGAGAACTAGAGACTTATACACTGAAAGTTATCCTCAGCGTATTCCCCCTACACGTCTTACATTTAAATATATGTGTGATAAATTGAGAACAACAGGCTCTTTAACGCTCCGGAAACATTTCCGACAAAGGAAAGTTACTAATGAGGAAACGGAATTTGGTACTCTTGCCACTGTGATTCGTGTATTAGTTTGCGTCAAATCGCAAGGGAATCTGGAATGAGCCACAGTAGTGTTATTCGTGTTCTGCATCCCCATAAATATCATCCTTACTATATCAGTTTCCACCAAGAATTAACTGGTACGGATTCTATTAATCGCAATGAATTCTATCGATGGGCTCAACTTCAGATTCATAGGGATGACCCTATGAATCAGACGAGGCTACATTCACGAACCATGGAAATGTTAATTTGCATAACATGCATAATTGGGCAACTGAAAATGCATGTTGGCTGCAGGAAATTGCACACCGAAAACCATGGTCGGTGAATGTATGGTGTGGGATTCTGGAGGACATTCTATTTCATGGAAGGAAATCTTAATGGTAGGAAGTACATCACATTACAGAAGAAACATTAGGTCTATTACTGGAAGAAATACCTTTAGGAACAAGGAACAGAATGTGGTGTCAACACGATGGGTGTCCGGCATTTTTTTCGTTGATGGCTAGAAATGAGTTGCAGAGACAATTCCCAAATGTTTGGATTGGACGCGGAGGAGATGTGTCGTGGTCGGCTGGTTCGCCAGACTTGACGGCTCTGGATTTTTTCTTGAGGGGATTCATAAAAGACATTGTTTGTAAAGACGTTCCAACTACACCTGAACATATGCGAGCGAGGATTGTTAGACAATGTGCTTCGATAAATGCCGATGTGATAAGGAAAACCACTCAGTCCGTGATAAGAAGATTCCAGCACTGCATTGATACAAATGGTCATCATTTCGAACACCTGTAAATGGACGTTCATGCCACCTTTGTAACCTTCGTTGACCTTTAAAGACCTTACTGTTACACATCTTTGGATTATTCTCGATGGTCGGTATCAGAAAATACGTAGCAAACTATAGCATCCCATTTTAAAAAACGAAGCTGACGTTCATATCTCTGAAGCGACCCCACCTAGCAACAAGAAACCAACGTCATCTAATGGCCCCCGTTGTCCCATGCAACTTTTGTTCGACAGACTTTTCAGCTTCTATAACACTTCCGGAGTTTTTATAGGTGGCAGTAGTTAGTTCCTCTCCCTGTATGAACTCCTTCCACCTTTCCACTCTCCCTTCGTTGCTTGGAACTGGTTTTCCATCTGAGCTTTTGATATTCTCAGTTCTCCAGTCCGCAGCTCGTAGGCTTCGATTCCCGGCGGGGTTGGGGATTTTCTCCAACCGGGGACTAGATATTTGTGTTGTCCTCATCATTTCAGCATCATTTGTGAAAAGGGCGAGATTGGACTGCGTAAAGATTGGGAATTTGTATGGAGGCTCGGAATCCCGCTGTTGAGAAACGCACAAACCAAACATCGTCATCATCTTTTCACCAGAGGTCTCCTTAATTTTGCTGTAGGCGTTATCTATCTTGCCCCTAGTGATATACGCTTCTACATCCTTGTCCTATAGTCGTTCCTGCTTATCCATTTTGCACTTCCTGTCTATCTCATTTATGAGACGTTTGTATTCATTCCTCTCGCCTGCTTCATGTACTGCATTTTTTTATATATTCTCATTTCATTTATTAAATTTAGTATTATATTACCCAAGTATTTCTGCTAGCCCTCGTCTTTTTATCTTCTTGATCGTCTGCCGCCTTTACTATTTCCTCTCTAAGAGCTACCCACTCTTTTTCTACTGTACTTCTTTCAAAAATGGTTCAAATGGCTCTGAGCACCATGGGACTCAACTGCTGTGGTTATCAGTCCCCTAGAACTTAGAACTACTTAAACCTAACTAACCTAAGGACATCACACACATCCATGCCCGAGGCAGGATTCGAACCTGCGATCGTAGCAGTCGCACGGTTCCGGACTGCGCGCCTAGAACCGCGAGACCACCGCGGCCGGCGTACTTCTTTCCCCTGTTCTTGTCAGTTGTTACTTTATGCTCTTTCTGCTCTACAACCTCTGGTTCCTTCGGTTTATCCAGGTCCCATCTCTTTAAATTCCAATCTTTTTGTAGTTTCTTCAGTTTTAATCTGTAGTTCATAAGCAATAAATTATGGCCAGAGTTTACATCTGACACTGGAAATGCCTTCCAATATAAAACTTGGTTCCTAAATCTCTGTCTTACTATTATATAATCAACCTGAAACCCTCCGGTGTCTGCAGGCATTTCCGCATATACAGCCTTCTTTTATGAATCTTACACCAAGTGTTACCTGTGATTAAGTTATGCTTTGTGCAAAATTCTACCAGGCGGCTTCTTCTTTCATTCCTTATCCCCAGTCCACATTCACCTACACTATTCCTTTTGTTCCTTTTCTTGCTATCGAATTCCAGTCCCCCATGACTGTTATATTTTGTCTCCATTAATTATCTGAATAATGTCTTTTATCTCATCATACATTCCTTCAGTGTCTTCGTCATCTGTGAAGTTAGTTGGCATATGAACTTAAACTACTGTGGTAGGTGTGTGCTTCCTGTCTATCTTGGCTGCAATAATGCCTTCAATATGCTGTTAGTAGTAACTTATCCGTGTTCCTATTTTTTTATTCATTATTAAACTTACTCCTGCATTACCCCTATCTGATTTTGTATTTATAATCCTGTATTCGCCTGACCAGAAGTCGTGTTCTTCCTGACGCTGAACTTCTCTAATTCCCACTACATCTAATTTCAACCTACCCATTTCCCTTTTTAAATTTTCTAACCTACTTGCCTGATTAAGGGATCTGACATTCTGCGCTCCGATCCGTAGAACGCCAGTTTTGGTTTTCCTGATAACGACGTTCTCCTGAGTAGTCCTCTCCCGTAGATCCGAATGGGGGACTATTTTACCTGTTGAATATTTTACCCAAGAGGATGCCATCATCGTTTAACCATTCAGTAAAGCTGCTTGCCGTCGGGGAAAATTGCAGCTTTAGTTCCCCCTTGCTTTCAGTTGTTCGCAGTACCACCACAGCAATGCTGTTGTGGTTGATATCACAAGGTCTGTCCAATCAATCATCCAGACTGTTGCCCCTGCAACTAGTGAAGAGGCTTCAGGAACCACACGTTTGTCTGACCTCTCAGCAGATATCCCTCCGTTGTGATTGCACCTACGGTAGGGGTATCTGTAATGCCGAGGCACGCAAGCCTCTCCACCAACGGCAAGGTCCATGGTTCATGGGGCGGGGGGTCCATACGCTCATACGCATACTCCTAGATATTTTATGGAAATAATTGCTTCCAGTGATTGTTCTGCAAGTACGCTAATCATATAGTAACGGAACTTTCTGCCTATTCGTTCACAATACGTTACATTTGTTTATGTCGAGGGTCAACTGCCTCTCACTGCACGAACCGTCAATCTATCGCAGGTCTTCTGCATTCCGCTAAATTTTTCTAGCGTTGCTGCTTCTCTGTAGGCAGTGGTACTTTAATTTACGGACCCCTTGCACATAGACGGAATCTGACCAGCAGGTGCTTTGTAGAAATTGAAGATGTGGCCGCCCGGGGTGACCGAGCGGTTCTAGACGCTACAGTCTGGAACCGCGCGACCGCTACGGTCGCAGGTTCGAATCCTGCCTCGGGCATGGGTGTGAGTGATGTCGTTAGGTTAGTTAGGTTTAAGTAGTTCTACGTTCTAGGGAACTGATCACCTAAGAAGTTAATTCCCATAGTGCTCAGAGCCATTTGAACCATTTTGAAAATGTGAACAAGCGCACACTGTCTGACACATGGAGTCAGCAGATGTATTTGAACTAACTTCAATTTTTCATTGACCCTTATCATACGAATGCAACTGAAATGCTTGCTACATGGTGAAATCTCGCAATTATCAACATTGCTGGTCGAATGCAGCTATTTCCAAAAAGATAAAAGTTTGAAGTACTGCTTGGTATTGCGTACAGGCCACGCTGAAAGAGAAAATGAGTGTCGCGACGAGAGTGCCTTTGTGTTTCACGGCATGATGGACCCAAGACGAACTCTACCGCCTACCTTTCTCATTGGCCACCTCCGGTCAAAACTTTAACCTCGCCATAATAGAAACCAGTACTCACTTGTTTTGGCAGAGATGAATGCTCTCGTGGAAGCAGGTGACTCGTGACTGATTCTCTATGTACCAACAAGTGACTTACGCCGAGCGCAGTGCAGTTCTATTAAAGCCACTCGTTATAAAACCAACGCCTTTCACAGTTGATGAATATGCTATAAAGATCTTTTAGGAACGTGAAGCCGGCCGGTGTGGTCGAGCGGTTCTAGGCGCTTCAGTCTCGAGTCGCGCGACGGCTCCGGTCGCAGGTTCGAATCCTGCCTCGGGCGTGGATGTGTGTGATGTCATTAGGTTAGTTAGGTTTAAGTAGTTCTAAGTTCTAGGGGACTGATGACCTCAGATGTTAAGTCCCATAGTGCTCAGAGCCATTTGAACCATTTTTTAACGTGAAGTGAGATGGTGTATCATATTGCTTATAATGAGATTATTGTTTTATGTATGTGGGTTTAGTGTGTGTGTGTGTGTGTGTGTGTGTGTGTGTGTGTGCGTGTGCGTGTGTGTGTGTTGTACACCTCTCTTCTCAACTCTCGGTGTGTGGAGGCAGACAAATCAAGGGTACCTACGAAAGTGTAGAGTTGCGCAAAGGATTTAAGTAACTCGTTATAAAGAGTGGCATTGTCACTTATAAATACCTACAGAGGTAGTAATTAGAAACAAAGAAACAGTTCCTAATCTACAACAACAAATAGTAACATCACAATGAATATCCTACAACTAGAGCATATTCCATAGATTTTTAAGTGATTTTCTGGGACATTCAGACTATGTTCTCGCCCCGATCTCACTCAAATTAAGGATTACTTCTCAACATTATTAATAAAACAAATTCACAAACCAGTAAGAATCACCGTTCAATGGAAACAAATTTCTAGTGAAAGAGTAACTGTAAATCTGCTCTGTTGTTGTTGTGGTCTTCAGTCCTGAGACTGGTTTGATGCAGCTCTCCATGCTACTCTATCCTGTGCAAGCTTCTTCATCTCCCAGTACCTACTGCAACCTACATCCTTCTGAATCTGCTTAGTGTATTGATCTCTTGGTCTCCCTCTACGATTTTTACCCTCCACGCTGCCCTCCAATGCTAAATTTGTGATCCCTTGATGCCTCAAAACATGTCCTACCAACCGATCCCTTCTTCTAGTCAAGTTGTGCCACAAACTTCTCTTCTCCCCAATCCTATTCAATACCTCCTCATTAGTTACGTGATCTACCCACCTTATCTTCAGCATTCTTCTGTAGCACCACATTTCGAAAGCTTCTATTCTCTTCTTGTCCAAACTGGTTATCGTCCATGTTTCACTTCCATACATGGCTACACTCCATACAAATACTTTCAGAAACGACTTCCTGACACTTAAATCTATACTCGATGTTAACAAATTTCTCTTCTTCAGAAACGATTTCCTTGCCATTGCCAGTCTACATTTTATATCCTCTCTACTTCGACCATCATCAGTTATTTTACTCCCTAAATAGCAAAACTCCTTTAGTACTTTAAGTGTTTCATTTCCTAATCTAATCCCCTCAGCATCACCCGATTTAATTTGACTACATTCCATTATCCTCGTTTTGTTTTTGTTGATGTTCATCTTATATCCTCCTTTCAAGACACTGTCCATTCCGTTCAACTGCTCTTCCAAGTCCTTTGCTGTCTCTGACAGAATTACAATGTCATCGGCGAACCTCAAAGTTTTTACTTCTTCTCCATGAATTTTAATACCTACTCCGAATTTTTCTTTTGTTTCCTTTACTGCTTGCTCAATATACAGATTGAATAACATCGGGGAGAGGCTACAACCCCGTCTCACTCCTTTCCCAACCACTGCTTCCCTTTCATGCCCCTCGACTCTTATAACTGCCATCTGGTTTCTGTACATTTTGTAAATAGCCTTTCGCTCCCTGTATTTTACCCCTGCCACCTTCAGAATTTGAAAGAGAGTATTCCAGTTAACGTTGTCAAAAGCTTTCTCTAAGTCTACAAATGCTAGAAACGTAGGTTTGCCTTTCCTTAATCTTTCTTCTAAGATAAGTCGTAAGGTTAGTATTGCCTCACGTGTTCCAACACTTCTACGGAATCCAAACTGATCTTCCCCGAGGTCCGCTTCTACCAGTTTTTCCATTCGTCTGTAAAGAATTCGCGTTAGTATTTTGCAGCTGTGACTTATTAAACTGATAGTTCGGTAATTTTCACATCTGTCAACACCTGCTTTCTTTGGGATTGGAATTATTATATTCTTCTTGAAGTCTGTGGGTATTTCGCCTGTCTCATACATCTTGCTCACCAGATGGTAGAGTTTTGTCATGACTGGCTCTCCCAAGGCCATCGGTAGTTCTAATGGAATGTTGTCTACTCCCGGGGCCTTGTTTCGACTCAGGTCTTTCAGTGCTCTGTCAAACTCTTCACGCAGTATCTTATCTCCCATTTCATCTTCATCTACATCCTCTTCCATTTCCATAATACTGCCCTCAAGTACATCGCCCTTGTATAAACCCTCTATATACTCCTTCCACCTTTCTGCCTCCCCTTCTTTGCTTAGAACTGGGTTGCCATCTGAGCTCTTGATATTCATACAAGTGGTTCTCTTCTCTCCAAAGGTCTCTTTAATTTTCCTGTAGGCAGTATCTATCTTACCCCTAGTGAGACAAGCCTCTACATCCTTACATTTCTCCTCTAGCCATCCCTGCTTAGCCATTTTGCACTTTCTGTCGATCTCATTTTTGAGACGTTTGTATTCCCTTTTGCCTGCTTCATTTACTGCATTTTTATATTTTCTCCTTTCATCAATTAAATTCAATATTTCTTCTGTTACCCAAGGATTTCTATTAGCCCTCGTCTTTTTACCTACTTGATCCTCTGCTGCCTTCACTACTTCATCCCTCAGAGCTACCCATTCTTCTTCTACTGTATTTCTTTCCCCCATTCCTGTCAATTGTTCCCTTATGCTCTCCCTGAAACTCTCTACAACCTCTGGTTCTTTCAGTTTATCCAGGTCCCATCTCCTTAAATTCCCACCTTTTTGCAGTTTCTTCAGTTTCAATCTGCAGTTCATAACCAATAGATTGTGGTCAGAATCCACATCTGCCCCTGGAAATGTCTTACAATTTAAAATCTGGTTCCTAAATCTCTGTCTTACCATTATATAATCTATCTGATACCTATTAGTATCTCCAGGATTCTTCCAGGTATACAACCTTCTTTTATGATTCTTGAATCAAGTGTTAGCTATGATTAAGTTATGCTCTGTGCAAAATTCTACAAGGCGGTTTCCTCTTTCATTTCTTCCCCCCAATCCATATTCACCTACTATGTTTCCTTCTCTCCCTTTTCCTACTGACGAATTCCAGTCACCCATGACTATTAAATTTTCGTCTCCTTTCACTACCTGAATAATTTCTTTTATCTCGTCATACATTTCATCAATTTCTTCATCATCTGCAGAGCTAGTTGGCATATAAACTTGTACTACTGTAGTAGGCATGGGCTTTGTGTCTATCTTGGCCACAATAATGCGTTCACTATGCTGTTTGTAGTAGCTAACCCGCACTCCTATTTTTTTATTCATTATTAAACCTACTCTTGCATTACCCCTATTTGATTTTGTATTTATAACCCTGTAATCACCTGACCAAAAGTCTTGTTCCTCCTGACACCGAACTTCACTAATTCCCACTATATCTAACTTTAACCTATCCATTTCCCTTTTTAAATTTTCTAACCTACCTGCCCGATTAAGGGATCTGACATTCCACGCTCCGATCTGTAGAATGCCACTTTTCTTTCTCCTGATAACGACGTCCTCTTGAGTAATTCCCGCCCGGAGATCCGAATGGGGGACTATTTTACCTCCGGAATATTTTACCCAAGAGGACGCCATCATCATTTAATCATACAGTAAAGCTGCATGTCCTCGGGAAAAATTACGGCTGTAGTTTCCCCTTGCTTTCAGCCGTTCGCAGTACCAGCACAGCAAGGCCGTTTTGGTTAATGTTACAAGGCCAGATCAGTCAATCATCCAGACTGTTGCCCCTGCAACTACTGAAAAGGCTGCTGCCCCTCTTCAGGAACCACATGTTTGTCTGGCCTCTCAACAGATACCCCTCCGTTGTGGTTGCACCTACGGTACGGCCATCTGTATCGCTGAGGCACGCAAGCCTCCCCACCAACGGCAAGGTCCATGGTTCATGGGGGAAATCTGCTCTATACAAATTTAAGTCAGAGCCTATTTAAATTAAGAAGAAAAAATGACGTCAACGGACTTATAAATCAAAATAAAGGTCACTCTGAACTAATACTAGCCATCAACTACCTAGTTCTGTCCTATGTTTGGACACGTGATGTGTGAAGTTAAACGTGAAATGACTGAGAGCATCCCAGTACGAAACTCTCGAAGAAACGACTCCCAAACAGTTGGTGTGACACCTCAGTGGAGATAAAAATATGTTAATAATAACCACATCAATTACTTTACAGCATTACAATGCCGGAGCGAATCGCAATGTCACCATGAATGCTGCATGGTGATGAAACGGAGTGAGGATTTTCGAAGAAATCCTTGCCGTCGACAAACTTGCAGACCTTCAAAATATTCTGAATCCTAAAATACGGGACCCTGGACAGCAGACTGCGGTGTAGAAACTACTAAATGTGAATACTGTCTTGTGGCATCTCTGATAACAACAGACGAGAAACACGAACTCCCAGCCAGAATGGCGAAATTCAGAAACGACTCAACGTCAGAGTCTAACAAGATGCTCTGAAGATCAACGTATGCTGCCTAATAGACGATAACTCTCAGCGTGAAAGGCAAAGTTCAGGATCGTCTTACAACAGGTAGGGGGGCCTAACTGCTCGCTAAAAGTTTGTCTGAGAGCAAAAGACAAGTCCGTCCGTCGTGAAAAAGAGCTGACACAGAAGACGTTCAAAGCACAGGTATCCAGACAGAAGACCTTCTCTCAAAGCTGCTGCTCCTGCTGGCTCTCCAGCAAACCTCTGATCCCTCCCCAAAAGTGCAGGCGGCGAGTTATAATCATAGAATTCCCTGCACGTAGTTCTTCTCGCTTCATTCTTCCAACCGCCGACCAACCAGCGACTTTCGTTTGGTGTTTGGCATCGACACTGTTAGAATTTATCCCTACTTTACCATCAAACAAAATTCCACCAATCGGAGAGCACTCATTGAAAAATTCGCTGGAAGCAGCGTGGCGTATGTGACTGCCGAGATAACGGCTGCTGATGCCACTATGTCACTTAGGACATTCCGAACTTCCTCCGTATCGAGATTTCTAGATGCGGCTGCAAGGTGCCGATCGAACTCACTGTCAGGCGCACATTGTGTCCGCGCTCCCGCAACCCAGTCTGTGAGGTTACCAACCGCTCTAACGTGAAAGCATGTTCCTGTGGGATCTCCTGTGGTAAGTTGGAATGGGAAACCACCTTAAGAAGCTGTGCTGCCGCATCTCCACTCTACCTGCTACCTCCGGGCTGGCGAGGAGCGCCCGCGCACACACACACACACACACACACACACACCATGACATCTACACTGCTGGCCACCGTAAATGCAACACCACGAAAGACAAGAGGTAGCACAACAAAATTTATTTTGTAGATAACATGTTGACCAAGTATCAAATGATTACGTTTGCAGACGTCTGTGACATGTGGTTCCTGCCAGAATCAGTAGCCAGAGTAGCCGCCATTGTTGGAGATCTCCGCTGCCACACGTCTCGGCATTGAGTCAAAGAGACGTTGGATGTGTTCCTGGGGTACAGCAGCCCAAGGAGCTTCCACACGTTGCCAAACATCATCTGGTGTGGCAGCTGGGGTTGTAATCTGGGTCACTCGTTGAGCAACCATGGACCACATGTTTTCTATCGGCGAAAGATCCGTTGAGCGAGCCGGCCAGGGAAGCAATTCAATCTGGTTATTGACGAAGAACCTTTGTACAATGCGTGCCACGTGTGGTCGCGCATTATCCTGTTGAAATATGGCTGTGGCCGAGCCCTGAAGGTACGGAAGGACAACTGGCTCCAGCACCTCGGATATGTAGCGCCGGCTATTTAAAGTACCGGCAATGCGTACTAGAGGCGTGCGAGAGTAATATCCAATACCGCCCCATACCATAATACCCGGTGCAAGACCAGTGTGGCGGTGCATAATACAGCTGTCCAGCATCCTCTCTCCACGGTGTCTCCACACTCGAATCCGACCATCGTGGTGCTGCAGACAGAAGCGTGCCTCGTCAGTAAAGACAACGTCATTCCATTCTGCCGTCCACACCCGTCTGTCATCACACCATTGGCGACGGAGACGTCTGTGGTTCTGCGTCAATGGTAGACGAAGTAATGGACGTCTTGCGGACAGACCACTCTGCTGTAAACGGCGTCGAATGGTACGCGCAGACACTGGATGATGCGTTACAGACGCAATGTGCTGTGCTATGGTTCGGGATGTCACTGAGCGATCCGTCACTGCCATGCGCACAATTTGCCTATCAGCACGTGCAGTGGTGCACCGAGGTGAATGCGATCGACCACGTCGGTCCGTCGTACCCTCCTGCATCCAACGGTCACATATCCGCATTACAGTTGTTTGGTTTCGTCCAACACGACTAGCGATTTCTCTGTATGATAGTCCACAATCTCGGTAAGCCACTATCCTTCCTCTGTCGAACTCGGATACTTGATCAAAAGATGTTCGCTGTTGTCTACGAGGCATAACTGATCGTCTTGTGAAACAACCACAAGGTAAACCCACGTGCCGAACGTACACTCGTCGAAATCGCCAAGCCCTAAATGGCGCTATGAGGTGGCGCCACAGGCGCGCGTGATGTGCGTCTGCGCTGAAATTCTAATCAGTTGCATATCTCATCGCTGCAAACCCATGGTGTAAATTTCACTCGATTCGGATGCTTCCTTCAGGGTGTTGCATTTACGGTGGCCAGCAGTGTATGTCCCATTTCTATTTCTTATGCCATTAAGCTCACAGTCTTTGATAATAAAAACCGAGCACCAGTCGTTCAATGATCATTAACAATTAGTGGAAAAACGTACCTGACGGTATCAGTGACATTCAAATGTCCTCATGAACGATACAGAACCTATCAGATATTTCCTTATTTAAGATTAATCAAGTGACAAGGGGTGCAAATTGATTCATTATAAGATGCAAAATACTTCCACCTTACAATAATATACTACTAAAACCGGGCACAAAAGCGGCTTTATAACATTCGCACTGATACAATTAATTTTAATCTTCGAGATAATTAATACGTAACAGGAACTGAAACTATATAACAAGAAAAATCTGTGAAGAAACTGACATGACATACCGTGAAAGTCACAGTGGTCATATCGTGTCACTGGGGTCCTGACATTGACGAAAAATGTCTATAGAAACAGTGGTTTAGTACTGCTGAATTGGACATGGCACCAACGGAAGAATGAGCGTGATCAAGAGATGCACAGGCAGCGGGCACAATGGATAGACAGCAAGTCTTTGAAGTAAACACTCCAAAAACGAAGGCTCCCTTTATGCAAGTATCGATATATATCATTGTCTCCTAAAGATGGCATTATGTAGATGCCGAAACTGGTTCTTTAAAAAAAATGTAACTTCTCAAAACATACGGCTGTCTGGCAATTTTCCTTGGTAAAGACAGCATTAGGTTTCAATACTTGGACAGCTGATCGCTAGATTCCCCATCAGTAGCCGGCAAACACCCTCATGAAGGCTCACAGTATCTCCAGTGGCAGAGGAGGTGCGCGGTCCGGAATCCATCTGGCGCCTAGTCTTCAGATGTCCAGTATAAAACATGTGGGAATATCGCTTAAGATGCCGCTGCTGTTCGACTGACAAACCAAGGTTTTCATAAGGATACCATTAATTTATCATGATTTTTAAGGGAAAACTACCATAGAATGTAATAAATTATATTAATTTGCTTAATGAATATTTTGCTGCGAAATTGTTGATGATACACTATCCGTGATGGGGGAATCTGTGTCGTTGAGCCGCGACACATTCCTCTTCTAAGTTCTTCGATACTCGACATTTACCTCCCTCTGCAAGGATGTTCTATAGGATTCCAGTTGTGTCCCATAAGACTGAACACTGTCGAAAGAAAAGGTACCGCACCTTTGTGAAGACGTTGAGTTAATGGGTAAAAATATTCAGGTTGCTACTGTTGAGCACGTCGCCATTGGATAAATACTGAAAGCAGATACTGAAAGAAAAGGGGAATGCAAAATATTACTGTTTTTGTGATATGTCAGATGATTCCAGTAATTAACATTTATCTCTCTCCCCGTGGTTGGGTGTTTTTTGACGTGATTGCGAGAAGCCACGAAGACGGAAGCATGTAGCCTTATCTCTATTGACATTGTACTCATTCTTCAGTATTTCAACTACTACACAGACTTCCCTTCCATAAATACTTCCTTCTCTTGCCAGCACTCGTACGTTCTTAAAATCTATGATCCGGTCACAGTTTTCTTGGTGCTCCGGTACAGTTGAATTTTAATTTTATCTTAAACGTTGTCCACCTAGTTTCGTTGATATACACTGTGGTCATATACAGTCTGAGAAACTTATAAATTTGTAAGGAGGGTGCAGGGCAGATTATGCTAAGAATTAATTGTTAAGAAAAAATGCGTTGCGTTGCACCGTTTCTGAGTTAATTAGCGTTGGAGATCGGCAGTCAGGTCTCTGTGCGCAAATTCAAGCGGTCTACCAGATACAGTTAGTATGTGATGTTACCATAGAGTAGATTATGGTGCACGAGACTGCTAAGCGTTTGGCTCGTGTTCAATTGTTACTACCATCCCATGTCCCGTTTTTGTGTCGCTCTCTTCCTCGGTTTTAGGAAACCAAACAAAGAATACGTTTGACAACACTGCCTCTGGTGGGCCACTTCAGTTTGCACGCGCAA
The DNA here is from genome assembly GCF_023898315.1 of Schistocerca nitens. Taxonomy (NCBI): domain Eukaryota; kingdom Metazoa; phylum Arthropoda; class Insecta; order Orthoptera; family Acrididae; genus Schistocerca; species Schistocerca nitens. Next base: position 540,149,089 of record NC_064615.1, read on the forward strand.
CGGCCTGATTGACAAACTTCAACGCTAATTAAATCTGAAGCGGTGCAACGTATCGAAATTTTTTTCTTAACAGCTTTTTCTCAGCGCAGCCTGCCCTGCAACATCCCTACAAGATTTCCAGACTGTTTCTGATCACCCTGTCCATTGAAAGACGTGGCACAATGACTCCATCTCATGTAAGTGCTGTTAATTTCTTGCAACTTGGGTCTGCAGCCTCTGTGAATTGTTTAAAGAACGTGACATCTTTTTTGCTGTTTGAATACACGATTTGGGGAGTCGATTCTGGAGCTAGGTCTAACTCTTTTTTAATTTTGGACTATGGTATGGCATCTGTCTTTTTAATCGTTATTCAGGAACTATACCAGGTCTTATACGTGCGATTTAACTTTTAAAGGAAATCTGTACTGACAGTGGAAGAAAAAGCAGATTAAACATTTATAGGTAAAATACGTTTTCATATCTATAGCAACAAAAATGAATGTAATCTGTTTTCTGTGTTAGTATTAAATAAATGCACTGTTTTGTACAAGACCAGGAATAATTAGACCAGGAATAATTACAGACAAAAAGTGGAAATTTTTGATATTTTACAGAAGTTCTTACAATGTTTTTTGGGCTTTCCTGCAAAAAAGCTGCACGTTAATCTGGGTGCTTTATGTTTGATCTTCAAGTGCATAGTCTTCGAGTGGCACTCCTTAGAGTGTGCCTTGCGCAGTTAGATAGGAGTTTATTTTGTCTTGTGGTGCTTCCGCTCTCCGTTAACGAAGGTTAAGCTCGATTCGGCACTTCGTACGACGCTTGGCACCTCAGCAGGCGGGTCGGAGCCACCTTCGTGACTAAACGGAAGCCTTTGTACTGAGAGGTCTTGTGTTTTGCATATTGTTCATAAATTGTTGTTTTGGTATTAAGTTGGCTGAAGTTTCTTATGGATTTCCCGGCATTTGGTCTGTTGTCCGGCCCGGGCTAGGTCTCGTTATTTTAAAAGTCGGTCCTTGTTTTGGCTTAGTACGATTTTGGTTTACTGCCTGGTGGTTCTGGTAGTACACCGGGTCGCTGTGGTTGTGTTGCATTTTGTATGGGGCTGTGTGCTCGGAGCCGTGGAGTACCATGATTTTATTATTATTTTAAAGTAACAGTATCAATTAAATGATTTAATTCTTGTTGCGTTAATTGCACATTGGGCACTGAGAAATTTAGTAGTGTAATTACGGAAGATTTAATAGTGGCACATGCCCCTTTACCTGTTTCGTAATCTGTTAATTACCGAAAGACCTTAAGCTCATAGTCATATGATTTTCTTAAATTATTGTATTTTTATGTCTTTTTTTTTTTTTTTTTTTTTTTTTTTTTTGCTGATCGCTGGTGTACTGTTCCAAGTATAAATGTTTCAGGTAGCTATTACTTGGGTGGAACGCGCGCGGAATCGCAACGGAGTTGTTGGCGCGGCCTGGTGTCCGTTGTTTGTTTTGGTGCGCCTGAGTTAAGTATTGTGTTGCCTCCACCCTTGCGGCCCCGTCGTGTTCTTCTCATAAACATTTCCTTCAAGGCATTTTAGTTAATTTTATGCTAGTATTATTGAAATTTCTTGCATTGGTAAAATTGTGCGGCCTTCATTATGCACACTGTTTGTCGTAGCGGAGTTGATGTGCCATTGTAATTTCTTAAACTCCATTGTGTGTGCCCTTCGTGATACATATTGTTTGTCATAATAGATTTGAGTATGCCAGTTGTAATGTCTCATATATCATGATGTGCGTGTGTAATGGTGCAATAAATGGATGATCGTTATTTCTGTTTTTGGCGCCCTTCATGCCTGCTTTCTTGTCCCTGTTGGTACGCTATCCTTGTACTTGTGTTGGTAAACCACGTCACCATCATTCCCTCCGCAATATATGAACAAATTTTCCGTCGAGAGACGGTAGGTGGTTTATCAGGTTACACGGGAGAATAGTTCGGGGGCGGCTTGCTGGCAGCCGGTTCCAGGGCTGCACAGCAGCCGAATGTGGCGCAGCCTGGAGCAGCCCAGGGCGCAGAACAAATTGAAAAAGTGACTCAGGCCGCCCGACGCTGCGCGGCGCGGCTCGCGACGTATCGCGGCGAACATCTCGCGCCGAGCCGGGAGGATGGCGAGGCGGGCACCGGTTCGGAACGAGTTCTTCCATTTTAAGACGAACTCTCGCAACGTCCATCGGTGCCGCGGGCGGAAGAGAACACCGCGCAGAGATGCAAACGAGAACGCCTGGCGTTTCGCGGTCAACGACTCCGTGGACGAGCCACGAAACGTTTAACGGAGTGAGACGCTATCTGGGGGCGCCTGCTCAGGCATAGCCGCGCCGGCCCGCAGCGGACGCCCCACGCCCACGATACATGCGGCCGTCGTTACGGACGCTCGTCTCAGGCTCAGGTGAGACGTACAGAGTGGAAGCACTTACTTCTCAGGTGATTAATGTTTGTAGCTCAACCACTGGCGAAAACACTGGTTCTTATCTTCCAGAATGAATCTCTTAACTCAGCGGCAGCGTGAACAGTGTAATGAATATCGGTGATAAGTTAAAACTGTGCCACGAACTAGAGCTCGGAACCTGGTTTTTGCTTTGTTCCCGATGGCTCTCTTACCAGCTGAAGCGTCCCTGAACCCTTATTTTCTTTTCGAAGTTCAGGTCATCCTGGCTTTGAGAACCAATTTACTACAAAGACTTTTGTCTCTTAGGAGTTCTCGTTGTTGCTTTCGTTTCCATCTTTTCGTTTCGAATACTGCTAGCCACGCTCATAATTTTTGTTTTTTGACCAGTTTCTCTTCATTTTATTCCTTCAGACGAGTTCTCTGTATACTTTATTTAGTACAAGAACAGTATCAGAAGATGACCATACAAAACCCTAGTTTGCATTTCAGTGGTTCGCCGTTTTAGTTACCAGTCGACGAAATGCGGCACCTATGATACTGTGTGCTGTTGCTACAATGTGAGATTCCTACTGCTGGTGCAAGCCGCTGCATAGTTCCTAAGATAAATTTCAATCAATTTACCGACTAACTTTTGACGGCCGATCGTCATGGGCACAACATTGTACTTGTCAACAGCTTTGGAATGTGCTGGCGTAAGCTGTCACCAGCACATCGGTCGGTAAAGACGTAGTACGGAGATCGAGAGTAGGTAGTGGATCAAGCGCGCGTATCACGAGAGAGGCCTGAGACATACCGACAAGCAACAAGCCGCCAACGCCCCCTCGACAGCATGCATTTAGGCCGCCACCGACAATGACCCGAGGTCCTCACTAACTCACTGTCACTGACTCACTAACTCACACGCCAGTTTGGCATCTGTCAGTCCACTCGCTGAGCGGATCACTTGGCTACGTTATAACATAGCGATCAGAACTGTGACAATAGTCAGATTACCAATACTGTCTGCAATATTTGCTTGTGCCACAGAACATGGACTCTGTTCTAGTCAAGTAAAACTTACAGTTCATGTAAATAAAGAACCGTATTGATATACATGTGCATTTTTATTGTTGAAAAAGGATATCGGCCACCCTCTCTTGTTTACTACGGTACAGGACTATACAGTGGCGACGAGGATACTACGTGGAAATATTTGTGATTATAAAATCACGGTGTTGTTGACGCCTTGTTAGTATGCTACATGGAAATATTTGTGATTATCAAATCACGGTGTTGTTGACGCCTTGTTAGTATGCTACCACATAAAGATTCACTTCATGTGAGGAATGTCATACATTATCTCTCGTCTGTCAGTATTTATTTGTAGAAAACTCTGCAATTAATCCACAACCAAGATTTCAGTTAGTGCGCTATCTGTCTTAGTTCATGCTTTAACGTCTTAATATTATTAATCAGAGTTCTTTCCTTTATGCGATACCCTTTTTACATAAATATTGTATGCAGCGTAACTTACAATATGCAGAGATACTATCAGTACTGTAGCTAGTACAAGCTTCACGTTTGTAGAAAAGACTGTCACACTCTTGTAAATTAGAAATGTTTCTCCAAAACTAGGTTTAACATCTAGTTTATAATTCGTCACTTCGGAAGGGACATATAGTTTGTTTAGCCTTAGAAAAATCTCAAGCGGCTCACTTTCGTTCAAACTATCGTGAATAACGTCCACAATCTCATGGACGTAATTTGATTAAGCCAAAGCTCTTACTGTCTTGTATCTACGCTTGAGCTAAGTAATAAATGAAACTTCGACGCCTACAAAACTTCATTCGTCTGACATATAACTGGCTTTTCAAATCACTCAATCACAAATCAATCTTCAAGTACATACCGAAAAATCTTCAAAATTATTTTCTTTGCCCCCTAACAGCTATACCACAATAATCGTTATACTTCAGTATAATGGCCACTTACTGTACCAGAATATCTCATACATACAGATTTCTTCTGCTCGTTGCTAAATATGAACATGAACGCTCTAACCATAAAACAGGAAACAGAGCAAAGATCTGCTTCAGTATCATATTACAAAACACAGTATATAATTCTTTTTCATTTCACACCGTTACAGAACCCAGTGGTCTAGGGGTAGCGTCTTTGATTTGTAAGCAAAACGTCTCCAGTCAAGGGTTCGAAGACTTCCGGTGTAACTCTCTTGTGCTTGGGGTGGGAAACTGACCCTAAAGGCGGAAGAATCAGTAATGATCACCGGCATGAGTATGCAGAAAGCTATGGAAACCACTGCATAAAAGATACATAACGTGTATCCACAGGACATGTGGCCTGTAACTAAAAAAGTGTCATGATGATCTCTTCATTCTCAAAAGATTCCGGAATAGTCCCCCACTCGGATCTCCGGGAGGGGACTGCCAAGGGGAAGGTGAACATGAGAAAAAACTGAATGATTAACGAAAAAATAACGTTCTACGGGTCCGGGCGTGGAATGTCAGAAGCTTGATTATGGTAGGGCAGATAGAAAATCTGAAAAGGAAAATGCAGAGGCTCAATCTAGATATAGTAGGGGTCAGTGAAGTGAAATTGATAGAAGATGAAGATTTCTGGTCAGATGAGTATAGGGCAATATCAACAGCAGCAGAAAAAGGTGTAATGGTTGTAGGATTCGTTATGAATAGCAAGGTAGGGTAGAGAGTGTGTTCCCCTGAACAATTCAGTGACAGGGTTGTTCTTGTCAGAATCGACAGCATACCGACACCGATAACGATAAATGGTTCAAATGGCCCTGAGAACTATGGGACTTAGATTCTGAGGTCATCAGTCCCCTAGAACATAGAACTACTTAAACCTAATTAACCTAAGAACATCACACACATCCATGTCCGAGGCAGGATTCGAACCTGCGACCGTAGCGGTCGCGGGGTTCCAGGCTGTAGCGCTTAGAACCGCTCGGCCACTCCTGTCGGCCCCGATAACGATAGTTCAGGTTTGCATGCCGACGTCGCAAGCTGAAGATGCAGGGATAGAGAGAGTGTATGAGGATATTGAAAGGGTAATACAGTACGTAAAGGGAGATGAAACTCTAATAGTAATGGGGGACTGGAAAGCAGTTGTAGGGGAAGGAGTAGAAGAAAACGTTACAGGATAATATGGACATGGGGCAAGTAATGAGGTAGGAAAAAGACTAATTGAGTACTGTTACAAGTTTCAGCTAGTAATAGTGAATACTCTGTACAAGAAATACAAAAGGAACAGGTACGTTTGGAAAAGGCCAGGAGATACGGGAAAATATCAGTTAGAACACCTCATGGTTAGACAGAGATTCCAAAATCAAACACTGGACTGTAAGGCGTACCCAGGAGCAGATGCCGGCCGAAGTGGCAGCGCGGTTCTGGCGCTGCGGTCTGGAACCGCGAGACCGCTACGGTCGCAGGTTCGAATCCTGCCTCGGGCATGGATGTGTGTGATGTCCTTAGGTTAGTTAGGTTTCACTAGTTCTAAGTTCTAGGGGACTAATGGCCTCAGCAGTTGAGTCCCATAGTGCTCAGAGCCATTTGAGCCAGGAGCAGATGTAGACTCAAATCGCAATGTAGTAGTGATGAAGAGTAGGCTGCCGCTCAAGAGATAAGTCAGGAAGAATCAATACTACGCAGATAAGTGGGATACACAAATACTAAGGGATGAAGAGACGCGCTTGGAGTTCTTTAAGGCTATAGATACAGCAGTAAGGAATAGCTCTGTAGGCAGTATAGTAGAATATGGAGGGTCATCTCTAAAAAGGGCAATCACAGTAGTTGGAAAGAAAAACATAGGTACAAAGAAGATAACTGTGAAGAAACCATGGGTAACAGAAGAAATATTTCAGTTGATAAATGAAAGAATGAAGTATAAGAATGTTCAGGGAAATTCATGAATACAGAAATACAAGTCGCTGAGAAATGAAATAAACAGGAAGTGCAGGGAAGCTACGACGAAATGGCTGCATGGAAAATGTGAAGAAATTGAAAAAGAAATGTTTCTGGCAATGACTGACTCAGCATTGGTGAGCGCGTATAGGTGGAAAGAGTACACTAACGGTCTCTAAGAGGTGGAAGATTTATCTGATGTGCTAGAAAATACAGGAGTCGATTTAGAGAGGTAGGGATCCAGTATTAGAATCAGAATTCAAGAGTGCTTTGGAAGACTTACGATCAGATAAGGGGGAAGGGATAGATAACACGCCATCAGAATTTCTTAAATCATGTGGAGAAGTGGCCACAAGAATATATTAACTTTGGTGTGTAGAATATGTGAGCCTGGGGACATACAATCTGACTTTTGGAAAAATATCACCCACACACTCCTCCGAATGCGAAAATATTTTGTTGACATCGCCCTACATAGGGAAGAACGATCATCACGATGAAATTAGGGAAATCAGAGCTCGTACGGAAAGATATACTTGTTCACTCTTTCCGCGCGATATACGAGATTGGAATAATAGAGAATTGTGAAGGCGGTTCGAAGAACCCTCTGCCAGGCACTTAAAAGTATTTGCAGATTATCCATGTAGATGTAGATGTAGACTTATTTTTTTGTTTCCATGGGTACTACCATCCCTCAAAGTATTCGACCCTTTTTTTTTGAACGCCCTGCTATGTGATCACCAAGATGTTCATGAAAATCAGGATCTACCCTAAACGTGTCAAATAAAACTGGTTTATCACCTGGTGACTTCTTATTTAGTGACCAGCAATCGCGCAGTACTTCTATTAAATAGGATGCGGTGTAACGTATCGAATCTTTTACTTAACAATTTTTTTTTCAGCAAAGCCTTCACTGAAACACCCTTACAAGCTTCTCAGACTGTTTCAGATCACCTTGTGTAGTATTATATTTAATAATCGGTTACGTTATCGTAGACGCAGTGTTTCAACGATTCATCCTTAAAACGTTAGTCAAACAAAATTTACGCGTTCATTTCATATCAACATTGTATTAATTTATCAGCTTTGGGGTTCCTGAGCTGCTACATTCATCAATTTTTTATTAGTTTCGATCTTTCTAGTTCCCAGACTAGTTTTCATAATTTACTCATTTACTTCTTCTTTCCAGAAAACAGAATTTCTACATCTACATCTACATACATACTCCGCAATCCACCATACGGTGCGTGGCGGAGGGTACCTCGTACCACAACTAGTATCTTCTCTCCCTGTTCCACTCCCAAACAGAACGGGGGAAAAATGACTGCCTATATGCCTCTGTACGAGCCCTAATCTCTCTTATCTTATCTTTGTGGTCTTTCCGCGAAATGTAAGTTGGCGGCATTAAAACTGTACTGTAGTCAGCCTCAAATACTGGTTCTCTAAATTTCCTCACTAGCGATTCACGAAAAGAACGTCTCCTTTCCTCTAGAGACTCCCACCCGAGTTCCTGAAGCATTTCCGTAACACTCGCGTGATGATCAAACCTACCAGTAACAAATCTAGCAGCCCGCCTCTGAATTGCTTCTATGTCCTCCCTCAATCCGACCTGATAGGGATCGCAAACGCTCGAGCAATACTCAAGAATAGGTCGTATTAGTGTTTTATAAGCGGTCTCCATTACAGATGAACCACATCTTCCCAAAACTCTACCAATGAACCGAAGACGACTATTTGCCTTCCCCGCAACTGCCATTACATGCTTGTCCCACTTCATATCGCTCTGCAATGTTACGCCCAAATATTTAATCGACGTGACTGTGTCAAGCGCTACACTACTAATGGAGTATTCAAACATTACAGGATTCTTTTTCCTATTAATCTGCATTTATTTACATTTATCTATATTTAGAGTTATTTGCCATTCTGTACACCAATCACAAATCCTGTCCAAGTCATCTTGTATCCTCCTACAGTCACTCAACGACGACACCTTCCCGTACACCACAGCATCATCAGCAAACAGCCACACATTACTGTCCACCCTATCCAAAAGATCATTTATGTAGATAGAAAACAACAGCGGACCTACAACACCTCCCTGGGGCACTCCAGATGATACCCTCACCTCCGATGAACGCTCACCATCGAGGACAACGTACTGGGTTCTATTACTTAAGAAGTATTCGAGCCACTCACATACTTGGGAACCAATCCCATATGTTCATACCTTAGTTAGGAGTCTGCAGTAGGGCGCCGAGTCAAACGCTTTCCGGAAGTCAAGGAATATGGCATCCGTCTGATACCCTTCATCAATGGTTCGCAAGATATCATGTGAAAAAAGGGCGAGTTGCTTTTCGCAGGAGCGATGCTTTCTAAAGCCGTGCTGATGCATGGACAGCAACTTCTGTGTCTCAAGGTTATTCATTATATTCGAACTGAGAATATGTTCGAGAATCCTGCAAGAAACCGATGTTAAGGATATTGGTCTGTAATTTTGAGGATCCGTCCTTCTACCATTCTTATTTACAGGCGTCACCTGCCCTTTTTTCCAGTCGCTCAGGACTTTACATTGGGCAGGAGATTCGTGATAAATGCAAGCTAAGTAAGGAGCCATTGTAATAGAGTACTCTCTGTAAAACCAAATTGGAATCCCATCAGGACCTGGCGATTTATTTATTTTCAACCGATTCAGCTGCTTCACAACCCCAGGGATGTCTATCACTATGTCCTCCATACGGGAATCTATACGAGACTCAAACGGCAGTATGTTTGTACGATCCTCCTGCGTGAAAGATTTCTCAAATGCTAAATTTAAAATTTCATCTTTCGTTTCGCTGTCTTCCGTTGCCAGGCCAGACTGATCAGTGAGTGACTGGATGGAAGCCTTCGACCCGCTTACCGATTTTGCGTAAGACCAGAATTTCCTTGGGTTTCCAGCAAGATCTTTTGCTAAGGTATGACGTTGGTAGTGGTTGAATGCTTCGCGCATCGCTCTTTTTACAGCAGCACGAATCTCTACTAACTTTTGCCTGTCCTCATTCTCCCGATCTTTCTTGTAGCGCGAGTGCAACTGCCTTTGCTTCCTGAGCATTCTCCGAATTGCGCTGTTAAACCACGATGGTTCTTTGCCGTCCGTAACCCACTTTTTCGGCACATACTTGTCCAATGCGTGATTAACAATGTATTTAAAATTTGCCCATAATTCTTCCACGTCCATCGTAGTAAATGAAGTCGATTCGTTTACTAAGTGGGATGCTAACAACTGCTTATCTGCTCTTTCTAGTAAGAATACTCTCCTAGCCTTCTTGACCGACTTTTGAATTTTCGCAACCATAGTCTTAATAACAACATCATGATCACTAATCCCTGTCTCAACACTGACACCGTCGATGAGGTCTGGTCTGTTCGTGGCTACCAGATCTAAAATATTTCCATTACGCGTTGGCTGTCGATTTAGCTGCTCAAGACAGTTTACGGATAATGTGTTCTAAAGTAATTCACACGACGGCTTGTCTGTACCACCTGTAATGAATCCATAGACATCCCAGTCTATACTAGGTAGGTTGAAGTCGCCTCCGACTAATATAGCTTGGTCCGGTTACTTCTACGATGCAGAATGTAGACTCCCTTTGAATGATTCTAGAACTGTCACGGTGGAACCTGGTGGCCGGTAATAACACCCCACAATTAACTTTATTTCCCATAGCCCTGTTAAACGTGTTCAGATAACTTCACAATCACACTCTACTTCGACCTCAGTAGACACAATATTTTTTGACAACTGCATGAAGACACCACCTCCTACGGTGTCTAATCTGTCTTTCCTATACACGTTCCAACCCTCACTAAATATTTCAGAACTTCCTATCTCAGGGTTCAGCCAGGTCTCAGTCCCGAGAATAATTTGCGCGCCACACTATTCCTGGAGGGCAGTAAATTCAGGAACTTTATTCCGAACACTCTGAAAATTTACTGCTAATATCTTGATAGCTAAAGTGTCCTTACACTGAGCGCGCCCTGATTTCCCTGCCTGCACGTCGATTGGTGAGTGTTCATCAGGACACCTCGTACTACTGCCTAGCCTAAAAAAAACCCATGTGCATGCAATTTGCAGTTCACTTTTATTCTGAATAACGTCACCGGAGGCCTCAAAATACATTGTTAAACTGCTCTTCGTAGATCTTTTGCTTTTACTATCGATGCTGAGGAGAACTTGTGACTACTTAATTTGTTGAAATGTTCATTGACAGAAAGAAGATTATCAGAAAATTAACGACGAAAGTTATATCCCACCCCGCCCCCCCTCCCACGTACGCGTAGATGGAAAGTAACAATATATAAGAGTTACAAAATATCTGCATAGTGGTTTGTCAAAACTAACACATTCATTAGTACTTTGCCTTTATCCAAATACCTGCAGTTATAAATAGTACACATTATTTTCCATTCTTACACAGTTTACACGTGACAGTACTCTCAGATATATGGCAGACGTTTATTACAGTAATTTTTTTCCTATAATTTCGATAGTTATCAACAGAGAATTATCTGATCTTTGAGCTCTCAAAAGAAAACATCAGCAACTTGACCTCATATTTTAAGGACAAAAGAGCACATGTGCAAAATATCGCAGTCAGCTATCGGTCCCACGCGAAAATCTGGACCATAATTCTGACCTGAAAGCACTGCATTGAAACATGAGCGTGCACCGGTTGTCACTCGATCCGCCCCGTTGCAGTCGCTTAATGGCCGAACACCAAGTACAGCAGAGTGGAGTGGGTAAGACGTTTGAGAAAATAGTATTTTGAAAATGGTAACATGCTTTGTTCATTGTACCTATGTGCACTGTTTCTAACCTGCAGCTAGTTCGACAGATTTCTTTGCTTTGAACATTTTTATGTTGCGATTCAGAAAAACTATGTAAATGAATGAAACGAATGAGGGAGTCTTAAAATAAGTAGCGTAATGCTATTTCATTATTATCATGATCGCTGCTGTTTGTTACTTTCTCTGGATTTTAAAGCTCGCATTGTTGAAGTGAAGTACATTTTCAGAAGATGTTCTTCAATGTGAGTGACATGATCAAATTTTAAATCGAGAGTCATTAATCTTATTTCATTATAATTTTCAATTTCTTGGGATTATTCTTTTTAATTTTGAGGCTATGTATAGCTACAGAATTTCAATACGAGAATACTGCTAAAATAGTATTGGGTGTATGCGCACGAGGTTGTCGTATTACGTACTTATATTACTTACTATTTTCCGCATAGAATATAATGTGTTCACGGACAATTCAAAACACGTTGGGCAGATGTGTCCATCTGCACCATGATCTTGCCATATCTTCAGCATTCCCCAAACTGGAGGGTTCTGATTCCTTACTATTTTTCACATAGAGTATCCTGTGTTCTCGAATAAGATTTCAACGACCTAAATATGCCGCAAATAGGAGGGCTCTTGTTGTGACTCCGCTGTACTTCGTGCTCTGGCATGAGGCGGATGAATCGGGATAGAGAGCCTAAGTTTAAGAGATGTACTTTTAGAAGGTCAAAACTTTATACTAGGACAGTAATGGCCAAACTTTTTGGACAATATCCACTGCTGAGGCCGTAACTTGCAAGTGTGCCTTTTTCTCCTTGCAATATGATGTCAAGTCAGTGATTTCCCCTCGTTAGTGCAGATACTTTCTGCCCCTATAGCCATTCACTCACAACACCAAATAACACAACAGCATTTTGTAGTTACCACTAAAACAGGAACGTTTTCTTAACTGTAGGAACTGTGCTTCTTCCCATTGAATCCTGATTTCTTCCAGTATACATTACACCCAGGGTTTTAAGTAGACCCTCATCTAAGTAGTGGGTTATAAGGAAGCGTAAAGGTAAGGCATATATCTTGTTCACTTACGGAAGCTGGAGATCATACCAAGATATGCACAGGAACAAGTATTATAATTACAACGTATTTTGTAGGAGTATAGTGTTGATAATGAAAATGATATTAATTTTGAAACATTTTCATTGGATGCATTGTCTTTCAGAAACCAACCGATTTTAATTAAAATATATACCATACAAAGGAATTCAGTGATTTCAGGTCAGAATTATGGTCCAGATTTTCGCGTGGGACCGATAGGTGACTGCGATATTTTGCACATGTGCTCTTTTGTCCTACCTTAAAGGTGTGTGTGTGTGTGTGTAATGTGTCTATTTATCGCCAGCGTGATGGAATTTTACTTACCACTACCTTGAGTTGGCTGGAAACCACGACACCACTGCGGTGTTGTAGCACACCACACACTTGGGTTTGGAATACTCCACTAGCTGGCAGTGACCGACGTGTGGCAAGTCGGAAAACCCGCAACTACTTTCCCTATCACCTCGTGACCTGTTACGAAAGATAGCTTCGTTGTTATTGGACTTTGTGTTTTGTCTCCTGGGTTGACCCCGACAGATGAGACCAAATGCTGTACATTAAAATATCTCGCTGACCGAATTTTGATATGTCAAGTAGGTATGTTATAACGTTTCGTCTTCATATTTTCCTTACTCAACATTTTGGTAGCTTGTTATTATTCTTCGGCAGTCGCGAGTAATTGTCATATTTAATCATCGTGATGAAAGAAGAAACCTCTGACAGCTGCTAAAATTTGATTTTAATTGACCCCACTATCTGTTTCACGGGATTACAGCCGCATCTTCAGGTTTAACAAAAATTATCATATTAGTCCATCACAGGTGACCCGATGTTCTTAGTTATGGATGCATCTATGAAGGATTAATGTAATAATTTTTGTTACACTTGAAACCGTTTTTACCAGCTGTCAGCGGTGTTTCTATTCATCATGACCTTCGGCAGCTGTGGATGCCCAGCATGTAAAGTTGTTTGTGATTTACGTATCTAACTGCGATATGCTACATCACTAACGTGAAAGATGGACTAGGATTTAAGGACTCAATTTCATAATTTAATTGTGGTGTACTAGCATCGTTGTGGCATTTACAAACGAATCTTTCTCGCATTCACCGTTGTTGTTGTTGTGGTCTTCAGTCCTGAGACTGGTTTGATGCAGCTCTCCATGCTACTCTATCCTGTGCAAGCTTCTAAGATAAGCCGTACGGTCAGTATCGCCTCACGTGTTCCAATATTTCTACGGAATCCAAATCGATCTACCCCGAGGTCGGCTTCTACCAGTTTATATTCGTCTGTAAAGAATTCTCATTAGTATTTTGCAGCCGTGACTTATTAAACTGATAGTTCGGTAATTTTCACCGTAATAGCGGGAAATCTAATTCCCGGATTGGCTGGCTGTGTTAACCAGTTTTCTCATAAAGGAAAATTCGCTTCCTGGTATCCATCAACCACCTAAATTATTTGTTAAAAATAGCATTTGGTTTAAAAAATGGTTCAAATGGCTCTGAGCACTGTGGGACTTAACATCTGAGGTCATCAGTCCCCTACAACTTTGAACTACTTAAGCCTAACTAATCTAAGGGCATCACACACATCCATGCCCGAAGCAGGATTCGAACCTGCGACCGTAGTGGTCACGTGGTTCTAAACTGAAGCGCCTAGAACCGCTCGGCCACTCCGGCCGGCGCATTTGGTTCATTAGGCGTTTTGAGGTGTCATCTTTCGAAAGTACATGTGCATACTGCATTTACTGTTTTAACGCAGTTTCTTTATAATTTTGTTTCCGTTATCAAATATATAAGTCCGTACATGATAGGTTGTAGTGACCATGCAAAGCAATAGTTCCACAGCCCAAACGGGACTCCCGGTCACTACTACTTCTGTGTTAGGTAGAGACGCTACCATGAAACCAGCGATCCTTCCCCAACGACATACATATCGGGACGGTATCCCCACGAAGTAACTGATAAGTAAGTTCAGGCTTATGCTGCAACTGTTGTCATTTTTGTGTTGTTTGGTTATCCTATCTTCTTTATGTCATCACATTATTGGAGACGTGTACTACTCTCTCACTCACTGAAAAGGCTTCACAGCAATCCGGTGGCTCAAGCTCAAGCATGTCGTTGCCGCGAGGTATATTACTGTGGCTTATTAAGTCAAATAATAAGCACGTACGTCGCAAAATTGATCTTGTTTTGAGAACGTGATCTAATAAAACTGCGGCTACCGTTCGAACTGGTACAGCAAAAAGTACCGACTGAAGGACGCAAGGCGTCGTTAACGGCTTTGGCGTCGCATTTGGGGGGCCAGTGCAACAACCAAAACGCAGTAAGTGATTGGTGACCACGAGGCGCAACATTTCGACGCGGCCCCCACCCAGCCGTGGTACCCACTTAGTGCTCCGAAGTACGTGGGTCCAGCTCCCTACTTAATAATTTCCTCAGTTCGACTGCAATTTGTGAACTGTCACCGCCATATAACTACAGCTTCTCTCTCCCGCTACCTCGTAGATTGGGGGATTACATTATCATTGTGGAAACCTCAATGAGATTTGGGAGGTCGAGGCCGAAACAGTCTGTAATTTGACGCAGCCGGAGGGCACAAGATTATGCCGGTCAGCTTTCGTCGGCGATGCAGAATGTACAACGAACAAGGCCCGTCGCGCTTCAGACAACTGTAACTCACTTTATTTTCTAACATGTACTTTATTGTGTTGACTACCTTAATGACATAACTAGAAATGCTACAGCACTGTGGCACATGATGACTGTTGGCATAGCTGTGTTTGCAGTACTTAATATGGTGACATAAATTGATCAAATAATTTCAAGAAAGACGGAGGAAGATTTACCATTTGCTGTTTTCCTTTGCACTCAATGGGTAAACACTATAACCTGAAAATATCAAAAAATAAAACCAAATTTATGGCTGTTAGGGAAAAATATCCTTTACGTACTAAAATAATGCTAAATGGAAAATCAGTTGAACAGGAGTCTCACTTTCAGCTGAGTGATGTAAGTCAGTTAAACAGTTTTCAAATGATACATAGCATATACATTGAACATTAGCTAATAAAACCAAGAAAGACACGAAGACAAAACTCTACAAAATGATTGCAATACCTACGTTCACATACGGAAGTGAGACATGGACAATAACTAAGACAGACCAAAGAAGGATATCGTCAGATGAAATGAAATTTTTAATGGAAGTAGAGGGATATATTCCGAGAGATCAAATGCAGAATTCTGAATGAATAAAAGAACAGAAAACGAGATAACATAATTGGAAGAAGAATGTTTAAAGAATGGGAACAGAAAGAATAGTCACACATGTAATAGACGATGGATGTGTAGGAAATAGAGATATACGAAGACCAAGGAATAGGTGGTTTTTGTGAAGTGAAGAAGAAGAAGAGGAAGAATATGGGCTGGAAGTTTTGCAGGATCACTTCCATTATTAGAACACTATTAGTATTCAAGTTCTGACAAATGTGAGTTCTTAGTGGAACTTTGCAGAAATACAGTCATTCCAGCGTAATCGCTCGCAGATGGATGTTATTGGCACTACTACAAAGTTTAAGAATTGCCTTTAATTAGGGCACAGTGATTATATTATCGAAGCAAACAATTTGGCGTCCTGCTGCACGTAGAGGTTTAATATTGGCACTTCGAGAGATCACGATCCAGGAAGAGTCGGAAAACATACTACTTTCTCTCAGATACTCTCAGGAAATGACCAAAACGAGAAATTTCGAGAAACTGAAGGTAATGTGAAGATCACATCATGTTTCTGACAGTTGGACTGCCCTCAATATTGGATGATATCCTAACCCTCTATGGACGTCTCTTGCACGGTTTTGCTTCGGCACTGTAGCTGAAGGCAGATTATACCAGGCAAAATATGTCTAGTCCAAAAACACATGTCCATAAATTTATAACTTTATGGTTCTCATCGTACAGACAGAATATACAAGCTGTACAGAAATATAAACATTCACCCTTCAAGATTTTGTGCTAGTGTAGAATTATCCAACCAGAAAGTCCTATTAAATCTTTAAAATATCTAGTTAGCATTCCTTCATTCGTGACAGTACAGAGCTGTAACAAGTTTTATTTTTAATTACATTAGTTCTGATCGAAGCAGAAGCTCATAATCTGGACCTCGATACATCGGCAGATATTGTTAGACCTCCCTCCCTCTGACTTCCTCTGCCACATAAAATAAACGTAACTCATATTGTAAACCGCAGGAGAAAAAATGCGTCGTTGAGGAGGAAAGAAAGGTTGAAGCTGTACGTAGACTCCCTAAAATTTCAGTGTTTGTAGGAAAGATAAGATATCCCAGAATTACTGATGTGGAATCGCTAGTTACCTTTCGAAAATGCATCATCACTCACTAGGGTAGAAGCTTTGTGCGAGTTTCCTGATTCTCTCAAAGAACGCCATGAGTAGACTGCCGCCGCAGTGATCGCTCTGGTTCAGTCATTTATCTTTTGCGCAGAATAACCAATAACGACAGCTCATCTAGGAGCATGTCCTCCTCTCTTCTCCTCAAGGAAACCCTCAACTCATACGTGCGCAGTTCCTTTCAGAGCTCTTAAGCGTATCGCTTAGAGGAGAATTAGGTCATTCCATCACTGAAAAGACCGAAACTTTAACACATTTCTGCTTATTATGACGCGACTCTGATTTCATGTAATCTCAAGATAATGACCAGCAATCATGGCATTATAAAACTTGCCGAAACCCTCAATTATTGACGAAAAAATCCGTTAGATTACGCCTTAATGGCGTCATTACTTAATGGCAGTACCGGACCTAGAACAGGCGGCGTCTCTTCTCTACGATGAAACTGGCGAAGAGCGAAGGCCATACGCACGAACCTGCCGCCCTCTGGAATGCAAAAGGAAGAAGAAGAGCCAGCGGCCTGGGCTGTGGCGCCGGATGATCCAGTAATGCACCATGGCCGTTCACCTCTGAAGCACAAGGCACAGGGTCGAAGAATGAATCGTAATCTCGAATTATAATCATCCAGTTGCAGAAGGTCCTGCTCACGTTACGATGTGATACAGTTTCTCCACTGCATCTCTTACTGCAGATAACTTCAATTTTACCAAAATTATGCATACTCAAAAATAGTTGTAGGCTGTCGACTGTATCCGTTTTCTCTTTTCTCAAGTATTTTACTCATTCTAAGATGCTGTATACTAATAACTGGAAATGTTTGTACAAAATCTAATGTTGTGTTTCTGTAGTTGGTATCCTACTCAGTGGCTAAGTGTCTGCTGTAGAGGCAGTGCCTTTACGTAACTGCATACCGACACTGTCAGCACTTGCCGTGATTTGTAATGGACACACAAGAGGGTTGTTAGTAGCTGATAATAAGAGAGGAACTGGTGTATGACCTGTTTCGTAACAACGTGAAATTTTGACTTGAATACAACCACGGAATGCGCAGTATATTGGAAATACAACGTCCGTTATCGCAAAGATTAATGAAATATTTACCATATCAACCCCTAATCACTGTCTGCCGCATTGCTACGCAGCTGTAGACGAGATTCTTCTCATGACAGCAAAATTTTGTCTTCGCCAATTCAAAGGCAAACTATCACCTTCTAGCTTAACCTCGGGACAACATCACTTCACTACCATAATCTCCATTTTAGAAAATTAATAAAATATGGTCGAATCTGTAGTACTGGCAATTTAAGGCAATTTTTCATTTTCGGATGTATCGAAACGTTGTCTGTAAACGATATCGATTTCGCCGGCCGGGGTGGCCGAGCGGTTCTCGACGCTACAGTCTGGAACAGCGCGACCGCTACGGTCGCAGGTTCGAATCCTGCCTCGGGCATGGATGTGTATGATGACTTTAGGTTAGTTAGGTTTAAGTAGTTCTACGTTCTAGGGGACTGATGACCTCAGAAGTTAAGTCCCATAGTGCTCAGAGCCATTTGAACCATTTGAAATCGATTTCATTTTTGGGGCTCAACACATGTCTCTTTTATAATTTATGAAATATGGCCCCGTTTATGAACAAGTGTCGAGCATGCCAAGTCGAAAAAAATCATTGATCCACTTCACGTCTGGCCAGAGCTCACGAAGCATGGCTGACTCAGCTGTTAGAATAGCAGCGCAAACCTTTTTTTTTTCTTCTTCTTCTTAAAAACGACAATATGATGCCAATGCTATGTATACATCAGCCGAGTTATTCATATTTGAAATGTCTTCCAGAATAAAAGCAATCATTAACATGTGAGTTAGTTGTCACATCTAATATCTACGTTACAGACGCCTTCACGATGGAAAAAAGAAAAATATGAATATTGACATCTGGAGGACCAATTAAAGTTTTGAACTTACATTACTTTTCTGCACTTAAATGCACGTCTTAATTAATTAACTACGTCAATACCGTTAACACGCATCATTGTACACTCCACAGATAAGCACCCAAAATCAAGAAAGGCCACGTGAAATATCTTCTCAGGCGCCTTCTATAGCAACTATAGAGTGATACCTCGAATATTAACTTCAACGAAAAGCGAGGATTACATTTGCACTATGCAAATATTCACATAGTCCCAACTGGACTATTAGTGTTGGAGGTTGATGTGAACGCAACCTCTGACATGAATAGTGCAGTTGGGATTGTGTGCATATACACGTGTTTTTAATGTTTTAACTTACATTTACTGCAATCAGTGTGGCCACACAGTGGCCGAAATCTAGATACGCTATAAACATCATGTGCTAAAACTGCGGAACCCTATATTAATTGAAGGATTTATTACTTTCCGAACCACGAAAAGTTAAATATGGAGCTCAGATGGGATACAACTGATATAAAACTGCACATGTAAACATTGTGCGGACTAACTTTCTCAGTAGGAACACACACATGCATGTATTTTTGATAATTTTCAGGATGCTATAGGCTTAAAGAAAGTATCATAAATCAGCCAACATATTCAGTTTTGTCGATTACACTTGTTGTGTGATCAGCTATGTAACTGGATGATAACTTATAAGAAAAAAAAGAAGCTTAGGTTTTAATGTCCCGTCGACTATGAGATCACTGAGGCGGTGTGCTAGACCAGAACAGAAAATAAAGCTATGGAACTTTTCAATGTCCTTCTGAAAGAAAGTATTTCGGCATTCATATTAATCGCTGTAGGGAAAGAAAAGGAAACTCGGTCAGATGGTGAGCTGAAAGCTGGTGCTGAAAAGGGAAGTACACTGATCAGACAAAACATTTTGATCACCAGCTTAATAGCTTGTTTGTCCGTCTTAGGAACGAAATAAATCACTGATTCTACGTATTAGGAAACCGACATTTTGTTGATAGGTTTGTTGAGTAGATGCCTACGCACAGGTCAGGTAATTCGCGTAAATCACTAGCCCCTGGTCTGCGTACGATGTGATGGCGTCCGAAAGCGACCCAGATGGGTTCCATAGCATTTACATCAGGCGAATTTTGTAGTCGATACATCGACGTGAGTTCGTTATAATGGCCCTCAAACAACTGCAGCACGGTTGTGGCTCCAGGACATGGACGATTACACTGCCGAATGATGATATAATTGAAGACATCAAGCATAAATGTATGCAGGTGGTTCGCAGCTAGTGTATCTTCGATTGCGACCTCTGGTCTCATGCAAGCGCAGCAGAATGTCTCCATAGCAAGGTACTGCTCCTACTCTGTCCTTTGTCAAAGTCAATGGATTTCCCCATTTGCAGCCTTTATCTTCGCTGAGGTGACTCCTGTCCGAGTACGCTCCGCTTTCATACTTTGGGCAGGTGGCATCCAACGTCACGTTTGGCAGTGTTCGGTATGTTTTGGCTTATCAGTGTGTTTATGAGCTAGTCATTGAGGAAACATTAAAGTTTCCTGTTTAACGATCAAGGAAGTAAGGGAGACATAACTGGAACATTTTTGCCGTTCAACGGCTTCTGCTTAATTCTGTCACCGTAGTGGAAGAAAGCGATGCTTCATAGTGTATGCAAGCTGTGTTAATATTGGGATCGTCCTCGGTTCCGTCCACGGAATCTCATTGTCCTTCACAGGCAGCCACTCACTCTTCCACTTAACACGTGAATTGTTGTTTCATTAGTAACGTAATATCAGGACGGTGATCTCTACTAGTTCGTTTCTCTGAAGGGCTATGTATTCTGCAATTTCCTTGTTCCTAAATTGAGTCTGGAAGTTGTTATCAGTTAAATAAGTTAACACCTTGAAGGTTGAGTTTAGGCGCCCTTTCGCAAAGTTCCGAACGATGTTCTAGACGTATGCTTTGTACAACGATGTGAAGTTAGTCCGAGATACACATGTCACTGAAAACCCGTATACAACGGAGAACAGTCCATGGCAGTGGTGATCATGTCGACGTGATGGGGATACCATTTTCAAATAATACACTCAATCTGAAACTATGCTAAATAAGCTAGTAAGTAAATATTAATCTTTATAATTCTAATGCCAAGTAGCAGCATAAGTACTGTAGTACTATGCAACAATACAATGCATACTCATTAGGTGTACCTGTGTTAATAATAGTTACTCAAGGAAAATGAAACTGATGCTTACATTCCACTGGTAATTAAAATATAATACCCAGTTGTGTCGCAGTAATGTGACCGCCACCTATGTTCCGTGGAATAACCACTCAAAGACGACGAGTGACAGCACTGGCAGTGGAGAATTTTTAAAGCGTGTCGTAAGCACGCGGAAATAAGTGCCGTCGATGTCGTAAAGCGGAAACAGAGCGAGTTATCTGACTTCCAGAAGGGCGTGGTCATTAGTTTCCGGGCCAAAGTTGGAAGCATTTCAGAAACGGATAAGTGTGTAAACTGTTCTCGAATCGTCGTTTTTAAAGAGTGCCGTGCATGGCAAAATGACCCCAACCAAAACCGGCGTCGAAAGACCTGTCGTGCACCACAGGCCGTAGATAACGAGGTTGAACGACGGCTGCGGAGATCTGTAAGGGCGAAAAGATGTGCAACTGTCAAGCAACATTGCCTTCTCAACGACCGATCAGCGAACGTTCCAGGATACGGGCCTCTGCAGCAGGTCCCTGGTGCATACACAATTTCTGCTGTTGTCCACTGGCGACGAGTGCTGTAATTAGCTCGCCAATGCCGCAGCTATACCTCCACTGAGCGGCGACGGGTGGCCTTTCCAGATTAATCACGTTTCATGCTCATTCGGACAGATGACTGTTGGCGTGTATGGCATGAAGCATATGAAAGCAAATACCCTGCAACAATTGTTGGAAATGTCCAGCCCGGAGGATGTTCCCTGAGGGATCTGGTAATTCTTAAAGGCACGATAACATCTACCAGCAGGACAAGGGAAGGTGTCGCACAGCTCGCAGTGTATGACCGTAGTTCGAAGAGCACCATGATTAGTTTACCGTAATCCACTGGCCACGGACTTAAACACAATTGAGGATCTTTTGGACTGGACTATGCGTACGTACAACGGATGCCCAAGCGAGAAACCTAGCGCAGCTCGCCAGGGTACTGGAGTCGGCGTGGCTCCACATCTCTGCAGATACCTTTCAGAACCTCATTTCCTCTCTTTCTGCACGTCTCGTAGCCGTCCGCGTTGAGAGGTGGTTATTTAGGCTTTTGACTGGTGGTCGCATTAACCTGATTGCACAGTGTACTTGTATTTTCAGATAATGATACGTGAAATCGATGTCTGTGCTATAGATTTCATTGAAATTCACTCCTGCTACCTATTCCGATACATACGCTGCTACTAGTAATGTTTTCTGCTGAAGAGCATCTCCCAGGTATCTATTTCGTTCTCATTTCTGTTGACATATGTTACTTTTTTGTCTCATGTTTTAAATTCTCTGACTAGTGTGATAAACAGACATGACACGTAATGTCTCACTGTGAGCAAAGTGTGTCTGCAGCTGCTGGTCGAGCAATTCATTAACTGTCATGTGTTCTACATGACACTATTACTTCGGTTTTTATATCTTACGACAGAGCCAATCTTGGCTACAATTTTTTTTGTTTGGCTCACTAGCTTAGGAAAACAGACCGAGCTAATGATGGTCTTAGCAATCGAAATCGGTCATTAAACGAAGAAAAAAGTTCGCAACAAAAAACTGTTTTTGTTTTATTCTACAATTTGTCCCGGGCGAGGAGTTTGAAGCGCTGTCCTCCAACGCTTTACTACTGCCGGCAGCGGTAGCCGAGCGGTTCTAGGTGCATCAGTCCGGAACCGCGTGACTGCTACGGTCGCAGGTTCGAATCCTGCCTCGGGCATGGATGTGTGTGATGTCCTTAGGTTAGTTAGGTTTAAGTAGTTCTAAGTTCTAGGGGGCTGTTGACCTCAGATGTTAAGTTCCATCGTGCTCAGAGATATTTTTTTGTCTTACTACTGCACAATCTCGCTCAGTGAATCGCTCTATTCTTCAGTCTCTTCACGCAACGCTTCATAAACAGAAGAAGTGAAAAGAGAACCCTTATCGCAAAAAAGGAACAAATTCTGGTTGTGGTAAACAGTCTTTCCAAGTAAGGAAGAACGAAGCTTTGTGTCATTATTAGCGGAGAACAAGTGAAGGAAGGGGCAAGAAACTAGCCGTGTTCTTTCATATTAACCATTTCGGCTCTTGCTTAAGAGACTCTGGTGCAAATGACTCTAAGCACTATGGGACTCAACATCTCAGGTCATCAGTCCCGTCGAGTTAGAATTACTTAAACCTAACTAACCTAAGGACATCGCACACATCCATGCCCGAGATAGGATTCGAACCTGCGACCGTAGCAGCAGCGCGGTTCCGGACTGAAGCGTATAGAACCGCTCGGCCACAACGGCCGGCTGAGTGACTCTCGAAAATCACAGACCTCGAATATTTTACAACTGCATCACCTATCTCGGTTAATAGGTTCAAATAACTGGGTAGCTGCTGACGAAGTCAAAGGATTGTCTCCTAAATGGGTCAAATGACTCTGCCCACTATGGGACTTAACATCTGAGGTCATCACTCCCTAGAACTTAGAACCACTTAAACCGAACCAACCGAAGGACATCACACAAATCCACGCCCGAGGCAGGACTCGAATCTGCGACCGCAGCAGTCACGCGGCCCCTGACTGAAGCGCCAGAACCGCTCGGCCATCGCGGCCGGCTCGTAAATGGTGACAATATCTTTTTGTTATTTTGCAAGATAATAAGATATGTAAAATGTCACCTTCGTTTCTTGTACCGAAGGTATTAAAAGAAATCTTCGACCTCCAAAGGCTATTAAACACCTTCGTAATGGAAGCATTTAGCAGCAATTTGGTAGTCTTGATAAGATCAGAGACCTGTGCACAACAAAGTGGATACAGCATGTTCCTACCGTTGGACAGTGACTTCAGTAGGACCATAGCAAAGTGGGTAGTGCGTTCACTGTAGCTCCAGCTGGGCACGGTGCCATCTGCGGCGGCAGCAGTGACACCGGAGTAATCTGCCGTGCGGATCCCCACGCCTACGGTCGGAGCGAGTACAAGCCGCAAGACTTCTGCGAAGAGACAGCAAGCACTTTATTAGAACGAGGAGAAATGGTTTCCCAGAATACAATATCGAGGAGGCGGTCGTATGTGTCGGCGATTGATTCATCCTGCCGGTGAGAGGAAATATACGGCCGGCGACATATTTATGAGATCATTATCGGCGGTAATGGCCTGTCGTCCGTATTTGTACCTCCTTTGTTGGGCGGCGGGCGGGCTGGACGCTCCTTTTTCCCTGCCGGCAGTAATGGCAGCACCGCCTCACTGCGCGCCGCTTCTGCATCGCATTAGGCCGGCGTGGCGCGGTGCTCTGCCGCTCCACTCTGCCCTGCACGGCTGGGAACGGCGCGTCGCAGCGGCCGCCCCGCCCATTGTGCGGTGCGAGCAGGCCAGCCGGCAGCTGCTTTATGCCGCTACGTGTCGCGGAAGCCAAGCCGGGCCCCGGGCAGGCGAGCGGCTACGGCGACAGCGCCTCCGGCCGCGGACACTCCTCTCACTGTGATTCTTCAGTTTCTCCCGGCGTTTTTGTTGCTCTAACAGTCCGCGGGTATACTGCCGGTTCATAGTGTCCAACGGGCACAATATTTCGGCGATCAGACATGTCGCCATCGTCAGGTGCGCGGACGAACTGAGCTCCTGAGGGCGGGCGGCCGCTCTCAGCAGCTCAGTTAGTCAGCGCACCTGACGATGGCGACATTTCTGATCGCCGAAATATTGTGCCCGTTGGACACTATGAACGGTGGACTGTTCGAACTCCTCTCACTGATACACGTCCACGTGGTACCGTAACGTGGACAGCGTGTTTCAGTGAAGGCAGGACTACTTAACAATTACGCTGAAATGTGCACGCCAGAGTAATTGATGTCTGAGGGATACACACAGTGCTTGAGCTGGAAATACGCTACTGCCCGTTGAAATTCCAAATCTGTACAGGTGACGAGCAACATTCGTCTAACTAGCAAGAACTGTACTACATGCATGCTTAACATTTCAATGTAACTCAGGAGTAGTGCAGTCTGCAAGCATACAAATTATAAAAATGGATGGATATATCTCTGTATGTTTATACAGGATGTTACAAAAAGTTCCGGCCAAACTTTCGGGAAACATTCCTCGCACACAAATAAAGAAACGATGTTATGTGGACATGTATCCGGAAACGCTTAATTTCCATGTTAGAGCTCATTTTAGTTCCGTCAATATGTACTGTACTGCCTCGATTCACCGCCAGTTGGCCCAATTGAAGGAAGGTAATGTTGACTTCGGTGCTTGTGCTGACATGCGACTCATTTGCTCTACAGTTCTAGCATCAAGCACATCAGTACGCAGCATCAACAGGTTAGTGTTCATCACGAACGTGGTTTTGCAGTCAGTGCATTGTTTACAAATGCGGAGGTGGCAGATGCCCATTTGATGTATGGATTAGCACGGGGCAACAGCCGTGGCGCGGTACGTTTGTATCGAGACAGATTTCCAGAACGAGGGTGTCCCGACAGGAAGACGTTCGAAGCAATTGATCGGCGTCTTAGGGAGCACGGAACATTCCAGCCTATGACTCGCGACTGGGGAAGACCTAGAACGACGAGGACACCTGCAATGGACGAGGCAATTCTTCGTGCAGTTGACGATAAACCTAATGTCAGCGTCAGAGAAGTTGCTGCTGTGCAAGGTAACATTGACCACGTCACTGTATGGAGAGTGCTACGGGAGAACCAGTTGTTTCCGTACCATGTACAGCGTGTGCAGGCACTATCAGCAACTGATTGGCCTCCATGGGTATACTTCTGCGAATGGCTCATCCAACAATGTGTCAATCCTCATTTCAGTGCAAATGTTCTCTTTGCGGATGAGGCTTCATTCCAACGTGATCAAATTGTAAATATTCACAATCAACATCTGTGGGCTGATGAGAATCCGCACGCAATTGTGCAATCACGTCATCAACACAGATTTTCTGTGAACGTTTGGGCAGGCATTGTTGGTGATGTCTTGATTGGGCCCCATGTTCTTCCACCTACGTTCAATGGAGCACGTTATCACGATTTCATACGGGATATCCTACCTGTGCTGCTAGAACATGTGCCTTTACAAGTACGACACAACATGTGGTTCATGCACGATGGAGCTCCTGCACATTTCAGTCGAAGTGTTCGTACGCTTCTCAGCAACAGATTCGGTGACCGATGGATTGGTAGAGGCGGACCAATTCCATGGCCTCCACGCTCTCCTGACCTCAACCCTCTTGACTTTCATTTATGGGGGCATTTGAAAGCTCTTGTCTACGCAACCCCGGTACCAAATGCCGTATTGTGGACGGCTGTGATACAATACGCCATTCTCCAGGGCTGCATCAGCGCATCAGGGATTCCATGAGACGGAGGGTGGATGCATGTATCCTCGCTAACGGAGGACATTTTGAACATTTCCTGTAACAAAGTGTTTGAAGTCACGCTGGTATGTTCTGTTGCTGCGTGTTTCCATTCCATGATTAATTTGATTTGAAGACAAGTAGTAACATGAGCTCTAACATGGAAAGTAAGCGTTTCCGGACACATGTCCACATAACATATTTTCTTTCTTTGTGTGTGAGGAATGTTTCCTGAAAGTTTGGCCGTACCTTTTTGTAACACCCTACATGTAGAATTATGTATGTTCCTCACCTCCTCCTAATCCACTGGATCGATGTCAACCAACCTTGGGACACGTATCACACACTGTCTGGAAAGAATCCCTGTGGGGATAAGATCCACCCTTCTAGCAAAAGGCTGGAGGTGAAAAAGCAGTGTAGACCACGACGCGCGAAACCCATCCTTTTAGCCATACAGCAACTACATCGACATCTACATGCACTCCGTCTTTAGGCCACGAGTGGCCTACCGGGACCATCCGACCGCCGTGTCATCCTCAGTGGAGGATGCAGATAGTAGGGGCGTGGGGTCAGCACACCGCTCTCCCGGTCGTTATGATGGTAGTCTTGACTGAAGCCGCCACTATTCGGTCGAGTTGCTCCTCAACTGGCATCAGGAGGCTGAGTGCACCCCGAAAAACGGCAACAGCGCATGGCGGCCTGGATGGTCACCTATCCAAGTGCCGACCACGTCCGACATCGCTTAACTTCGGTGATCTCACGGGAAAAGGTTCATCCACTGCGCCAAGGCCGTTGCTTACAGCTACGTGGATACTCTGCAAATCACATTTAAGTGCCCGGCAGAGGATTCATCGAAACACCTTCACAATTCTACTTTATTCCAATCTCGTATAGCGCTCGGAAAGAATGAACACCTATATCTTTCCATACGAGCTATGATTTCCCTTATTTTATCGTGGTGATCATTCCTCCCTATGTAGGTCGGTGTCAACAAAATATTTTCGCATTCGGAGGTGAAAATTGGTGATTGTAATTTCGTGAGAAGATTCCGTCGCAACGAAAAACGCCTTTCTTTTAATGATTTCCAGCCCAAACCCTATATCATTTCTGTGACACTCTCTCCCATATTTCGCGATAATACAAAACGTGCTGCCTTTATTTGAACTTTTTTGATGCACTCCGTCATTACTGCCTGGTAAAGAATCCACGCCGCGCAGCAGTATTCTAAAAGAGGACGGACAAGCGTAGTGTAGACAGGTTGCTTGGTAGGTCTGTTACATTTTCTAAGTGTCCTGCCAATAAAACGGAGACTTTGGTTAGGCTTCCGCACAACAATTCTTTATGTTCCTTCCAATTTAAGTTGTTCGTAATTGTAATACCTAGTTATTTAGTTGAATTTACACCTTTTAGATTAGACTGATTTATCGTGTAACCGAAGTTTAACGAGTTCCTTTCAGCACTCATTTGGATGATCTCACACTTTTCGTTATTTAGGGTCAACTGCCACTTTTCGCATCATTCAGATATCTTTTCTAAATCGTTTTTCAGTTTTTTTTTATCTTCTGATGACTTCATTAGTCGATAAACGACAGCGTCATCTGCAAACAACCGAAGACGGCTCCTTAGATTGTCTTCAAATTCGTTTATATAGATAAGGAACAGCAAAGGGCTTATAACACTTCCTTGGGGAAGGCCTGAAATCACTTCTGTTTCCCTCGACGAATTTCCGTCAATTACAACGAACTGTGACCTGTCTGACAGGCAATCGCAAATCCAGTCACATAACTGAGACGGTATTCCATAAGCACGCAATTTCACTGCGAGCCGTTTGTGTGGCACAGTGTCAAAAGCCTTCCGGAAATCCATAAATACGGAATCGATCTGAAATCCGTTGTCAATGGCACTCAAGACTTCATGTGAATAAAGAGATAATTGTGTTTCACAGGAACGATGTTTCCTTAACCCACGTTGACTGTGTGTCAATAGATGGTTTTCTTCGAGGTAATTCATAATGTTCGAACACAATATATGTTCTAAAATCCTGCTGAAAATCGACGTCAACGAGAAAAGAAGCCCTTAGAGACTTGCAAATAACTTTAGACATAATTACAAACCTTTTTAAAATTTTTCTTACTGACGAGCCCCATAAAATGATGTGAGGAAAAATGTTTATCGCTTGTTACATTTTCGCTGTTCTTACAGTAAAACTGCCACCTGAAGCACGACGTTTTCCTAGCATATTCATCAAGAAGAGACCTGGAATGAATAATTAGATCATTAACTGTTAGAGAAAACTCTTGGGAATTATATTTTATGATCTACTCACTACTAGTATTAATCAAAATCGATAAGGATCCTAAGAGCCGTACATCCAGAAAAACTGCTACTCTTTTGAACGATAGTTCTTTACCTGAATAAGTTATCAAGGGGTTGATACCACACAATGCTGTTCCACCAAGATTGTATGGGCTGCCCCAGATTCACAAGGATGGCGTTCCACTATGATTGATAGCAAGTAATACTGCTGCTTCTACCTATTCGACTGCAAAACATC
The DNA here is from genome assembly GCF_023898315.1 of Schistocerca nitens. NCBI lineage: Eukaryota > Metazoa > Arthropoda > Insecta > Orthoptera > Acrididae > Schistocerca > Schistocerca nitens. Next base: position 540,177,767 of record NC_064615.1, read on the forward strand.
TGACCTCCTTACTCAAGCCGTATATGGGCAAGTGCTGCCGCCGTATACGTAATTCCAAGGATTTTATCAATCGTTTGACGACTGTTGAGGATTTCGGATTTACTAGTTAGCTTCGATGTGGGCTCACTTTTTACCAAAGTGCCTTTATTTGACTCGCTACATTTTATTGGTAACTTGTTCAGTTATGATTTGACGGCTTTGTTTGAACATGCTCTCTCCAAAACTTATTTTTTATTTAATAAAGAATTTTCTAACAAATTGACGATGTCGCCATGGGGAGTCCCTTGTCCCCTGTGGTGGCCAGTCTTTTTATGGAAGACTTTGAGGAGAAAGCTCTTGAGTCTGCCGTCTTAAAGATTACGGTTTTCTGGTGTTACGTACATGATACTTTTGTTGTATGGCCTCATGGCAGACAAGAACTGGAAAAATTCCTTTGTCCTTTAAACACTTTACATGAAAACATCAAGTTAACTATGGAGATTGAGAAAAATGGAACTTTGCCATTTCTAGACGTATTAGTACGCCGTAAGAATGACGGGTCTTTGGGACAATCAGTGTACAGAAAACACACACATACAGATCCTATAACTTCGGACTTCTCGCTGCCATCTTCCCGCACAAACCGCCCTGTTCTCAGTACTTTCATTCATCGGGCGCATGCAATATCGGATGCTGATAGCCTTCACGAAGTATTAGTGCATATGGAGAAGGTTTTTAAAGAGAATGACTATACTTCGCGTCAAATACGGAAGGCTATGCATAATTATAATAACAAGAAGCAACGCTCTGAGGAGACATGACGACTATAAATCAACTGCGTTCCTTCCATATGCCGCGAACTTGTTTTCTAAAACAGGCAGATTGCTTAGGAAGAATAATGTTAATGTCATCTTCCGTCCACCAGCAATGAGCAGGGCCTTAGTCGGATCCGTTAAAGACGAATTACAATCGAAGAAGGCGAGTGTTTATAAAATTCCCTGTGAGTGTGGCTCTGCATATATAGATCAAACGACACGAACGGTCCAGAAACGCTGTGTAGAACACGAAAGACACTCGTCTGCGGCAACCTTTAAAATCAGCATTAGCAGAAAATTGCATTTCCATGGGACATTCAATGGAAAACAATGATACCAAAATTTTAGCACAGGCTTCCAGCTTTTGGGACTCTGTAATTAAACTATCCGTGCAAATACGTCTTGCTGATAATTTAACGAATTATGATAATGGCTTTCAGCTGGATAAAAATTGGAATCCGATTATTAAAATTATGCGGTCACGACGGAATCGACATGCTCAGTCGATACTCAGCGAGTATATTGTTCTTACTTCACCACTGAGGGCAGCACACACAACTTGGCTGCCTCGCGCATGTCACCTCCTGACGCCTGCGCCGTAAACCGTGTGTACGATTCGCATGCGCGAAATTCGCTATAAATACCATGAATGCATCAGGTCTCTTCAGCTGATTCTCGAACCTTCTACTCCACTGCAGGTGTACCCCAGGGCTCTGTCTTCTCCCCTCACCTCTACCTCCTGTGCACGGCAGATGTCCCCCCCCCCCCCCCCCGCCCTCTCCAGTACACATCTTGCAGTATGCCAAAGACACCGCATTCATTGCCCTCGCTCCTAACCTCCAACGGTCCCAACACCTTCTCCAGAATCACCTTGACCTTTTTGCAGCATGGTTTAACCAGAGGATCCTGAAAATCAATCCTTATATGACCCAGGCAATCATCACAGATTGTACCACTCGCTCCTTCTGGCTCCTTGATTTCTCCCTTAACATCAGCGCCCTTCCTGTCCACCCCTCCCCCACCCTCACCTACCTTGGCCTCCCCATTGACCGTCACCTCACTTGGATCCCTCATCGCCGCTCTACCGAGTCCAAAGCCCACAACAGCCTCCTCTCTGGCCAGACATGGGGGTTGAATCCCTCTACCATCAAAATGGTTCAAATGGCTCTGAGTACTATGGGACTTAACATCTGTGGTCATCAGTCCCCTAGAACTTAGAACTACTTAAACCTTACTAACCTAAGGACATCACACACATCCATGCCCGAGGCAGGATTCGAACCTGCGACCATAGCAGTCGCGCGGTTCCGGACTGAGCGCCTAGAACCGCTAGACCACCGCGGCCGGCCCCTCTACCATCCTCCACACCTACAAATCCTTAATCCGTCCCATCCTCTGTTTTTCCAGTCCCGCCTGGATACCGCCCCCCCCCCCCCTTCAGATCCGTGAGTGCCATGGACTCCACCTCGCCTTCCATATACAACACCCGTTCCCCATGTGGATCCTCTGCAACCTGATTCCTTTCCCCCATCTGCTCCTATTCCTTGAACATATCTGGCTACTCTACACCTCCCGCCACCTTGATCCCTCTCATCCCCTGATTGCTTCTCCCCAACCCCCGCCCTCTGTCGCGCCTTCACTGTTGTGTCCCCTCCACCCTCCATCTCTACACCCTTCATCTCCTTTTCCAAGGTGGCTTCCGTCAACTCCCCCTCCCAGATGATACCCTCTCTCCCTCTATTTATCCCTCCTATCAACTCTGATTCTCATCTTCCTCTCCCTTCCTCTGTCCTTTTCCTGGGCTTCCTCTCCCCCCCCCCCCTTCCATCCTGTTTTTTCCCTGTCTACACTCTCTCTGCCTCCCTTCTCTCCCCCGAGTCCTTTTTAAATGGACCAGAAAAATTACATCATTGAACGACACTTAATTCAATAGATACGAAGTCATAAACACTGTCATCCGTGAGAAATTATCGTATCATGCAAGACGTTTAAATTTGTTACTTCGTTTCTACTTCCGCTATTCGCGATACTTTTCGCAGACAGTATCCACATATTCTGCTGACTGTACCTACAAAAATAAGTCGTTGTACGACACGTAGTTCATGAGATGTGACGTCAAATACTGAGATGCTTGGATAACAGCCACATCATGCATGACGTTTTATTACTTCTTTCCCACTAACTCTATTCAAAACACATTTCTTAGACAGTAGCCACATATAACACTAGATGTATCTGCAAATTATGTCATTCAGGAGATTCGACTTCATAAACATTGAGCTGCCTAAAAATGAAACTGAAGGACTAAATTCGCTAACCAGGAAGATGAAATATGTATACAGGTATGTGTGAAATGTCTTAAATATAGGGCGAGTCAAAAGTCCTTGGACACCTTCGTAAGTTGGATGATTAAAGGGGAAATTGAAATATGATGATCGGAACATAGGTTTGACGTGGGGCCGCAACTTTTGGAGTGAATGTCATTCATGGCCGCCATCTTGAAATCCGCCATTTTGGATTCAAGTAATTTTTTTAAAATGGGAAGGGCGGTTTATGACACATGTAATAGATTAGATTAGATAAAAACTTGTTCCATGGATCATGAATACGGCACTTTGTAATGATGTGGAACGTGTCAGGTTAATAAAAGATGTCTGTACAAGATATTACATTACACACAATATTGCATGACACTAATGTTAAAGTAGTTGTTGTTTTTTTTCCCTTAATTTATATCTAAAAATTCAGCCAATGAGTAGAAGGAGTTGTCATCTAGATATTCTTTTAATTAATTTTTAAATGTTAGTTGGCTATCTGTCAGGCTTTTGATGCTGTTTGGTAGGTGACCAAAGACTTGTGGCAGCATAATTTACCCTTTTCTGTGCCAAAGTCAGATTTAACCCTGCATAGTGAAGATCATCCTTTCTCTTGGTGTTATAGCTATGCACACTGCTATTACTTTTAAACTGGGTTGGATTATTAATAACAAATTTCATAAGTGAATATATATATATATATATATATATATATATATATATATATATATATATATATATATATACTGTGAGGTTACTGTGAGGATCCCTAGATCCTTAAATTGATGTCTGCAGGATGACCATGGGTGGGCTCCAGCAATTATTCTGATTACACATTTTTGAGCAATGAATACTTTTCTATTCAACGATGAATTACCCCAGAATATGATGCCATACGAAAGCAGTGAATGAAAGTAGGTATAGTAAGCTAAGTTACTGAGATTCTTATCACCAAAATTTGCAATAACCCTAACAGCATACGTATCTGAACTCACACGTTTCAGCAGATCATCAATGTGCTGCTTCCGGTTGAACCTCTCATCAATGGACACACCTAAAAGTTTTGAAAATTCTACCTTAGCTTCAGACTTCTGTTCAAAGTCTATATTTATCACTGGAGTTGTGCCATTTACTGTACAGAACTGTATATACTGCGTTTTATCAAAATTTAAAGAGAGTCCATTTGCTGAGAACCAATTAATAATTTTGTGAAAAACATCATTTACAATTACATCACTTAGTTCTTGGTTTTTGCATGTTATTACTATACTTGTATCATCAGCAAAAAGAACTAACTTTGCATCTTCATCAATGTGGAATGGAAAGTCATTAATGTATTTCAAGAGCAGTAAAGGACCTAAGACTGAACCCTGTGGGACCCCATACTTGATAGCCCCCCAATTTGAGGAATCAGCTGTTGTTTTAACATTGCATGAACCACTTATTTCAACTTTCTGCATTCTTCCAGTTAAGTATGAATTAAACCATCTGTGCACTGCCCCCCTCAAACCATAATGATTTAGCTTATCTAAAAGAATTCCATGAGTTACACAATCAAAGGCCTTTGAGAGATCACAAAATATACCAATGGCTGTTGTCCGGTTATTCAGAGCAGTTAATATTTGATCAGTGAAAGCGTATATAGCATTTTCTGTTGAAAAGCCTTTCAGAAAACCAAACTGACATTTTGTTAGTACTTTATTTTTATAAATATGGGAGGCTACTCTTGAATACACGGCTTTCTGAAAAATTTTTGATAGAGCTTTCAGAAGAGAGATTGGGCGGTAGTTGTTGACATCCGACGTATCCCCCTTTTTATGCAATGGTTTTACAATGGCATATTTCAGCCTATCGGGGAAAACACCGTGCTCCAAAGAGCTATTACATACGTGGCTGAGAATCCTACTTATCTGTGGGGAACAAGCTTTAAGTACCTTGCTGGAAATGCCATCAATTCCATAAGAGCGTTTACTTTTCAGTGAGTTTATTATTTTACTGATTTCAGAGAGAGAGGTTGGTGGGATTACAGTTGTTTCAAACTGCACAGGTATGGCCTCTTCTGTTAGTAGCCTTGCTTCTTCTAGTGAAGATCTATATCCTATTTTCTCCACAACATTTAAAAAATGATTATTGAAAATATTTTCAATTTCTGATTGTTTGTTAGTACACTTGTCATTCAGTTTTATGGCACTAAAGTCTTCCTGTACTCTTGGTTGCCCTGTTTCCCTTTAAATAATATACCAAATTGCTTTAATTTTATTATCAGAGTTACAGATCTCAGACATGATACACATGCTTCTGGACTTTTTAATAACTTTTCTTAGTACCACACAATAGTTTTTATAATATTGAACAATTTCGGGGTCAGTACTCCCTCTTGCTGTTAGATACAGTTCTCTTTTACGATTGCAAGATATTCTTATTCCTTTAGTTAGCCAAGGTTTTTTATATGTTTTCTTGGAATTATGTTTAACTATTTTCTTGGGAGAACAATTTTCAAATACCCTTAAAAATGTATCGTGAAATAAGTTATATTTCAAGTTTGCATCGGGTTCCTTATACACTTCATCCCAGTCTAGCTGCTGTAGGCTTCCCTAAAGTTTGCAATATTTATATTGTTAATTGAACGCACTGCTTTGAAAGTCTGATATACTGCGTGGAGCTATGTCACGTACTGTAACTAGCTGTGCACTATGATCTGAAAGACCATTCTCAACAGGATAAGCATTTATGTCCTTAAACTTATCATGGTCTATAAAAAAGTTATCTATCAATGTACTGCTGTTCTTTGTTATCCGAGTAGGAAAATCAATGACGGAGCTCAAATTGAAAGAACTGAGTAATACTACAAGGTCATTCTTCCTATTACACTCTTTCAGGGAATCAACATTGAAATCCCCACAAATGATAATTTGCTTCCCCCTGTCTGACAGATAGCACAACAAAGCATCCAAGTTTTCTAGAAATAGCTGGAAATTCCCTGAGGGGGACCTACACAGTGTTACAATTATGAAAGTGCCATCATTTAGTTTAAGTTCAGTGGCACATGCCTCCATATGCTGCTCCACACAAAATAGCATTCGCTTGAGCTGCGGAATTTAGAGTTATTAATATTCAAAGTTGGGAAATTACCTTCATACCGACTGCTGCGACACATGTTCTACGTGTTGTCCATCCTGTGCAGTGCACAACTGTGGTCTCCGCAACCACTCTGACTGCACACGGAGGAGAGTGTCTGCTGCAATTTGGTCACAGGCGTGTTGTATGTGTTCCTCCAGGTGTCTCAAATCACGGATGCTCTCAGCATACACTATCTGCTTAAGATGTCCCCAAAGATAAAAATCAAGGGGCGTTAAGTCAGGGGATCTGAGTGGCCACTCCACGGGATCATGGCGACCAATCCACTTCCCTGGCAGTTGTTTCTCCAACCATTCACAGACACCAATGCCATAGTGTAGAGGGGCTCCATTGTGCTGAAAATCAGACAGGAAAATGCCGTCAGCGTTCAGTGTGGAAGGGAACACAAGGTCCTGCAACAGCATCAGATACTGTGGGGCAGTTAAGGTGTTGTAAATGGAAAAATCGCCGAATGATGCAGGTGTCCCACATGCCTCACCACACCATCACCTTTGCTGGACTATGTTCTCGAGTTGGGGCAACCCAGTTCGGATTTACGTCACTCCAGTATCGACAACTATGTCGATTAACCTCCCTGTTCAAAGTCAAATACGCCTCGTCGCTGAACAGTATGCCCTTGGCAAACGAAGGATCCAGTTCGTGTTGTTCAGTAGCCACAGGCAGAACTCCAACCGGCGATCAGGGTCGTCTCGTTAAGTCGATGTTGCATCTGCAGCTTGTAAGAATGCCACTTATTGGTGTGCAATATCCAGACGACAGAGATTTGGCTTATTCCACATGCTAGGGCCACACGACGGGTACTTCGTTTAGGACTTTTCACAAACAACGCAACAACCACTGTTGCAGTTTCCTCATTGATGGCAGTGCTTGGTGGCCCACTACGTGCCCTATCGTGAACACAGCCCGACTCCCGGAATTTGGTGACCATGTGAGTCACCGTGGTGTGCGACACCGGTTCTCTGTCTGGGTGCCGTCTGTTGTACAACTGCTATTGTTCAGTAGCTGCGTTTCCCTGATATAAGGATGATTTCGATCTTCTGTTCATGTGTCAGACCCATTTTAGATAACTTTGAACATTAATAACCTCTAAACTGTACAAGATAGACAAAAACAAATTACACCACTAAATTCCAGAGCTCAAGCGAGTGTTATCACATGTGTCATACCTCCCCCTTCCCATTTAAAAAAATGACTTCAATCCAAAATCGCGGATTTCAAGATGGCGGCCATGAATTTCACTCCAAAAGTTGCGGCCCCACGTCGAACCTATGTTCCCTTCATCACATTTCAATTTTCCCTTTAATATTCCAACTTATGAAGGTGTCCAAGGACTTTTGACTCGCCCTGTATATACGAAACCAATAGACAAAAAGCTCTTCCTTAAATCTAATTTAGAACACTTACAAGTTACAATCTAGAAAGAAACACTGTAGCGTAAGAACCACCAGCCAACAATAGGGGCGAGCGTGATGGGCAGTGAGAAGGGGGAGGAGGAGACGGACAGACTGCGAGGGGAAAGGAGGAGATAGGCGATCGTAGGAGGAGAAGGAGTGGCCAATGGATGGAGAGAGAGAAGAGGAGGAGGTGGACAGAGAAGTGGGGAAGGAGGAGATGAATTAATAGAAGATTGTAATAAATATATACCCAGATAGCTGAAAATACTCAGCTAGTTATGTATATAAACGAGATTCTCATACAGGAACCACATTTCAAATATGGTTGCCTGTGAGAGGACTGTGATGTGCCTCTTGCAAGGAGGACAGAGACTGCTGCGTGTCACGGAAGTCGACAGTGCCAGGGTAGTCCGCTATCGAGATTGTGATTTATCATTCAGCGATATTGCAGCTCGTGTTGGTAGAAGTCTCAGCGTGAGACAAAGTGGGTCACTTGTGAGGTAGTGTTTGACAGACAATAGAAGCTTTTCTACTACTGTTTAGGGATTTATTTAATACAAAGGGTCCTTGAACAGAAAAACCGCTTAAACAGCGGTCTATATCTACGAGGAATAAAGTGCAGGTTTATTGGAAGCCATGCAGCATGGAAAGGCCCTTCAACTCGCAATGTAGGTGTTTACAGATCAACAGTTAGTGAAAGTACGGTGATAGGCCATGGGGTGCAAATGTCTTCATGTAAAGAAGTCGATACATTGGACCAGAAAGAACATATTTTGTTTTGATTACCACTACCTGAATGATAAGACTGTGACAGGTACGTACCTGATCTTGAATATTAAAGAAAAATTAGATGACCTAGCACAGTGCAAGTACTTTATAACAACGGATCTGAGAGGTGGATACCATTAGGTGGAGGTATTCCCAGTTCCATGGGACATTGCAGCATAAGCAAATGGCATTTGAACTGAAAAACGAGCCAGTCACGTTCCAAAGGATATTAGATGGAGTAATACGTGGTGTATTTGAACAATATCATTGAATTCTCGAAAGATATACCAGAGCATGTGAAACAATTGGAAGACGTACTCAGCAGGCTATGAACAGCTCATCTGACACTTAAAACAGAAAAGTTCTATATTTTGCAGTTGCCGGTGAAATACCTGTTATTAGCGAGAAAGGTGTTCAAACTTAAGCTCGCCTTACTGAGGCAACCCGGAGCTTCCCAGCGCCGCAAACAACAAAGCAGCTACTGCCTTTCCTGGGTAACGCGACCCCAAGATGCGGTTGACAAAGGAACATACGAATTCACCAATGTTACACAGTCATAGACATGCTCACAATTTTGGTATTGTATTTATTTACAAGATTTGGAGAATAGTCTATAACCTGGCACTCTTTCATACTCTTTCATTGCCAATAACAACATAAATAGACAAAGCCTTAAAAGTGCATTCGCTACAGTCAGGTTTACTTAACACTTGTAAAAGTGACTTATAGTACACATAGGTTGCCTGGATGGTCTACATCTGAAATGTTTGACGGCTCTATTGCATTACTTCCTGCAAAAGACCTTTTTCCAGATTAGGTTGTTGCACCTTTAAATTTTTTAAAATTTTATTAATTATTTATTTATTTATTTTGCGCCTCTAAACTTTCAAACAGCAAGTTTAGATTTTGAATCTGTTCTCGAGATGAAGTATCAAATCACAGTGGTAGCTTTTCGCTCTATCCATTATATTTCATCCTGTAACTTTCGATTTCGGTGTGCGTTGTGTGATAGTTGGAGCGCACAGTTGCCGCAGATGGAAACCATGTCACCAGCAAGCCTTGCTTCCACAGGAAATGTTGTTTAATTTTCTGAAACAATTGTCGTATTAAGTCGCAGAACATTTACTTTAATTTTATTTAATTCTATATGAAGAACATTGTGGTAAAGAAATGAAATTCGAACTAGGATCTCCCCTTTCGCGAAATTTGAAAAAAAAAAGTAGTAAGGCACTGGGTTCGCATTTTGGTGATCCATGTCACCGTCCGGCTGTCCACATTTAGATTTACTCCTCTTCCTTAAATCACAAATTCTATAAGGGAACCAGTGAAAATGGCACATCCGATTACTTTCTCCTTTCTCCATGAGCTTGTGCTCATTCTCTAGCGACATCGTCGCCGACGGAAGGTTAATCATTAATACTCTTTCCATTCCTTTTGTACTGTGTGTAAAGATGGATGAAAGCAAATAGTAAACGTAGACACCAGAGGTGAATTCGATGCCTGCTTTAGGAGAATGTCTAGTCGAAAAAACATATATGAGTGCTGTGCTGTAGCACTTGAGTAACTCAAACAGTTTCCGGAGGTGAACTTCGGTCGCTGTGTTCCACTTTCACTAGTAATAGAAAGGTTTGAAGAAAGTATAGAGTCCAACGTCTCTATGACGTCGAGGTTATTAGAGACAGAATGCTAGTTCGTTTAGCGAATGTGCTTGAAGAAAGCGGTCGCGGTCTGTTTTAAGCAGCTACGGCTGCATTCGCCTGCGGTTCCATAAGAGATGAATGAATAGCAGAAATATAATAACAGGATGGGAAATTTAATTTCGACTTCTGGATCTATCTAGTGTTTTAATCAGTCCTTAGTATTGTTTTACGTTTATTGTGGATTTGTAAATGTTATGATTTACTATTACTCAATATAAAACGTACTGCCAAGGGGACACTCCTACTCATTATAACCAATTTATTCATAATTTACGGTTTATGCAGGATGGTTAGAAATGAAAGTGAAGGAATTTGGAACTCAAGCGGCTTAATAGCTTAGACAAAAAATATCTTTTTTCAAGCGGACTGAGTGAGGCATGAGCTGTTTACGTTATGGCGATTTTCAGGCGGCAGACGGCGCAGCGGAAGGAACACAGAACGACTATCCGAGGGTCGCTGGGTCCAAACCATCTGCACTGAGCAAGGTGACGCAGCGGTTAGCAAACTAGACTCGCAGTCGGGAGGACGACAGTTAAAATCCGCGTTCAACCGTCCTAAAATGGCTTTTCCGTGATTTCCCAAAATCGCTCCAAGCAAATGCCAAGATGTTTTCTTTGAAACGGCACGGCCAATTTCTTTCTCAATCCTTGAAACAATCCAAGCTTGTGCACTATCTATAACGACCTCGGTGTCGAAGAGACGTAAAATTATCTTCCTTTCTTCCAGCTCTTGTGCGGAAACATTATTTTATTTTGAGTTTTTACTTTACTTAAATTGCAAATGAACCGAAATAATACTCAATACATTGTATTTACTAACGATATTTATAGAAGCTGAAGATAAAGTTGAAACCCCCAAGTCTCAAGGAAAATATAGTTTCACCAGATCAGTAATTATTAACATTTTCATAAAAGGCAAGGAAATGAAAGGCAAAGGAAAATTTTTGGCTTGCAAATAAATTTACTGGAGAGGATTGTATGGCGTGTATGAAAACTTCGTACATAAAATGGATACCTTTATGTTTTGCAGTTGATGATTTACAAGTGCTGGGGTGATTTTCATCGTAAAATCAGACGAAGCAGTAATTTCCATGCCATACTGCACACGTTTTAAAGCGCCGTACTTTTACAGTTATATGGTTTTTATGTTTCTGTAGAAAAATAGACTTGGTTTGCATTCCAAAAGGTTCTCTCTCAGCAAACCACCCATAGCATATCATTTTGCCAAATATTGGCTAGGATGTACAGTGGAATGTATTTTGATGCAGTCCATTCGTCTGTGCGGTATCATATGAGTGTACAAAATTTTGTGTGAGGCTTTTGTAACTTCCCCGAATGAAAATGGTTCCACTCCACATCGAGCGCCATGTCTTATTTTTGAAATAAGACACTCTTGCTTAGAAATTGTTTTCATCTATTTATTAGCATTGATGCGTTTCACCCTTGTGGGGTATCTTCAGCTTAAGCCAGAGGTGTGAAATAACATTATGAGGCATATGTACATTAAAAACGCGGGATAGGAGTAGTATGAAGCAATGTTCCGGGCTGTATAGCCGTTTCTACCATTAACAATAACTGTGAACTTACGTAAGAAGTGGGTGATGATCCAACACCCCTACTTCAATACCAGCGTATGGTATTAAGATAGAAATTGTAGGAAAATATCGCCCTATCGTCATAAGATAAATAAAGGCAAAGGGACCTGAAACCGGTAATAAAATGCTAAGTATAATAACAATATCTACTGCAAAGAAGAACGATGGCAAAGCAAGGAAAATACTTAAAAGAGGTTACACAGCATGGACCGTTGCTTTTTGAGGACGAAATGTAAATATAATGACGTCGAGAACCCAAGATACGTCAGATCTCTCAGCCGACCAGACAATCACACAGCCTTAAATAAATGATTATATAACTGTAGTAACAGAAAATGAGGGTGGATAGCGTTGGTTAACCAACGCATTTAACAGCTAAACTACACATGCGGGAAACAATAAATTTGGTGCACAGTAAAATATTTAAAGTTAAATTACTGCACGTATTGTAGTAAAGTAAGTGCAAAGACACAAGCTGCGTAGGGGCAAAGTGATCTCTGTAAAGCATGAAACCGTTAAAAGCTGACTAACAATAAAACTAAAAAGAACTGAAACATAACAAATCAGAATATACAAAACCAGTTACAAGATAAAGGAATGAATAAGGTAGTGTCACATTCACGCTGAAGACCTACTGATGGTTAGTACAGTGGGTATCAAAATATCATAATACAGCTGGTGTCTGCTACCTTTTACACAGAATTGCTCAAGAAATTCCATTTCCTCTAAAAGATTTAGCTTTTTCCCTTTGCTGGCGGTATATAGTACATGTATGTTCTTAAGACTTGGGGGCTGGTGTCCAGTAGATTTTAAGCGCTCAGCAAAAGTCAAATGCTGTTTAATCTGTCCTTTCTTATTAAATAAACGTTCAATAAATCTTGTACGAAATTTCTTACCAGTCTGCCCACATATGTGCAAGCTAGCCTATAGTGGCGGCAGTTTTCCGTCCCCCAAATGACTAAAACGTCGTGACCACCATACCCAAAAGGTGCCACATTTAGCGATAGTGCAAGGAAATCTGACATTAAACAGTGCCTCTGTGTGGGTCACCCCTGAGTTAGCTAACTAGATATAAAATTAATTTAATTACTTTAAGCTTACAACAAAATAAATGACATCATAGGGAATGACAATGGGTGTCGTTGAAAAAAATTAATAACAAGGACACACGGTATCACAAAGAGATATATTAATTAATATCAAGGAAATATCCTCTTTGAAATTTTGAAGGTGGAAAGGGTAAAATACAGGGAGCGAAAGGCTATTCACAATTTGTACAGAAACAAGATGGCAGTTACAAGAGTCGAGGGGCTTGAAAGGGAAGCAGTGGTTGGGAAGGGAGTGAGACAAGGTTGTAGCCTGTTCCCAATGTTATTCAATCTGTATAGAGAGCAAGCAGTAAAGGAAACAACAGAAAAAATTGGAGTAGGAATTAAAGTCCATGGAGATGAAATAAAATTTTTGCTGTTTGCCGATGAGATTGTAATTCTGTCAGAGGCAGCAAAGGACCTGGAAGAGCAGCTGAACGGAATGGACAGCGTCTTGAAAGGAGGATATGAGATGAACGCGTCAGTTTATCAACTCGCTGCATTCGACCTAATGCCAACTGGAACCAACTGACCGATAGCAAACATAAACAAAGCTGCAGTGCATTAGACCTCCTGTTAAATATACACGAAAATATCGCAGCCACTGAAGTGATATAAAATCCTTATGAGTACATATTTCTTACACGTTCTGACTTTGGGAGTGGTGGTGGTCAGCGTAGCTAAACCGGAAATCTGTTAATAAAATGAAAAAAAATTGACTCGACTTTCGTTTTATTTAGCTTGCATACATCCTCAATGTACAATGATGACTGAAAACATCATAACCATCTGCTCAATAGCGTACTGTTTCACCTTCGTGTCGCAGTACAGGAGTGATTCTGCTTGGCAGTGACTGACAGGAACTTTTCAGAATTCATAAGATACATGGCACTTTATTTCTGTGAAAGGTCGAATTGTTTCCTGTGAAATGTTTTCCGTTTGGTTCAGATTAGGTGAATACGTTGACCGGGATATCAATCTGAGTTCACTATCATGCTCCTGAAACTATTATAGCACGATTCTGTCCATTGACATGGACAGTTATCCTGCTGGAAGATGGCATTGCTCTCGGCGCAGACATCTAGCCTGATGTAAGAAGGATAGTGATTCGTTCTGTCAGGTGATACGTTTCCACTGATCCACTGCCCACTCTCGATGACCCCGTGCCAACTGTAGACGTAACTGACGATGTCACCACCATCATCATCGTCATCACTATATCCAGTTTTGCTTTATGCAACCTTGCCTGTTACAATTCCAAGTAGAATGCAGCTATCTTTCCGTCTCTTCTTACTGTGCTCAACATTCCTTTTGCATCGACGTGTATATTTGTATGTAAATTTTGGTATTCGTTCTTCTGACATCCTTGAAAGTGTTCATGCCATTTCCTTCTGTGCCCCCCTGTTTTTTAAAATATGCTTTTCAACCCAGTTTATTTCTTATTTCACTATTTTTATCCGATCTTTGAGTTTATAATCAGCTAGAGGTCTAAGGAGTCTCATCTCTGCTGTCCCAATCCTCCTCTTTTGATTGACGGTCCAACTCTCGGACGCATGCGTTAGAACTGGTAGTGCAATAACCACATAAAATTTTAGTACTGTTTTTTTTCTAACTTCTTCGAGTGCGATTAATACCTCCTACCACTGGTCATTTTGCAGTTTATATTTTCGATCATTGATGATTTCGTTGAGCCAACATTAGAACACATAGGAATCCTACAACTGGGAAGTCTTCGACCTCCACTTTGTAGGACGAGACTTGGCGTCCAATACCTTGTCACTACTCGTGGTCACTGCCCTTCACTTTCCATAGATGAACACAGTAAAGTGCGGACCGCAGATCAGTTTCGCCGTTTCCGAAATATTCGTTCCCAGTTATCGTGTTACAAATATCTTCCCCTTGTGAAAGTCGTTTATTCAGTGGGATTTCCGATTTCCGGCCAGTATCGTCGCTAGAATAATTCCCCATTCGTCTTTGCTCATTTTCGAAAGAACAGAGACCACATCTATGGAGTCTGCACAGATGAGCGAAAACATTATGACCACCTGTTTCGTAGTGTTGGTCTACTTTTCAAACACAGTACAGCACCGATTCTGCTTCGCATAGACTCTACAACTCCTTGATTGGTTTCCAGAAACGTGTGACACCAGATGTTTACTCACACGTCACTAAATTCCCGCAAGTTATGGGATGTTGATTTGTGGGCACGTTGCTGGCCCCAATATGTGTTCCATGTACATATCATATCAGGCTAAGACATCAATGTGAGTTCCTACCATGCTCGTAAAACCACTGCAATACGATTCTGACGATTCTGGCTTTGTGTTGCGGAGAGTTATCCTGCTGGAAGATGTCATAGCTATCAGGGAACCCTTCAACCATGAAGGGATGAGGTGCCCGCAATAATGTTCACGTAGTTCACTCCTTCTTCGTCTTCAAGTATTATTATAAGTCTCGTTGAACTTCAACCCTGTGTAACCCATAGCATAATTCTCCTCTCACCGGATTGCACCTGTGGCGCGGTGCACGTTTCAAGCAGCGATTCATCTGGATGACGCCGTGTCAGGGCCCAACCATCGACCTGGTGTAACAAGAAATGCAATTCATTCGACAGGCCACACGTTTCTGTTGATCCACGGTGAATATAGTGATGCTGTGGACTGATGTCGTTAGGTCAACACAGGAACACTTACGGGTCGTGTGATGCAGAGCTCAGTGTTCAACAATGGCCTGTGAAGAGTGTGCACCCAAACACTTGTGCCTGCACCAGAATTGTACTTTGTCGTCAGATCTACCACAGATCGCTGCCTAACGTGTATTACGCAATGGAGAATCCTCCGATCTCTATCTGATGAGACGAGGACATCCAGTACCTACGCGTATTCTTCGACCACTTCGCACATGTGCTCACGAAAGTAGTACGGGAACAGCCGACCAGCTTCGCCGATTAAGAGAATCTCGTTTCCATCCGCTGCGCCATAACAATGTTCCATTTGTCAAAATCGCTTACATCAGTGGATTTCCGCGTTTACGGCCGGTATCTCCGCTATAACGTCTGCCCATTCGTCTCTGTTACGTTTACATTCTTTCCTTACTGTGTCATATGCCCACAACACCACCAGGAGGCATTCAGCCTCGCGGTGGGCAATGGTGGTAATGTTTTGGCTCATCATTGTTTGCGTGTCACGGCATATCGATCTTTCAGTGGAGATGCACAGTATTATATGACCTGTTGTGGAAATACAGGAAGCCTACGAGCGAAGAGGAATAGTGCACAGCGGACTCTTTAGTTTGCGGAGCTGGAGATTTCGGTCGGACGGCAGATGTGCTCGGATAGCCGAACCTATTAAGGAGACTGCTCATGCAAAGCGGAAAAATCCAGGGCCGAGTTCGGTCCGGAAAGAATTTTGGTCTATGGCCACTGAATTGTTTCAATGCCGCAACCTAGCAAACGTCGGAAATTTCTTTGGTTGAGAATACATCATCCTTTCGCTAAGCAGCACAGATCTGTATTTCGTTAGAAAAGTTTCCATTTACTAGGAATAAGTACCCAAACAAGTACATTATACGAAACTTCTTGGTACATTAAAACTACGTGTCGGACCGGGACTTGAAACCGGGACCTAGGCAGAAATCCAGGATTCTAGTCCCGGCCTGGCACGCAGTTTTAATCTGCCAGGAATTAAATATCAGCGCAAACTCCGCTGCGGACTGAAAATCCGTTCTGGGAAGTACACTTTCTAGTCTCTAATAATATATACATGAAATAGCCTCTATGACGATCCTTCCATTGCAAAATGTTAAAGAAAAGGTTATTGGTTTAAGGAAACTGCTTACAGTAGCCGGCCGGTGTGGCCGTGCGGTTCCAGGCGCTTCAGTCTGGAACCGCGTGACCGCTACGGTCGCAGGTTCGAATCCTACCTCGGGCATGGATGTGTGTGATGTCCTTAGGTTAGTTAGGTTTAAGTAGTTCTAAGTTCTAGGGGACTGATGACCATAGATGTTAAGTCCCATAGTGCTCAGAGCCATTTGAACCATTTGAACTATTTGCATACAGTAGTGCAAAACCATTTTAATTATTTGGAGGTTTTATGGTTTACAAGCAGCTTATAAAGGGATACGGACTGAACTTCCGTCGGAAGAGCAGCTACTATCTCGAAACACATGGGAGCTCACAACATTTGTAGGAAAACACAGATAATTATTCACTTTCTTTGACTTTAGTGCAGTACAAATTATCAGTGACGTAGTGCAGTCTTGCAATCTATGAAATCATGTATGACTGTTGATGATTCTACATCGGTAATAGTCACGCCGCTCCGTGGCAACAGATGATACGTTTGCTAGAGTCGACTAATTTTAGATATCTGAATCCAGTAATGTCCGTTCATGTGTACAAGACTTCCGTATACTTCATACTCATTACTGAACTTCGTGCTACTTGTGATGAAAGGATACTGCAGCGATGAAACTTGATGAACATGCGAAACAGGAGAAGTATTGAATTCTCAGTGATGCATTCGTAACATCTAGGCTCCTTGCTGAAGGAATTCATTCATAAGCTGATGATATCAGCAGAGGACAATCCTCAGGAACGGCAATATATAATTTGATCAACTACCTGAGAGAAAAAACACGTCATGAACGTCTGCTATCATCCGATCAAGCCTATTGGTATATACAAGCAAATTATTTGTATACGACAAACTGAGTTTTAATAACATAATATTTGTATTTAAGTAGCAGAATCGTCATCTGCAATCAGAAATGTTATCTTTTGACTGAAGACGTAAGGGTCAGACTGTAACCTTGTAACATTACCTTCAACTGTTATGGAGTCAGATCAGCTAATAGGCTGGTATTACGCTTATTCTTAATCAAATTACACAAGAGACTAACTGAACACTACTTTAACAAGATATGTCCGAAGTACTTACAAATATCAGTCAGTAAGTAGAGTACCTTGCTGGAAAAGTATTCCTAAATAAGGAAATAAAGACAAAAGGATTAAGTAAGGATTGTAAAGAAAGATTGTCCTGTCATTATGTAAGGAACCATTCAAGAAATCGCTCCAAGTTATTTGTGGAAACCAGGACTAATATGAATCACGGTGGCTAGAGTGATATTTTAACCGGCTGTACGTTCGACATAAAAGTTTTCTGAGTATGGTACCGCGTCATAATATATAAAACTACTGCTGCTGGAGAAAAACCCAGAAGGAGGCCTCTGCAACTGTGGCCGAAACGTTGGTTTTTCCCCAGAAGCAGTAGTTTTATACATTATGACACGGTACGATACCCAGAAAACTTTTATGTCGAGTGACTCTGGCCAAGGAAGCCTACGCAATTATACCGCTGTACGTTGTCCTACGTGTAATGTTAACGACCTCTGTAAGAGCTGTAGTCCCTTCCCGTAAATATGAAATTATGCTTCCTTTGGTATCTGTAACTTATACCGATCAAATGTTAAGTCTTTAACTGGAAAATATAACTATTTGCTGCGTCAGTAATGGAATCATAGAGTACTTCAAATTTACAAGAAAGCAATTTGTGCGTGTTACGTATACACAGAAAGGGTGGCTTGCAATTAGAGTTCAATAACTGCGTCAATGGACAAAGAAAGTGGCGAGAGCTGTCTCATAACAAGTGCGGCTGCCACCACACTACAAGAAAACGACGGAATGCCTGCCCTTCCCAGCCTGGTAGCACGCTAGCGCAACTCATTGTCGCTTAATAGCCATAGCTTTCGCTTTCCGATAGTTCCAGTGTCCACGTTCCAGGAGGTACCAGGGGCGTAAAAACAGGAGAGCTGTCTCAACAGTGATACAAGGAACAGCAAAAATCCTTCTTTAACTTCATGTAAAATGAAACCGTTCTCTTAATACGCACATGGGCACTTCGTTTCATACAATACCTTCCAATTAATTTCTGTAATGTGTGTGTGTGTCACTATGAGTGCACAGACTAAAGAACTGACCTGTGAAACTCCAGAACTCTATAAATGGAAGAGCAATTTCATAGATAAACTTTAAGAATGAGCTGACCATAAATCATGTCGAGTACAAGCTCATAGGCACACACAAAAGTTTTACGCAACAAGGATTAAGAAATTTTATACGGCTCATACTATGCTGAAAATGCTTTGAATAATGTCAGATTAAAGTCGTGATAATGCAACTGAAATGTGAAATGGTTATGTAGTTACACAACGATTTTAAGTGAACGAAGTGCGTTAAATGTATATGATATAAGAAAAAACTGTAGAGGTGGAACTCTAGTTAAACCAGAAAGCCTGCTCGTGCACATTTTATTGATATTGACTATGAAATGAACAAATAGGAAATATACGTAAGTGGTGTTGTCAGTTTCAGATGTATTATTGGAATAATTAGTTATACAGTATATGACAGGTGTGTAAATCCATAGCTTGTAAGACGCCACTGTATGTATGTGACCTCTGCTTCTCTCCTTTTCTAAAACTGGATTCTGTAAAATAATTTTTTCTTTAAAAATATATTTGTTGCATCTGTGATGACAAACTTTTATAATATTTTGAATTTAGTACTGGGTGTTAAAAACCAGTTAGGTGAGTAAGAATGTCCAATGTTAAAGTTTATTCCTTCCTTATGTCGGTCATGGTTGCTACAACTCGTGAAAAACCATTTTTGGCTTAATGCTGCCATATGTGAGCGGCCTGTCCTTCTTTGTTACATATCACTGTTTCGTTCAACCACTGCCCTGACTGTAGGCTGTTAATGAGCAATTAATGACCTCATATTGCAGCAACTTAAATAGGGGCCTTCTGTATGTTACTTAGTATCTCTTCTTTCCCCCACCCCCCTACACTTGCTCCTCTCCTGTCTCCTAACCCCCCCCCCCCCCCCGAACCACATCAAGCCCATATCCTCTTATGTTTTAATATTTTTACTTTGATAAGCTTATATTGGTTTCCATAACACATATTTCTAACCGTTACATATTTCAATCACAGCCCTTCTCCTCTCCCCCCACCCATACCTGCGTTTCAATCTGTGCTTACTTTTTCTGTTTGTAAATGCCCAATTTATATTGTGGCCTGTACATATAATTTCTAGCCTTCGCATGTTCACCGTTTTATCTATGAAACACGACTTTGTAGGTTATTATACTATGTTTCATTATTTTTTTTACAGTTGTTTATAGAAGACACCTCTTTATAAGTTTCCTATTTCGACAAGTTTCATACGTTTTCCTATAGCTACCCGACTATTTACACTACTAAAAGATCAATATGATACAAAATCGATTCTTCGTGTGTACAGTCGTAGCTTTGTTATGTTGAGCACTGACTGAGACCCCACTTTTTAAATGCTCGTTTGATTTATATGACTAAAAACCATTACTTTCCGCATATTCACATAACCTTAAAGGTCTCGTACATATCCGTGTCATTTGGTTATTGTTTATTGTAACAGAAAATATGTTTTTCTACCTACACCGATGTTGTTCGCTTCAAATGCTGTAGTGACTAGCTGGTTACGATTTGTGAGTAATTTCTACGTTACTTAACGCAATAATTTTTATTTTGTCAGCATATTGTGAGCTGTGCACTGTAAATGTTTTGTCTATCCGTTAGGCTTCGGCTTGGTAATGATCTACTGATCCAAAGTGGAAGCATTGAGCATAAAAATAAGCAGTTTATAGCCATGAACAACGAAGTTTTACAAAATATTACCCGTCGCGGGACAGCCAAAGACCAGTTAACGTTTCTATCTATCAAATCATCGTTCACTGATAACGCTACAAAAACATATAGATTGCTAGAAACAAACGACAGTAAGAGACTAGGAAGCTATATTTGTACTCCTCTTCTTTTACTTATCGCCTTTCGCTACTGATCTTTTCGATGCCAGAACTGAACTCAGAACAGACATACACTCAAACACGTAAAATTTACCTAATATGGATCAAAACCTACGTCAGTTCTGTTGTCGGATTATCGGAATATTTATGTTGTATGTTGATGTATATTATTTGGTTGCATGGTAACGAAGTTTACAGAGTGAATATTTAGATATAGTTTCTGCGAGTAAAGGTTTTAATGCCATGCGTCGATAACACAGCCCAACGAAAAATTTTTTTGAAAAAGTTTTTTGCTTTGATAGCTGATCTTTATAGATTTTTATAAGCTGAATCCAAATCTACCCTTTTTTTTTTTGTATCACCCATAGTTTTCGAGCAATATGCTTTTTATTACATAGTTTTAAAATCCTAGGCTATACGGGAAATGACCAAATTAATGAAACGTTTTGTTACAACATAAGCATGGCTTGTATTTACAGTAAGCAACAATGATATGTGTTAATAGAGGTTTCACTTGTCAGTTGGAATTGGTTTGTACTTTCTTTCTCTTTTTTCTTTGAAGCTTCTTGTTAAGCTTTTTCTACGATGAGTCGGTTGCTGATCTTCTCGGTGAAGTGGCCAACAGTAGTCCCCCATCATGTCGGTGTTCCAGTCGCCTTGGTAGTGTTTTTCCATCAATAGTTTTGGATTAATCAATAAACAGCCTTCAGTCTTCCTTTTTGTATTCAATACCAAACTCATTACTCAGACCGAGAATGTCTGAGCAGTACACTAAATCACCTTCTTGGTGAAAAAACTTGGAAAATTGCTGATCTATCTTTCTATACCTGTATATGCTGGTTACAACTACCAATAAGTCCTTTCTTTTTAATCTAGAGCCAAGCAATTCAGCTTTTTCTTTCGTTAAGCCCAGATCCCTAACCAAATTGTTAAGCTCGCCCTGAGTAAACAATTTGGGCTCTAGACTTTCTGTATTACAATGGAGTTCATCATCATTTGGTTCATCTAAATCAAATTGTACATAAGAAAATAATTCTGTTGGAACGGAATTTAAATCATCTGGTGGTTCAGGAACCGGCAAATCTACACTATGCCCTACTGTTCGGATGGCGGACGAAAGTTTAGGGTAGATTATTACCTTCTTGTTTTTCGAATTATGACTAGTAATATCAACACTGCAAAAGTGGCAGTCATCGGAATGATTTCTTGGCTCTCTCCATACCATAGGACGAGCAAATCTGAAAGCGTTTTTCTCCTTGTTGGACCATTTTCTCAGATCTTCAATATACACATAACATACCTCATGCGGCGCCCAATATTTATCTTTATCACCGAGTTTAGCTCCAAAATATAATAGATAAACCTTTTTCGCAATGTCTGTTATGTTTCTTTGGTGTTTTTAAATCAAAAATTCACCACAAATATAACAAAAACAGTCAGCACATTTTTTACAACCACGATTAGACATTTTACTGAGCACATGTACAGGAAATTGGAAAGTGAGGTTAGGTTGACAGTAAACAAAACACCATCTGTTAACACAAAAATAGCATAGACCTTTTTTGACAGCAAATGTTTTTCAGCAGTGCTACCAAAGTCATCCATATTCATTACATCTCCTTTTTAAATTATTTTAACTACATAAAAGCTGTTAAATTCTTTAAAATAGCTTAATTTAATATATTTAACTGTAAAATGTGAAGAAATGGTGGGCGATCCAGTCTTTTAAGTATCTTATTTGGATTTCCCACCCTAAAAAACATAAGAATAAGATATTTTCAGCAAAACCTTTTTCCATCGTTGACCTGTTTAATTAAAAAGTTATTTAGACTAAACATACCGCCCCAAACACACCAAGCGACAAAGTTGTGTGACGGTGTATACAGACAGGTCCGATACATTGCATCACGGCTGTACCCATACAAAGTCAAGCGCTTACACGTTCTGAGTCAGACGCACTTCGTAAATTGGCAAGTGTTAAAAGCAACATGCTATAAGCAGAATCAAGCAGCAAAAACATCAGATATATAACACTCATAGTACAAATTTATCTACTGTAATATGTGGTATTAACATATTGATGAGAGAATCTCAGTTTTCTGAATATGTACACACACAATTTTTAGTCAGAATTAGAAACGAAACTTACGTATGTATACGTGCATAGTTAATATTTCTCATTATAGTAAAGGTAAAAGTCAGTGTACCATGCTGTATATGTTGTAAAATAAAATGAAACGTACTTACTTCACTGATACACTGTCTATCTTCATCGCCTTTATTTCAGTCTCTATACCGTATTCCTCTGGCTTCCATGCCTTGTAGTAGAAGTTGTAGTGGTGGTATCTAGTTTCACACTTTCAGAAAAAATCAATTCCTTTGTCACGCGCACAGACTCTTATGTTCTCTCCTGAATTTTGATTTTAAGTTGTATTTCCTTTTCAGCAGGTCGCAATGTGACATTTCGCATTTTTTAGGCAAATCTCCGTTCGAATTTGATTTTGCAGTCTTGTTATGTCACATCCCAAAGACATGGGAGAGCCTGAAAAATCTTTAGTTGTTTTCGATGTTGTCTCCTTGGCAGGCGGGCAGAACCCGACTCAGAAAACGTGTGGACTGCAAATCGCGTAACGTTGCTGCATATTCCGTGTTTCCATGGGGGACCTGAGAGTTGCAACTTTTGTATCGTGACAGTCACGGAACACGTGACAAAATGTCACAGAAAAGCCCTGAAACTTGACTCACGGCTTGTGTTCGGTGACTGTGTCACTTGATGTGTTTGCAGCTTTAGAGAAACACAGTAATTGCCTTGCAGATATTATTTTAGTTATGCAGAGTGTTAAAAATTTATTACATATTTTGAGAGGTGATAAAATGGACCAAGACTAGAAAAAAATATTCAGTACACATGGGCTCTAGACCATATATTTTAGGAGCTATGGAGACCTGTTCACCTTCGCTACTGTGAAACACGCCTCTTCAACTGCAAACTATTCGCCATTTAACGTGTGGAATAAGAGGTTTGCATTATGCTGGTAGGTGCTTAGATAAAACTATAATGTAAAAACATTACAAACTTATCAAAACACAAACTGGTTCCATTATAAATAAACGTAAGACGTTCAACCCGAGAAACTTTTATAGGGCTAGAATACATAGGACACCTTCACTGTGACGTCTTTCATTGTTTCTTAGATGGAATCAAATGTTTTTTTCTTGCTGTAACGATACAATCCTCCAGTGCACCTATTAACATACAATGAAGAAGCAAGGTGCCTGGATTGTGTGAGTTTTATTTATTGTGGTGGGCACGGTGGGTGCCGCGAGCGGCTAGGGAGATCAAGGAGGCCACAGAATCTCGGAAATGACCACCCTGAAAGCTAGAACATTGTTGCATGCGGACTTCCACAAGCACAAGTGGCGGGTAATGGTCCTCCCGGGGGAGGCTAGCAAATGTTTCAAGATAAATACTGCCTCAGAAAATCACAGAATTAGGGCATTATGTTAGGAAGAGAAAATTAATAGTTTGCAATAGAGCCATGTCTGATTGGGACAAGAACATCATAACCTACAGGATGTCACTGGAGGAATGGGCAATATTCTGGGAAACGTAGCGAAGCAAAATGTCTGGTAAACATGGGTTTTAAAATACATACCTTAAAAGCAATGAGCACTGTTAGACGAATCTCTCCTGCTGCCAGCCCTTCTTTCCATATTTTGGGAGGAGTTTTTATCGATCAAATTAGAAAAACACTTGTTCAGCAGAAGCGATGTGTTTCATAGTAGCGGAGATGAATAAGTGCATCAATATTAGCTCTTAAGGTACGCGTTTTGCAGCTCATCTTTACTAGGCGTTTTTGCTTCGAATGCCCGTCCCTGAATACTTACACTCCTCCTGGAACACCATGTATATTCTTGCACTACTATCCGGAAATCCAGAACTAGATGCATGTTATCTATCTAACGTCTTACAGGGACAACAAAATTTTAATTTCCAATATTTCGCGTAATTATTGACCGAATTTATAAAGCTAAAATGCTGTCATAATATACCCTTTAAGAGGTACGTTATTTTGTTAAAATCTGTGCGACGTAGGGCAGAAATTACAGTTAGAAAATGAGTGTTCGTCTTGAGGGAGTGCGAAAATATTCGAACTGTGTTCTTTCGGTATCCGAGATTAGAGTACTTAGCAACTTGCAATAAACTTTGCGTATAATTCCAAACCTTTGCAAAACGTTTACTCACTGACAACCCTCACAAATTGATGTAAGTATGGAAATGTAGTACTTACATTTTCGCTGTTGATGCAGTCGAATTTCAGCATCAGGCGTAACGTTTTATTACTTTCTTTATTACCAACTCTGTTCCCAGACAGTATCGACATATACCACTGACTGTACCTACAAAATTATATCGTTGTATGACACCAGATTCAGAAGACGTGATTGAGTGAACATTGGATAGGTAAAAAACTTGCTCTTGGTTAAAATAAAGCGCAAATTAACCAGATTATATTCACCCAGTGTTACATGATGAAAAAATTGTGACTTCCGAAAAACTTTCAGCATTATAAACTTTTTGCATTATTTGTAACGTTTCCTGCATTTTTTCTCCTTTACACGCTTAAGCTAAAATATTTAACACCTTAACTCATTTGTAAATTAATCTGACATTTGAAGGTATTTTATACATGGAGTTCGTTTCCTTACTTAATCGGGGTTTACGGGTTAAATGTAAGCCACTACTTAAAATCAATGGCTAAAGTAGGCAAATTGGGAAGACGATGATACTGTACTTCGCTGGTGCTTCTGAAGAAGTTCTGACATAGCAGGAAGTACCATTCGTCAGGATTCTCTCTCACTTCTCATAAAGACACGGTAAAGTTCACTTCTAGCAGAGACCTGGTGGCACTGTCTTCTCATGTTGTCTTAATGGATTGAAGGCGGCGTAGCAGTATATCGTCTTGGTAATGGGCAGCGGCGTTGAAACTCGTTTCTACCTGTAAAACTGAAGACGTTAATTTTTCTGTTACAGTTGTGAGATTTAATGTAGATAGAATTACTGTAGGTCATATGTTAAAACCAACAACGCTGAAATAATGCATTTCTAAAACTGTGATTAATGAGAATGTGCTTTAATGTATGTAATCATCTGTTTCATATCAGCGCCTACACCACGTCTGACCGAAATCGCCTGAAAACCTCAAAAGCTACAGCGTTGGTAGCAGTAGTGTGCGTGTGGCTGCATAGAATGTAGGGGCTCTAAAACAGTAAGCTATGTGCGATTTATAAGGCAAACGAGAATGCTTTTATAAAGGGGATAATTCATATCAGCTTTCTGATTTGCATTGATATCACGTCTCAGATGACATGCCGTCGACAAAATGGTAGAAAATCGTCAGCAAAACAGCGACAAATGAGAATAAACGTTTCCTTTTACAAGAGCAAGGGGAATGGTTGCAGTTGCTAACAGTTCAGCAAATGTGACACAGAGGGCTCTGTGAAATTAGACGCACTGCGTGAATCGTTAAATACTTTCTGCTTAGCGTCCCACTACCTGTTCACATAACGTAACACCCATGCGCGCTAGCTTGCTGGACAGGGAGATAATGATGAGACCTGGATCGAATCTATAGGGCGAGTTAACTAATGTTGGTCTGCATCACTGGCCAGCCCAGAAGCAGTTTTAAGAGGTTTTTCCATATCAGTGTAGGGAAAAGCTGGAAAATCTCCTCCTCAGAAAATACAAAACATAAAATGTTAAAACTAGTTAAGACACAGAAAAAGGTTTATATGATTCTAAACCACATGGCGTATACCAATCCTCTCCCTTGGTTACCTGACGTCTGTGACGATCCTGGGATCAAGTTAAAAAAAATTAGTCATGTCATTAAAACAGTGAGCTCTTACAACGAGATAAACGTTAGGAAAGTGAGAGAGGGCTTATAGTGTTACTGTCTAATGCCTTACATAATAAGTTGCTCGGGAAAAATTTCACCCACTGATTGAAGAGTTGTATGGTGTTTTACGATAATTATGATCTGCTGATTGATTTTATAGCTTTTTTCTCATGCGTACTTTCGATTCCTGTGTATCTCAGCTTCTATAGTACTTTTTGTAATTTGGTTTTATTGTCTTCCTTGACTGCACTTCACAATTTTTTCTTCGTTTTATGACTGATGGTAAGACTTCTATTTTTTAAACCCTTATTTTGAAAGATCTTGTGTATACTACTGCCGTGTGTCCTCCTTTTGCCCTGTAGTAAAGGTTTCAGCTGCCCCACAATAGAAAATCTGCGTAAACTACTATTCTAACTACGCTTAGTAAGAGAGATCCTCTACAGCTGTTTCGCGAAATCTTGGTATTCTTTTCATTGTTCTTTCTTATATTTCTGTTTTTTCCCTAACACATTTATTACTATCAAGTTTTGTTTGTTTTTGAGACACACACTTTTTCTGACACATTAAGAACCGGTTTCGGCCTACAATATCCATTTTCAGATACCGTGGGCGGCGTTTGGTGAACAAATGTTCCAGCCGTTTCTTCTCCCGGGCGATAGGACGGCGATACCAGAGAAGACGAAGGCGGGAGCTTCCACGTTACAAATCGAACACCAGCCGACATCAGTATTTCGGTCGTACGAGTGATGCAACATACTGTACTGTATAGTGTACAGGCTATCCATTTAGCGTATCGGAATGATAAGTAATATTAAACACGGAAGGTCCCTGGGTACAGTACGGCTGTTCTGTGGAGGTTTTCTCTAAGAACGAAAATCATGTTTATTTTGTTATTTATACACCTTGAGTGTGATTGATTGTTTGTGTGTCATTGTAAAGAAGCTTGTTCTTGTTATTTTCTGAGCGTAACGGACTTAGTTAATGCCAAATTATCTTACCTGTACAGTGTTAGGTTGATCTCCTTTGTATGTCACAAGGTACGGAAAATTATATTGAGAAATTTGCGTATGTGGTCCTGTAGATGGCGGACAATAGCTTTGTTTTTGTGACTAGTTGGTGGTGGGAGTAATGGTGGTTCTATATTTAGTGGTGGTTCTGTTTTTGGTTGCGCACTAATTTGAGTATCCTTCAGTAAATCAGAGAGCGGCCTTCTAGTTTGTTGTCTTGATGTGTCAACGGTGACAATTTTACTGTCACTTTTCTGCCTGTCATCAGGGGACAGACACTCTAAACTACTCCTGACTTGATTCTGTCTGCTGAGGCGAAGTCGATTTGAATTTCTTTTACACTGTGTCTTTTGAAGCCCTGTCTTTACAATCTGTGATAGACTGTCAACTAACTTCTGTTTTGTTGTCATTTATGATTAACAAATACACGCCTGTACAAGCCACAACCCAACCCCAATCCAACGTAGAAACCCATAGCGTTATCACCATGTGACGTGGATTGTTGGCCGTGGGCTGTTTACTTTATGCATAACATAACACAAACTCTTCCTGTCGATTGAAAATACTATGCTTGTAACAGTTGGAATCTCACGGACGTCTTGCTCCTTGACATAGAGCAGTTGCACTGAGATATTTTTGCCTCAGTATGTGATAGTGATATAATTTTGCAGTTTAATTTAGCAACAGTCAGAAAAGAATTTTTGCATACTCTGCGAAAGCCTAAATTTGCGCAGAATGTATTATTTATTTGCCAGCGTTTAACTGTGTGGATGTAAGAAGAGGCTGCTATGAGCATAGTGGCTGAACTTCAGTTACACTCACTTAACGATATTTACGTACACTATGTGAACAAAAGTATTCGGACATTCCAAAAAACATACGCTTCTCATATTAGGTGCATTGTGCTGCCACCTACTGCCAGATACGCCATATCAACGACCTCAATACTCTTTAGACATCGTGAGAGAGCAGAATGAGGCACTCCGTGGAACTCACGGACTCCGAACGTGGTCAGGTGATGGTGTGTCACTTGTGTCATACGTCTGTATGCGAGATTTCCACACTCATAAACCTCCCTAGGTCCCCTGTTTCTGATGTGATAGTGAAGTGGAAACGTGAAGGGACACGTGCAGACAAACGCGTACAGGCCGGCATCGTCTATTGACTGAGACCGCCGACTGTTGAAGAGGGTCGTAATGTGTAATAGGCAGACATCTATCCAGACCATCACACAGGAATTCACTGCATCAGGATCCACTGCAAGCACTATGACAGTTAGGCGGGAGGTGAGAAAACTTGGATTTCATGGTCGAGCGACTGCTCATAAGTCACACATCACGCCGGTATTTGCCAAATGACGCCTGGCTTGGTGTAAGGAGCGTAAACATTGGACGATTGAACAGTAGAAAAACGTTGTGAGGAGTGGCAAATCAAGGTACACAATGTGGCGATCCGATGGCAGGGTGTGGGAATGGCTAATGCCCGGTGAACGTCATCTGCCAGCGTGTGTAGCGCCTACAGTAAGAATAAGAGGCGGTGGTGCTATTATGTGGTCGCGTTTTTCATGGAGCGAGCTTGCACCCAATGTTGTTTTGCGCGGCACTATCACAGCACAGGCCTACATTGATGCTTTAAGCACCTTCTTGCTTCGCACTGTTGAAGAGCAATTCGGAGAGGGCAAGTGTATCTTTCAGCACTATCTAGCACCTGTTCATACTGCACGACAATGGAAAGCAAATAAAAGTGTCATTAATGAATATCTACATAGTCAGCTCCAAGCATTCACCGCGGTACACAAACATACTGAGCGTCTTTGGTCGGAATTTAAAGGTATTGTCCACAATTTTGCCTAACAAAAATATAGGAGAGGGAAGGTATCCACCTTGGTTCAACAAACATATTAGGAAGTTGAAGAGAAAGCAGAGAATTTTGCACAGTCGTTTTAAACGTAATCAATGCCCCACTGGCAAACAGGAATTACGCGAAATGAAAGCAACTGTCAAAAAATGGTTCAAACGGCTCTGAGCACTATGCGACTTAACTTCTGAGGTCATCAGTCGCCTAGCACTTAGAACTAATTAAACCTAACTAACCGAAGGACATCACACACATCCATGCCCGAGGCAGGATTCGAACCTGCGACCGTAGCGGTCGCTGGGCTCCAGACTGTAGCCTCTAGAACCGCACGGCCGCTCCGGCCGGCAACTGTGAAAAGGTCAATGAGAGATGCCTTTATTTGAAAGCAATATTTTATCTGCAGATTCTAAAAATAACGCCAAAAAATTTTGGTCGTACATAAAATCTATGAACGCTACAGATAATTCAATACTTCTCTTGCTGACAGTGCGGGTAATGTAACGGTTGATGATAAACAGATCGCCGAAATTCTAAATCTAGCTTTCAAAAACTCGTTTACAGTAGGGGACTGTAGCACCATTTCCCCTTTCAGTTATTGAACAAACGCAAGGAGGGCTGACGTGGTGTTTAGTGTATCTGGGATCGTAAAACAGTTAAGTTCCTTAGATGCCAGGAAGGCATCTGGCCCAGACGGTGTCCCCGTAAGATTTTATGTTGACTATGCTACAAATATAGCATCATTCTCATCCTTCATCTATCAGAGATCGTTGGAACAGCGAAAAGTTCCACGGGACTGGAAGAAGGCCCAGGTCATAGCAATCTATAAAAAGGGTTGAAAATCGGATGCACATAATTACCGGCCAATTTTCGATTTGTTGTAGAATCATGTAACATATTTAGTGTTTAGACATAAAGATCTTTCTAGACTCTGGGAAGCTCATCTGCAGAAACCAGCACCGTTTTAGGCCACAGCGGTCATGCTAGACACAGCTGGCCCTCTTTGTGCATGATATACAACAGGCTCTAGATACCGGCTCCCAGGTTAATGCCATATTCCTAAACTTTCGAAAGACCTTCTACTCAATTCCGCACTGTCGCTTGCTCCAAAAAGTGCGCGCTTACGGTCTATCCGATGACGCATGCGGTGGGATAAAAAGTTTTCTAACAGACAGAGAGCAGTATGTCGTCCTGAATGGAGAGACTTCAACAGAAACAAGCATAACATCGGGTGTGCCCCAGGGCAGCGTAAAGGGTCCGCTGCTTTTTACGAATTACATAAACGATCTGGTCGATGGTATTGACAGCGACATTACACTGTTTGCGGATGATGCTGTAATCTTAAAGGAAAGTAGTATCACAATAAATCCGTGAACAAATTAGTGAGGATTTGCAGAAAATAATTGCGTATTGTAATGACTGGCAGTTATGTCTCAATATTGGTAAGTGTAACATACTGCGTACAAGAAAGCGAAAATCTCCATTAATGTACGAGCACAAAATAAATGCCCAGTCTTTGGAAGCGGTAACATCCGTCAAGTATCTGGGTGTGACTATTCGAAATGATCTCAAATGGAATGAGCAGAGTACAGAAGTAACGGGTAAGGCGAACTGTAGATTGCGGTTTATTGGTAGCAACCTAAAGCGATGCAGTCCTTCAACAAAGGAAATTGCTAACAATACTTCAGATCGTTCCGTCTTAGAGTATTGTTCGTTACATTTAGCCATCGCGAGAGCGTTACAAATCTCATTGAAACTTTGAAGTGGCACACATTTGCAGAAAGACTACGCACTAAGCGGAAGGGGCTGCTCACTAAATTCCAAAATCCTATCTTCGCTGGGGATGTAGAGCATATATTATTATCACCAACTTTCATATCGCACAAAGATCACCATTCAAAGACAGGGGAAATTAGAGCTCGTACAGAGGCGTTCAGACAGTTGTTTTTTCCCTCGCGCGATCCGCGATTGAAACAGAGGGGGTGAAATATGACTTTGGCGCAAATAGTGCCCTCCGCCACACGCCGCTTGGTGGCTAGCGAAGTATATATGGAGATATGTAGATGTAGACATCCCTGTAACGGACTGGCCTGCATAGAGTCCTGACCTGAATCGTACAGAACATCTTTGGGATATTTTGGAACGCCGACTTCGTGCCAGGCCTCACCGACTGACATTGATACTTCTTCTCAGTCCAGCACTCCGTGAAGGTTAGGCTTCCATTCCCAAATAAACCTTCCAGCACCTGACTGAACGTATGCCTGCGAAAGTGGAAGCTGTCATTAAGACTAAGGGTGGGCCAACACCATATTGATTTCCAGCATTGCCTATGGAGGGTGCCACGAACTTGTACGTAATTTTCAGCCAGGTGTCCGGATACTTTTGATCACATAGTGTACTTACATTCCTTGAGAGGACACAATATTGTGTCCAAATAATCAATGATTCTCTCAACTCTCTAAGCAACAATTCTCATCATGAGCAGGATATTTAAGTGACTGCATCCAATCCGACATATTGAGGAGAAAAGTTTACACTATCGTTCAGAACGCTCTACCAATCTTAGAGTTTACTCATTTCATTAAAACAAATAATTTATTTCCGCCGCTCACTTTTCTGGTAGTGTTGTTGGATTTCTTGCAGTACTCGTACTTCTTAAAATCACTTATGCAGTTGCATGTTTAGGAATCCGAAAATTACGTATAGCCGCTAAGTAATTTCAACTAGAACTATTAGCCAATTCTTGTCTTTTCGATTATCAGTCTTTCAACTCCTTATTTGCCGTCCTCCAAATCCTTTACATAATTCGTCTCCATAGCTGAAATGCGCATCTGACAGCCATCCCCGGGACCCGGGTTCAACTGCCGGTGCTATCAAGGATTTTTCCTTGGTAGCAGTACTGAAACGACTTTCACTCATCTTCGTGGTAACGACTGAGGAGTTTCACTGTCTGATCGGAACTGACCACTGGCTGTCGCGAGAGGACGACCTGTCAGTATGAAATGAGGCGGGGGGTATTGTGATGTCAGTAGAGAAGAAGTAACAGCAAAATGGGTCGGTCAGGAGTGCTCAGTGACTTTGAACGTTGACTAGACATTGGATGGCACCTGAGCAGCAAATCCATCCCTTCTAAAGCTGCCCAAGTCGACTGTTGGTGATGTGAGTGCGAAGTGGATACCGAAGGAACTACCTCAGCTAAACAAAGGGTAGGTCCAGGTGTTGCTACACCTGGAAACTGTTCTGAGTAGCAATGGGTACTCCAAAAATTACATTAGAAGTGTAACAGAGCCCAACACTCGGCGAAGTAAGGAACCAGAAAAAGAAATGTCGGGTACGGCCTTTCTGCCAAACATTCCCAGAGTGACGGACAGAATCGGCCTACATTGCGCAAACATGGCGTAAAGACGATTTTCAAACCGACAAGGAAGATCAAAGAGTGTCTTAGATCGGCGAAGGAGAAAAGAGACCCACTTTCAAGGTCGGGAATATACCGTACACCATGCACATGCCTAAAAGTTTATGTCAGAATGACTGGACGATCAATTAACACCAGGATCAAAGAGCACAAGCGACATTGCAGGTTGGGGCAGGTGGAGAAATCGGCCCTGGCAGAGCACGCACTGAATGGGACCGACCACGTAATAAAATTCGCCGACACGGAAGTTCTAGCTGTAGAGAAGCACTATCACACGCGCTTGTTCAGAGAAGCTGTAGAAATACAAAAACACGCGAACAGTTTCAACAAGAAAGAGGAAAGTCTTAAGGTAAACGGATCCTGGCTTCCCGTACTGCAGCGAACGACCGTCGCAGGTAGCAAGAGGAGAACCGCACCGGAAATGACCGCGGAGAAGCCCTCGGACGTTGGCGCGCCAGGTACATATAGTCTGCGGCCGCGAGCTCGCCTCCAGTTCACCACCGGCAATGGAGGGTGAAGCTTTGTCAATGCCAGCCACTCGTGCTGGCGAAACGTCAGATAAATCATTAGATGAACGTCGGCCGAAGAACCCGAGACAGAAGCCAATAGGCAGTTTGTCAACAAGTGGCCACGATAGCCTTAACAATTTTGTATTCAAGCTGTCTCTCTACCGTTCCACTCTCGAACGGCGCGCGGAAAAAACGAGCACTTCAATTTTTCTCTGTGAGCCCTGATTTCTCTTATATTATCGCGATGATCATTTCTCCATATGTAGGCGAGTGCCAACAGAATTTTTTCGCAATTGGTGGAGAAAACTGGTGACTGACATTTCGTGAGAAGATCCCGTCGGAACTCCAACTAATGTATCATGTGTGTGGCACTATCTCCCCTATTTCGTGATAATACATTACGAGCGGCCCTTCTTTGAACTTCTTCGATGTCATCCGTCAGTCCCACCTGATGCGGATCCCACATTGCACAGTAATATTCCAGAATATGTCGGACAAGCGTGGCGTAAGCAGTCTCTTTAGTAGACCTGTTGTATCTTCTAAGTGTCCTGCCAATGAATCGCAGTCTTTGGTTTGCTCTACCCACAAAATTATCTATGTGATCGTTCCAATTTAGGTTATTTGTAATTCTAATCCCTAAGTATTTAGTTGAATTTATAGCCTTCAGATTTGTGTGACTTATCGCGTAATCAAAATTTAGCTGATTTCTTTCAGTACTCATGTGAATAACATCACACATTTCTTTATTCAGGGTCAACTGCCACTTTTCGCACCATACAGATATCTAAATCTTTTTGCAATTCGTTTTGGTCACCTGATGACTTTACAAGGAGTTAAATGACAGCATCATCTGCAGACAATCTAAGAGACAGCTACTCGGATTGGTTTTGCAGTTCGTTTTGGTCATCTAATGACTTTACAAGGCGGTAAATTGTGTCATCTGTAAACAGTCTAAGAGACAGCTACCCAGATTGTCTCGTATGCCGTTAATATAGACCAGGATCAATAGACGGCCTATAACACCTCCTTGGGGACCCTAAGTATTACTTCTGTTTTACTCGATTACTTTGGGTTGGGGTTGGGTTGTTTCGGGGGAGGAGACCGGACAGCGAGGTCATCGGTCTCATCGGATTAGGGAAGGACGGGGAAGGAAGTCGGCCGTGCCCTTTCAAAGGAACTATCCTGGCATTTGCCTGGAGCGATTTGGAGAAATCACGGAAAACCTAAATGAGGATGGCCGGACGGGGGATTAAATAGTCGTCCTCCCGAATGCGAGTCCAGTGGGCTAAAGAATGCGCCACCTCGCTCGTTGATGTCTTTCCGTCTATTACTACGAACTGTGACCTTTCTGACAGGAAATCACGAATTCAGTAGCACCACTGAGGCGGTATTCCATAGACACGCAGTTTGGTTAGAGGTCGCTTGTGAGGTGTCGAAAGCCTTCTGGAAATCGAAAAATATGGAATCAATTTGACATCCTCTGTCTATAGGATTCATTACTTCACTAGTCCGCCTGCTTTGCTTGGCGGTAATGTGCTCGCCTACGATGCGAGCGGGATCGGGTTCGATTCCCGGCCGGGTTGGAGACTTTCTCCGCTGGGGGACTGGGTGTTGTGTTGTCCTCGTCATCATTTCATCCACAACACCGGCGTGCAAGTCGCCCAATGTGGCGTCGAGTGAAATAAGACTGGCACTTGGCGGCCGAACTTCCCCGGATGGGGCCTCCCAGCTAACGATGCGATACTTTCATTTCATTACTTCACAGGAACGATATTTTCTGAATCCGTGCTGAGTATGTGTCAATAAATTGTTTTCTTCGAGGTACTTAATAATGTTCGAACACATTATATGTTCCAAAACCCTACTGCAAATCGACGTTAGTGATAAGGGCCTGTAATTCAGCGGATTATACCTACTATCCTTTTTTGGTATTGGTATCACTTGAGTAATTTTCCTGTCTTAAGGTTCAAAATGGTTCAAAAGGCTCTGAGCACTATGCGACTTAACTTCTGAGGTCTTCGGTCGCCTAGAACTTAGAACTAATTAAACCTAACTAACCTAAGGACATCACACACATCCATGCCCGAGGCAGGATTCGAACCTGCGGCCGTAGCGGTCGCTCGGCTCCAGACTATAGCGCCTAGAACCGCACGACCACTCCGGCTGGCCAGTCTTTAGGTACCGATCTTCCTGTGAGCGAGCGGTTGTATATAATTGCTAAATATGGAGCTATTGTATCAGCATACTTTGAAAGGAACCAAACTTGTAGACAATCTGGACCGGAGGCCTTGCCTTTATTAAGTGATGGTTCAAATGGCTCTGAGCACTATGGGACTTAACATCTGTGGTCATCAGTCCCCTAGAACTTAGAAATACTTAAACCTAACTAACCTAAGGACATCACACACATCCATGCCCGAGGCAGGATTCGAACCTGCGACCGCAGAAGTCACGCGGTTCCGGACTCAGCGCCTAGATCCGATAGACCACCGCGGCCGGCTATTAAGTGATTTAAGCTGCTTTGCTACACCGAGGGTATCTAGTTCTAAGTTTCTCACCTTGTCAGGTGTTCTTGATTGGAATTCAGGAATATTTACTTCGTCCTCTTTGGTGAAGGAGTTTCGGAAAACCGTGTTTAATAGCTCTGCTTTAGTGGTACTGTCATCAGTAGACTAACGATCGCAGACTGACGACCTCTTCCGAACGAGTGGAGTCATCTTTAGGCTAATCTATTCAACGCAATTTCAGACTGGATATGTCGCGAATGATTTTGTAACAAAGTCAGTAGCAGATAGGTTTTGGCCGTGCCAGCAACAGCAGCCAATAAATAAATCTAGTTGAAAAACTGATGACTTGATATAATTTTTGACGTTCAGGGGAGAATGACTGAAGGTAAACTGTTGAGGAAATAAAATGGCTCTGAGCACTATGGGACTTAACATCTAAGGTCATGAGTCCCCTATAACTTAGAAATACTTAAACCTAACTAACCTAGAGCTGCTCGGCCACAAAGGCCGGCTATGTTGAGGAATCGAAACGTGTAGCCTAAAAAAAAACGGTATAAAACTAAGGGCAGATGGAATATTATATTGACGAGTCATCGATCAGCCACAGTCCCGCGCTCCATAACTGCAAAATGGAGCTACGTTCATTCTGGACATGGCTGCTGTATGAGCAGGAAGAATCGCTGGACGCCCCAGGAGAAACCACGCGGCCCGCCAGCTGGACCGCGCGCACGCCCGGACGCCCTCTGCCCTGCGGGTCGGCCCGCGACCCCGGACTGCGATACCCGTGTCGGCGCGACTCGGCGCCGCGCGGTCCCCTTGACAGGCGCGCGCCGGCAGACGGGAAGACACGGCGCGAGCGACTCGACAGCCGGACGCAGCCGCCGCCAATTACGGCGATTTCGTGGCCCGTCCGCAGGCCGCGGAGAAATCTCCGAGAAGGTGACTGCTCGCCATGACTAAATGCTGTCCGTGCTATCCAGGTTGCCACGGGTCATCCCTGATGTCTCCGCTCGGAACAGCAATGACAGGTCTTTCCCCGGCCTTTCTCTCTTTGACGTTTGCCGAGCGCTCTTCTGGAGTGAATGACCTTTTCTAGAGACAAAGGGTACAGCTTTAGAAACCGCAGGACGCAACCAATTTGGAAAAAGGTGTAACAAAAAGCAAAACGAAAACACTTTACCCACAATAGGGAGTAAGCCAAAAGGAAGTAAGTAATCCACCTTTTTAATGTGCTATCTTCAGGAATAGATACCAATCACGTTTTTCTCTATTTATTTAAAAAGGTAACAGAAAATGACATACAGTCAACTCTTGCTAAACCAAACACCTCTAATTCGCATTTCTTGACAAATCAAACTTGTTATCGATCAACTGTTTTGGTACACTCGACGAAGCGACTGTCATGAAAGACCGCATCGAAAGCTATAACTCGAGACCAGTGGTTACTTAACACTCCAGAGTTCGAATTGTTTCCCAATTTGTTCAAATTCTTCTTACGTCGTTCAACTCTTTGCTACACTCCTTTGTTTTTCAACAGTGCATAACTTATTACAGTATATAAATCAGTCGGAAAAATCAACTTGCAGAAGCACAACTCTTCACCTTTCACAGAAAACAGACGGGTAACTGAGCCCGTAAAATGTGGAGCGAAAGAGAAAAAGACAGGGTAGGATGTACCGAATGATTTCAGGATCCTATTGTCGTGTGTCAACAAATCTAAAGCAGAAAGCTGAAGTTATTGAAAATCGTGGTAAGTGAACCCGGCCGAGATGAGTCCCCGCATGTTGCACATTAATTATTGAAATAATTTACTCAGTGTTAACTACAAAATACACCGAAGAGCCAGAGAGACGGGTACAACTGCCTAATATCGTTTAGGGCCCCCGCGAGCACGCAGAAGTGCCGCAACACGACTTGGCGTGGACTCGACTAATATCTGAAGCAGTGCTGGAGGGAATTGACACCATGAATCGTGCAGAGCTTTTCATAAATCCGTAAGAGTACGAAGGGGTTGAGATCTCTTCTGAACAGCACATTGCAAGGCATACCAAATATGCTCAATAATGTTCTTGTCTGAAGAGTTTGGTGGCCAGCGGAAGCGTTTCAACTCGAGAAGAACGTTCCTGGAGCGACTCCAGCAATGCCTGCGATCATTTTTATGTTCATAATTGGCAAAAAATCACAATACAA
This sequence comes from Schistocerca nitens, assembly GCF_023898315.1. NCBI lineage: Eukaryota > Metazoa > Arthropoda > Insecta > Orthoptera > Acrididae > Schistocerca > Schistocerca nitens. Next base: position 540,215,781 of record NC_064615.1, read on the forward strand.
TCACAATAAAGTCAATTGAACATATCATGACTTTATTGCGATTGTGCAGCATTGGTTGCCAGTTATTGGATGAAACTGATTAGATAAGATGCTTACGTATGTGTTACCAGTCAGAGTCGCGTCTAGACGTATCAGGGGTCCTGTATCATTCCAGCTGCACAAGCCCGACACCATTACAGAGCCTCCACCACTTTGAACCGTCCCCTGCTGAAATGCAGGGACCGTGGACCCATGAGGATACGATATAATTTGAAATGACACTCGTCCGACCGGGGAACATGTTTCCAGTCATCAATACTCCAATGTCGGTGCTGACGGACACAGGCGAAGCGTAAAGTTTGGTCTCGTGCAGTCATAAAGGATACACGACTCGGCCTTCGGCTCCGAAAGCCCATATCGATGATGTTTCGTTCAATGGTTGGCAGGCTGACACTTGTTGATATCCCAGCATTGAAATCTGCAGCAGTGTGCGGAAGAGCTGCATTTCTGTCATGTTGAACGATTTTCTTCATCCATCATTGGTCCCATTCTTGCAGGATCTTTCTACGGCCGCAGTGATTTCGGAGATTTGATGTTTTACCGGATTCCTAAAATTCACGGAACACTCGTCAAATGGTCGTACGGGAAAATCCCCACTCCATCGCTACCTCGGAGATGCTATATCCCATTGCTCGTGTGCAAACTATAACACCACGTTCAAATTCCCTTAAATTTTGATAACATGCCATTGTAGCAGCAGTAACCGATCCGACAACTGCGCGAGACATTTATGGCCTTACACTATATCAAATGTTTACAGACACCTGGCTCCAAATGAATTACAATTCGTGGCGCCCTCCATCGGTAATGTTGGAATTCAGTAAGGCGTACGTTCAGTCAGGTGCCGGAAGGTCTCTTGGGGAAAGGCAGCCCATTCTTCACGGAGTGCTGCACTGAGGAGAGGTATCGATGGCTGTCGGCGAGGCCTTGCACGAAGTCGGCATTCCAAAACGTCCCAAACGTGTTCTGTAGGATTCAGATCAGGACTCTGTGCAGGCCAGTCAATTACAGGGATGCTTTTGTGTAGCCACTCCGCCACAGGTCGTGCATTATGAGCAGGTGCTCGATCGTGTTGAAAGATGCAATCGCCATCCCCGAATCTTTCTTCAACACTGGAAGTAAGAAGGTGCTTAAAACATCAAAGTCGGCCTGTGCTGTGATAGTTCCATGCAAAACAGCATCGGGTGCAAGCTCCTTGCATGAAAAACACGACCACACCATAACACCACCGCCTCCGAATTTTACTGTTGGCACTATACACGCTGGCAGATAAGGTTCACAGGGCATTCGCCACACCCACAACCTGCCATCGTATCGCCATATTGTGTACCATGAATCGTCACTCCACACAACGTTTTTCCGTTGTTAAATCGTCCAATGTTTACGCTCCTTACAGCAAGCGAGGCGTCGTTTGGCATTTACCGGAGTGATGTGTGGCATATGAACGGTTGCTCGACCATGAAATCCAAGTTTTCTTTCCTCCCGCCTAACTGTCACAGTACTTGCAGTGTCTGCCTATTACACATTACAACCCTCTTCAACTCTCGGCTGTCTCTGTCAGTCAACAGACGAGGTCGGCCTGTACGCTTTTGTGCTGTACGTGTCCCTTCTTGTTTCCACTTCACTATCACCTCGGAAATAGTGGACCTAGGGATGTTTAGGAGTGTGGAAATCACGCCTACAGACGTATGGCACAAGTGTCACCCAATCACCTGACCACGTCCGAACTCCCTGGGTTCCGCGGAGCGCCCATTCTGCTCTCTCATGATTTTTAACGACTACTGAGGTCGCTGATATGGAGTACCTGGCAGTAGGTGGCAGCACAATGCGCCTGATACGAAAAACGTATGTTTTTGGGGTTGTCCGGATACTTTTGATCACATAGTGTATATAGGCGTTGCTGACCCCAGCGCACATATGCTGGCTGATTACATCCGGACCCAGTGTTTATCGCAGTTGCGCGGACTATCTCTGCACGCCTCTCGCCCGACCCCATGCACCGTCTGTCTGCAGTCTCCATCCATATCCTCCAGGCTAGCTTCTTTGAGATTCCCTCAGGAGGTCGATTGTTATTGTGGTCCCGCACTGAAGGTACCACTGCCTTCAGTGCAGTTGCCCATCGACGTGAATCAGTTATATGAATACGCGATGTCTGGTGTCCGTAAGAACAGACATCAGCATTCACATTATCCTGGAAATTTGTTTGTGCTTTATATTTGAAAAAATCTCTAGCATATGGGAAGATGGAATTGTCTGTGATAAGTCGTATTGGCTATGATAGGTTGTACGTGTGGCAGTTTACATCCGAGGCTGGGGCTTGTGTGGAGTGATGGCAGCGTCATGGAAACACTGCTAGTGGCGTTAGTCCTTTATTTCATAACAAGCCAGAGAGTGGCGCATGAAATGTCGCCTGGGCGATGGTACTGGTTGGCGTGGTGCTGCGGTCAGCACAGTAAGAGAGCCCTGACATGGGCGGCGGCGAATCGTGGTGGACGGCTGAAAATGGCCACGGCTGGTGACCTGCTTATTCAGCTCGTCAGCAAGCACACGGAGTGAGGCAGGTTCAAACCGCGGCTTTTGACGATGGCATCTGTCCACAATGAGCAATGGACAGCAGCAGTGTTCGCTCGCACTAGGCGATACAGCGCGGTATCGTAGATGGCCCGGCTCGAAGCCCAGTCCACCACGAACGCAGCCAGCGTCAGATGACAGTCACCGAGCAGGTGAGCCACCGGTGGGAAGATGCCAAGGCGATTGCATTCAAACAGCTCAGGCAGCTGCTTGCAGTTCCTGATGGCACAGTCAAGCGACAGCAGCTAGCTGGTGCATCTTGGTGCTTAGACTGGCATGATCCTCGGCTAACGGGTGGTGATGACAGCATGAGTGCCCAAATTTGGTCTGTTTCTGCAATAGTAGTAGTTTTGCGCTCTACGCCAAGACGCGAGGACCAGCCAATGCTCCAGTTCTTCCGTCATATCAGCAAATTCACAGCCCTAGCGTTGCTCTAAAGTGTTCCAGCTTCTCTTCTCAGAACTCCTGCCAGTAACTTCCGCACTCTTACTTTACTGAATACTGGTCCTTGTAAGCAGAATGTATGTTCTTCAAACATGGCTCTGGCTATAGAGGTGTCCTACATTGCTTTTCTTATGATGTCGTTTTCCTGAGTCGTCATAAGAGTCCTCTGCATCGCCAGGTGGAACTGTTATGAAATATATTAAAATAAATAAAAAACAATAAAATTAGTAAATAAATAAACTTAACTTTGATCTGGTTATTAATTTTTGCTTGCCTTTATGTCAGTCTAGCACTTGCACCCTAGGTCCTCAATAGCTCCCTGCAGTACCATAGAAGTTGTTCGCTGATGTCGTAGCCCATGTGCTATCATCCATTCCTTTCCTCTCGTCAATTTTTTCTATATGTTCCTTTATTTGCCTATTCTGCGGAGAATTGCCTCATTCCTTATGTTATTAGTCCACCTGATTTTCAACACCACACCTCAAACGTTTCAATTCTCCTCTGTTCCGGTAACTTCACTGTCCGTGATTCACTACTATACAGTGCTATGCCCCAAATGTGAACTTCTCTTGCCCAGGAAAGCCATCTTTCACTGTGCTAGTCTGCTTTTCCTGTCCTCCTAGCTTCGTCCGTCACGGGTTATTTTACTTCCAAGGTAGCACAATTCCTTAACTTCGTCTAATTTGGGATTACCAATTCCGATATTAAGTTTCTCGCTGTTCTCAATTGATACTTCCCTTTACTTTTACCTTTTTACGGTTGATTCTCAGTCCATATTCTGTACTCATTAGACTGTTCATTAGACTCAACAGATACTGTAATTCTTCTTCACTTTCACTGACGTTAGCAACGTCCTCAGCAAATCTTATCATTGACGTTCTTTCACGGAGAATTTTAATCCCAATCTTTGTTTCTGTTTCCGTCATTTATTCTTAGGTGATTAGATTCAACAGCAGGGGTGAAATACTTCATCCCTGTTAAACTCTTTGTAGTCTGAGCAATTTTTTTTTTTGGTCTTCCAGTCTTATTGTTCCCTCTTGGATCTTGTACATACTATATAGTACTCGTCTTTATCTATAGTTTACTCCTGTTTTTCTTAGAACTTCGAACACCCTACTTGGACAGAAGAAGGCGCCATTTTTTTGGGATATAGAAACAGCACAGCATATCATGACTGAAAGGGAAAAGATGTTACTTGACGTTTCTGAATGTGAATGACAATCAAAATAGAGGCAGGCATAGGATCCTAAATACGGAAGTGAAATGAGAAGTGTTAAAAAGGAAAAATAGGACGTGAGAGCAAAGATATTAAAATGTAGAGAGGATGATTAGTGGGTCTCAGAATGATGAAGCTCGGTGAAGAGTCAACTCAATGAGAGTGTTAATAGTGACTAGTTACGTTATAACAATATTGTTCTAGGGGACTGATGACCTCAGCAGTTAAGTCCCATAGTGCTCAGAGCCATTTTTTGACGTAGTATTTTAAGGATTTACTCCAGAAAAGTAAGCCTGAATTTTAACATAGAAGTGAAGTGATGATGCAACAGGGGGAGCCATGGCCTTTAGATAATGAAGTTCTTCAGCAAGCTGTGTGGAGCTGTAAGATGAAAAAGGCATCAGGCTACGAATCAATATATGCAGAGCTGATGAAGTTTGGAGATGCTAAAGAAGCTGTCTGAAAGACTACTAAATGGAGAATATTTTTTATCGGATTAGACAACATTTTACTTGACAACGGTACATAAGAAAGGTTCTCGTAATTATCGAGATAATTACAGCGGATTGGCAGTGATCCCTTTCGTTGGAAGACTGTGCTCGAAGATCTGGTGGAGAAAAATCAAGTCACAGGCAGCAAGAAGGGTAAACAAGATTCTGAGAAGGACGGTCGGTGATGGACAACATCTTCACAACGATACTAAATGTAAGAAACCAAAAAGATTGGACTCGATACGCAAGTTGCATTTACCTAGAAAAAGAATGTGATTATATACCCACCAACAAAGTGTTGCCATGTTGAAGGACACAAAGCTGTTTCAAAGATTGTTGACGTTTGTCATTAGATTATACGAAAATAACAAAGCGAGAGTATGGATCGTGAATGTTTGGACAGAAGAATTCGCGGTGAATGGAGGTCTGCGGTAGGGGTGTTGGCTGCCACATTTAGTCTCCATTTTTCAGATCACCAGATTATATCAGCAGAAGATGATGATCTGAGCTATATAATAAGAAAGCTTAAAGGGGAACGCAATAAGGCTGGCCTGAAGAGGAACGTGAAAAATTCTGAGTACATGGCTGTTGTAACGAACAAAGCAAATGATTTGGAGGTAGATGGAGACGAAATTGTGTAAAAAAGACAATATACTTTGGAGAATTATCGGATAAACAGGGCAATAGTACTAATGAAATCTCTAGGAGGATTAATAAAGGACGAACTGTAACAACAACAATTAACTCTGTTTTATTGAAAAATAGGTATACAACGAAGAAGAGAATGTATACGTCTTTAATCCAGTGTGTAGTTCTGTAGGGAGTAGTAGGCTGGAATGTTAGACAGGGGAAAAACAAATAAAAAAACCGTTTGTTGCTAAAATGGATTACTTCAGACGAAGCTCAAGCTGTACATATCATTATTTTCAGCATCATCGTTTTACCTTTCTACTCTTTGGTGTGACGTCATAAGTGCGTGACTGCGTGTGAGATCGCTCTCTAAGTTTTCATCTATTTTTAGGTTTCAGATATATATTTTAACGGTTTTTTTGATAATATTTACTATATAAGTGACTTATTAGTGGTTTCTTCATTCACCTCTGCCTTTCTTGTGTTGTGACCTGACATTTGTGAGGGTTTCGTATCGAGCAGCTTAACCTCTTACCCGTGTTTACATTCCGCGCTGACCAGTTGCAGCTGTAGCGGCGCATCGAAAGCTAAGTACTAATTAATTGTTTGTGTATAATAGTTTATTTAGGAACTTTAGTAGTCTTCAACCGGTGTTCTTAGTGTTTTCCGGTGAAATAAGTTCAGAAGAAATTTTTGCGAACTGCTTTCAGTTTCGTTACTGTGTCATTAGACGTTTGATTTTCTTTCTGTGGTAGTATTTTATTATATTCTCATTTGTTGTTGATTAATACTGTCAATAATAGTAGTTACTTCCCTTGTAGAGCAAGTTTGTGATTATTGTAGTCAGTTTTTAACATCTTCTTATTGTAGTAGCGGAACTTAGATGAAGTTTTTTCTTGTTTCAATAACTGTAAAATTTTACCATGAGTGAGAAGTGTGGGCTTTGCCGTAGGTTCTTGAGTAGTGGATTGCGGTGTGAGACTTGTTCGAAGTATTTTCACTGGGGGGAATTCAGTGGGGAAGCCAGTGGGCATTTTGGTGAGATCCTCTCCTGGAACTGCAGGTTATGTAGCAAGAGTAAGTTAATAGAGAAGCAGGAGCGTAAGATCTGTGGCCTTCAGGTGCAGTTGAAAAACGCGCAGGAGGAGCTAGATAGGATGAGGAGGGAGAAGGGGGTTGGGGAATGGGAGCTGGCTGTTGGATCTGCTAGGAGAAGGAGATTTTCAGATAGTTTTACTATTGGTGTTTGTAATAGATATGACCAACTGTCAGAGTCTAGTGTAGAGGAATCTCTAGTAGCTGTAGATGTAGGAAGTATGCAGCAGACCTCAGCAGTTACGGTGGCTAGGACAGTTGCAAAGTCTAAGAGAAAGAAGAAGGTTCTGCTGTTAGGTAGTTCTCATGGTAGAGGTGTAGCCAGCAGTTGCAGGAAGTTTTGGGGAGTGAGTACCAGGTCACCAACATTGTGAAGCCTAATACAGGATTGGCTCAGGTGACTGTTAACATAGGGGGGTTATGTAGGGGTTTTACTAAAGAGGATCAGGTAGTGATTGTGGGTGGGGCTGGTAATAGTATTGATAGGGATGGGGAGTATGACATAGATGGTGACCTGGAAAAGATAGCCACTCAGACTGGCAACACGAAAGTGCATTTCGTGGAACCGTTTCAGCGTCGCGATCGGCCTCATCTTAATACAGCCGTCAGACGTAATAACATGAGACTTGTGGGTGCGCTGATGACAGAAAGCATGGGTCACATTTCAGTGGTGTCGGTGGAGTCTATCAGCAGGACGGGTTTCACTAGACATGGCCTGCACCTCAACAGGTATGGAAAGGGGAGGTTGGCAAAGCTTATAGGTGACAGCATAGGTGGGGTTGGTGGGATCACTCATGGGAAAATTCCGGTAGTTGTGGGTGTTGGAGCTGTACCTTTTTTAGATTGAAGTCAGCTAATAGGTATCGTCTACTGTATCAGCTTAAGGGAAGTCTCTCTAACAAAGAAACCACTTTCGACAAAGCTTAGGTATCCGATTAATGAGGGAATTACTATATTTCATCAAAATATACAAGGTATTAGAGATAAAGTTAGTGAACTGCTTATAGATGTTGACTCTGAAATTATTGGTATATCTGAACACTTCTTAAATAAGGAGATAATTCAGAGGCTTCCTTTACCAGGACACAGGTTGGCTCGCAGCTTTTCTAGGAGCTCTTTGCGGTGTGGGGGAGTAGCCATGTATGTGAAAAACGGTATCCCATTTGAGTCAATTGATTTTTCAAAGTACTGCACTGAAAAAGTGATGGAATGTTGTGCAGGTGTGGTTAAATTTAGTGGAGCTAAACTTCTTACTGTTGTTGTTTATAGATCCCCAGACTCCGATTTCAGAACATTTTTGCTAAAGCTAGAGGAGGTTCTTGGTTCACTTTATAGGAAATACAAAAAGTTAGTTATATGTGGTGACTTCAATATTAATTGTATAAGTGATTGTGCAAGGAAAAGAATGTTGGTAGACCTCCTTAATTCATATAATCTTATTCAAACCGTATTCTTTCCAACGAGAGTGCAAGGGAACAGTAGAACAACCATAGAAAATATTTTTGTTCATTCCTCATTACTAGAAGGGCATTCTGTTAGCAAAAAGGTGAATGGCCTTTCAGATCATGATGCACAAATTTTAAGTCTAAAAGATTTTTGTGCTGCAACACATGTTAAATATAGTTACCAACTTTTTAGGAACAAGAGTGGCAAGATGTTTATAGTGCTGATACAGTAGACGATAAATATAATGCTTTCCTCAATACTTTTCTCGTGCTCTTTGAAAGTTGCTTTCCGTTAGAACGTTCAAAACAGGGTACTAGCACAAACAAACAGGCTGGGTGGCTGACTAGAGGGATAAGAATATCTTGTAGAACAAAGTGGCAATTATATCAAAACGTTAGAAACAGTCGCAATCTAAATGCAGCAGCCCATTACAAACAGTATTGTAAGGTGCTTAAAAAAGTTATTAGGAAGGCAAAAAGTATGTGGTATGCAGATAGAATAGCTAAGTCTCAGGATAAAATTAAAACCATATGGTCAGTCGTAAAGGAAGTGGCTGGTCTGCAGAGACAGGTCGAGGATATAGAATCAGTGCGTAGTGGGAATGTCCGTGTTACTGATAAGTCGCATATATGTACAGTATTTAATAATCACTTTCTGAATATAGCAGGTGAACTAAATAGAAACCTAGTCCCAACAGGGAATCATATAGCGCTCTTAGAAGAAAGTGTTCCGAGACTGTTACCTGAAATGCTCCTCCATGATACTGACAAGAGGGAGATTGAGTTAATAATTAAATCACTAAAGACCAAGAACTCTCATGGATATGACGGGGTATCTAACAGAATACTGAAGTATTGTTCCATGTATGTTAGCCCAGTACTTAGACATATCTGTAACTTTTCCTTTAGGAGTGGTCGGTTTCCTGACCGATTAAAGTACTCGGTAGTGAAGCCACTTTATAAAAAGGGAGACAGGGATAATGTTGACAATTATAGACCTATTTCTATGCCATCGGTGTTTGCTAAAGTTATCGAGAGGGTTGTATATACAAGGTTACTGGAGCATTTAAAATCACATAATTTGCTGTCAAATGTACAGTTTGGTTTTAGAAATGGTTTAACAACTGAAAATGCTATAGTCTCTTTTCTCTGTGAGGTTTTGGACGGATTAAATAAAAGGTTGCGAACGTTGGGTGTTTTCTTTGATTTAACGAAGGCTTTTGACTGTGTTGACCACAGAATATTACTGCAGAAGTTGGACCATTATGGAGTAAGGGGAGTAGCTTACAATTGGTTCGCCTCTTACTTTAAGAACAGAAAGCAGAAGGTAATTCTCCGCAATATTGAGAGTGGTAGTGATGTTCAGTCCCAATGGGGCACTGTTAAATGGGGCGTTCCCCAAGGGTCGGTGCTGGGGCCACTGCTGTTTCTTATTTATATAAATGATATGCCTTCTAGTATTACAGGTGATTCAAAAATCTTTATGTTTGCTGATGACACCAGCTTGGTAGTGAAGGATCTTGTGTGTAATATTGAAACATTATCAAATAATGTAGTTCATGAAATAAGTTCGTGGCTTGTGGAAAATAATTTGATGCTAAATCACAGTAAGACTCAGTTTTTACAGTTTCTAACTCACAACAAGAACTGATATTTTAATCAGACAGAATGGGCATATTATAAGCGAGACGGAACAGTTCAAGTTCCTAGGCGTTCGGGTAGATAGTAAGCTGTTGTGGGAAGCCCATGTTCAGGATCTTGTTCAGAAACTAAATGCCGCTTTATTTACCATTAGAACAGTATCTGAGATAAGTGACATTTCAACACGAAAAGTAGTCTACTTCGCATATTTTCATACGCTTATGTCATACGGTATTTTTTTAGGGTAATTCTGCTGATTCAAAAAGGATATTTTTGGCTCAAAAACGGGCTGCTCGAGCTATGTGTGGTGTAAGTTCGAAAACCTCTTGTCGACCCCTATTCAATAGTCTGGGAATTTTGACATTGCCCTCACAGTATATATTTTCTTTAATGTCGTGTGTTGTTAGCAATATTAGCTTATTCCCAAGAGTTAGCAGCTTTCACTCAGTTAATACTAGGCAGAAATCAAATCTGCATGTGGAATGCACTTCCTTGACTCTTGTGCAGAAAGGAGTGCAGTAGTCTGCTGCATCCATTTTCAATAAGCTACCACAAGAACTCAAAAATCTTAGCAGTAGCCCAAACACTTTTAAGTCCAAACTGAAGAGCTTCCTCATGGCTCACTCCTATTCTGTCGAGGAGCTCCTGGAAGAGCTAAAAAATTAAGCAAATTCCAGTGTTACATTCTTGATTTTCTTTATTTAAACTAAAGACTTGTCGCCTGAATATGTTTCTTATATTTCATTTTATCTGTTTCTACAGTAGTGTTATAATTTCATGTATTGACTCGTTCCATGACCATGGAGACTTCTCCTTAATGTGTTCCCACGGAACAATAAATAAATAAATAAAAATATGGAAAGCATTAAAGTTTACAGGACAAAACATTAAAATACATCTAGTCGACACTAGGAAATGAAATCAAAAATTTTAGGAACTGGTATATATGATATACAAAGTCAAAGCAGCCTTCGGTGAAATTAAAAATAAGGGTAGTAACAGTAAGAGTGCAACGGGAATTCCATTGTTAACGGCAGAGGAGAGAGCGGATAGGTAGAAAGAGTACGTCGAAGGCCTCCATGAGGTGGAAAACTTGTCTGATGTGATACAAGTAGAAACAGGACAGGATTTAGAAGTGACAGATATGCACTATTAGAATCAGAATATAAATAAGCTTTGGAGGACTAAAGAACAAATATGGCAGGAGGGATAGATAACATTCCATCCGAATTCCTAAAATAATTGGGGGAAGTGGCAACAAAATGACTATTCACATTGGTGTGTAGAATCTATGAATTTGGCGACATACCATCTGACTTTTGGAAAAAATATCGTCCGCACAATTTCTAAGACTGCAAAAGCTGGCAATAGCGATAATCATCGCACGATCAGCTTAACATCTGATGCATACAAGTTGCTGACAAGAATAATATACAAAAGAATGAAAAAGAAAATAGAGGATGTATTAGATGACGATCAGTTTGGCTTTAGGAAAGGTAAAGGCACCTTAGAGGCAGTTCTTAAGTTCCGGTTAATAAAGGAGGCAAGACTACAGAAAATTCAAGACACCTTCATGGGATTCGTCGACCACGAGAAAGAGTTAGACAATGTAAAATGGTGCAAGATATTCGAAATTCTGAAAAAAGGGGTAAGCTATAGCGAGAGACGGATAAAATAGAATATTTCCAAGAACCATAATAAGAGCGGTCGACCAAAAACGAACTGCCGGGATTAAGAAATGTGTAAGACAGGAATTTAGTCTTTCATCCCTACTGATAAATCTGTATATCGAAGAAGCAACGATGGAAATAAAAGAAAGGTTCACGAGTGGGATTAGAATTCAAGATGAAAGGATATCAGTGATACGATTAGCTGATGGTAATGCTATCCTGAGTGAAAGTGAAGAAGAACCATAGCATTTACTGAGTGGAATGAACTAATGAGCACAGAATATGGATTGAGAATAAATCTAAGAAAGGCGAAAGTGATGAGAAGTAGCAGAAATGAGAACAGCGAGGATTGATGGTCACGAAGTAGATGAAGCAAAATACCCAATGACGGACGGAGAAAGTAGGGCATCTAAAGCAGACTAGCACTGCCATAAAGGCCGTTTCTGGCCAAGGGAAGTTGCTGGTATCAAACAATGGGCTTAATATGAGCAAGAAATTTCTGAGAATGCACGTTTGGGCAAAGTATTGTATGGTAATGAAACATGGATTGTGGGAAAACCGGAACAGAAGAGAATCGTAGCATTTGAGATGTGGTGCTACCGACGGATGTTGAAAATTATGTGGCCTGATAAGGTAAGGAATGAAGAATCGGAGAGGAAAGGAATATGTGGAAAACACTGACAAAGAGAAGGGACAAGATGATAAGACATCTGTTAAGAGATCAGGGATTGAATTACATCGTACTGTGCTTAGTTAGTCTGGCGCGGAAATCTTGGCCTCGACGATATATATATATATATATATATATATATATATATATATATATATATATATATGTGTGTGTGTGTGTGTGTGTGTGTGTGTGGACAGGGGTTTGAAACCCAGCACTCCCACACACAACCCCAATGTCATAACTGTTCCGTTCTGTTGCTTAGTTACATGACTTAAATTTAAAACTAAGTCAACAATCATAATAAAAAAAAACCTGCTTCAATGCGGATGAACACAAACTGTTGATCCCAGGTGGCATGCAACCGGTAGAAGACGCTGAAAGCATGTGATGAATGGCTGAGCGTGTGGCGTTGCGCTAAGTGATTGCGATACGCAGTGGCTCTCGGCTTCGGTCAGCCACATCTCTCGGCGTTTGTTGAACGGGAGGCTTCCGTAACAGTAAACACTGACCTTGTGAAAGCGAAGGGTCGACGGATAAGGAGCAACAGTCCAATCACTGTTTACCGCCTGTCTCGGCTGACTCATTGCCTACGATTTCTCTTCCTACGTCCCTGCCTCACAGAAGACGTCAACCGTTACAAGCCTTCATTCATGGGACAACGAAGCCCACCTTGCACTTTAACGCTATTGATCGCCAGAGATCTGTAACAGTCATCAATCGTCTGTGAGTGATGGCCACTTGTTGGAATATCTGGCGGTAGGCTGCAAAAGGAGCTTTGATTAATTTGCCATCGCATAAGAAATGAACACAAGGTTGTTCACCGGTTTTTATGAGATCCGAGCAGTGGATGCCGGTGTCCCAAATATTCACCTGTTGTCTGGCTGTACCATTACGTTGAACGTTATGTACCCGCAATATTAATGGAAATTCTGGTGATCAGGAATTTTACGGCACGTTTCTATGCCACTGTTAAGGAAAATCAAGAGCGATGATTGAAGAAGCACACAGTAGGAGTGCAAACATAATTCGGCACTTTAAAAGGAACTAATGGAATTAGAACTGTAGAAAAAGTTTCAGTAGCAAATATCTACTGTAGTTTCTTGAAAATGACACCACTGGAAAAAAAAATAATCAAAACAAATCTGGAATGTTATCGGAGAAATACGCCTGAAGAATCGCTGAAGAATCTCGAAGCCCTGAGGATTGATGCGTTGAGCCGAGGAAGTAGTAGAGGGGAATGATGCAACTCACCAGTGAACGTTGTTCTCTACAGTGTTTTGTTTGTTTTGTTGTGAGAGCGGTGGTAGCACATAGTCAAGTCTCGTATACTTTAGTGTCCCTATCCGGAATGCACGTCTTCAATCCATGAGACACTGGAGTTAAGTTTGCCCTTAACGTCAGGATATTAGTGGAAAGTCTGGTGATCAGGAATTTTACGGCACGTTTCTATGCCTTGTTTATGGAAAATCAAGAGCGATGATTGAAGAAGCACACAGTAGGAGTGCAAGCATCATTCGGCACTTTCAAAGGAACTAAAGAAATTAGGTAAGGACAAATAATGCGCAGCCCATACTTCTGGATAAATTTATATCAAATGTAACATTTCGCATAAAGTTGCCGATTTTCTCTGTTCGACATGTTGATTCAAGTCTATGGACGAAATGCTATTTTTCGTAGACAAGAAACAAAATGCACACCGACATACACCTAAAAGTAAATGTGAACAGTTAAAGAAAAAACTAAATTCCAGAACGAATTTTCACTCTCCAGCGGACTTCCTGATATATTCCAACCGAGACGTGAAAACGAGACCTAGAGTAGATGTTACAGTCTGGCGCACAGTTTTAATCTGCTGGGAAGTATCAAAAATTAATGTTTCACAGAATATACATTTCATATCGTCATTATCAAATGTTGCGCTCATTGCTGTGTGCCGTGTTCCCCATGAACTAAGCGTCCCTATCCTGTGGGGTTACCAGCTTCTCTTAGAGCCTGCGAAAGAGGTAGGTCGGAGATCTTGTTTTGATCCATCCATCTGTTCGTTGCTGATATCTTTTGATACAGTGAAGAAATCAGACGTACTGTCATTTGTCTTCACAGCTGCAAGGTGATTGTCAATATTGACGGTGAAACCTTCAACTGTCATTTATTTTGCACAATTCGCTACTAGTTACGGTCAGTGACCATTATGAAACTTAGCTGAACAAAAGTAATTTTCTCTTTTAATGGTCATTGACCGAAACTAATAGCGAATTGTGCAAAATAAATGAGAGCTGAATGTTTCACGATGAATTTTAACGATAATTTGGCGGCAGAATACCCCCACCTGCATACATACTTAAATGCGAGATGATTATTGTAGAGATTTCTGGTCAGTGCCATCAGGTGTGGTGGGACGCTGAAATCTGCAAGCACCAGCCAAGACTTTTGACGGACAACATAGTCAGAGACGTTCCTGCAGGCAAGGAAGCAGATGAAGAAGAACCACACAATTCTAGCGATTTCTCATTTATGGTATGTTGAAAATCAATTCACGAGTTCCTTTTCTTCTAACAAAATCTGGTTGTTTTGTGGATATGTGGTGCTGAATGTACTGTTTCAAACTCTGGTTCAAGGGGTTGAGGAAATTTTACTCGCTTTCTTAGTTTAATATAATTATTTGATAATAACCTGTTTCGTAGTCGTACTTTTAAAATACTGAGTCAATAAACCCGGATAGCCGCTCACGTTAGCATCCCTCTTTCTAAATTCGGGGAAGCGTCCCGGCCACGGATCCAATAGTCCGGTCGGATTAACGATGTGATGCTGCGAGCCGGCCATCCTGGATGTGGTTTTTAGGTGGTTTCCCACATTAGACTAGGTGAATACCTGCCTCGTAATCACGTCCCGCCTCGCTTAAATTACGCACAAAATCTGGAATACCATCGGACACTTCCACAAGGTTTAACATTATTCGCAGACAGCTAGGATAAGTTCCGTCCTGGTTGGGGATAGCGGTGAAAGGAGTGGCATCCAGCTACCCCTAACGCCAACATAGCCAAAACGGAAAATGAACGTGCCAAGGGATAGAGACCAGGAAAAAGAAAATGAACAGAGTCGATTGTTGGACATCAAAATCAGAATTATACACTGTCGGATCACATTAATGTGATCACCTCTCAAAGACCTGAAGAACAACCTTTTGCAGTGCGAGTCTTGCAGGAAGGGAAGCTCGAATGTACCTAGAGGGAGTAGAGCCATGCCGACTCCAGCGCCCTGGGCAGCTGCGCGAGGTTTCTCGGTTAAGGGCACACAGCGCTAACAGACCTATCGGGGTGATCCCTCAGATTCTCGATTGGTTTTAGATCTGGGGTGTTTGGAGTCCAGAGGAGTACGGTATACTCAGCCCGGTGCTCTTCGAATCACGCACGTACACCGTGAACTGTGTGACATGTGGCGTTGTCCTGCTGGTGTACGCCATCGTGCTGAGGAGAAACAAACTGCATGTAAGAATGGACACGATTGCCACGGACAGATGCATAAATGTTTCGATTCATTGTGTCTTCCGGAATGATGATATCACCCAGGAAACGTCCTCTGGCTAGGAGCCTTCCGATGACTATTGCAGGGTGTCTGCTTTCAGAGCTTTCACTCCATACACGGCAACGGCGTTCTGTTCGATAATGCATAACATGTGATTCATCTGAAAAGGCTACCTGTCGCCACTCAGTGTACGTCCAGGCTTCGTCTCCGATGAAAAGCGGTCACCATGCTTGCATGAACTAGGATCCTGCTGGAATCCCTGCACTAGAAGGACAGAGCGGATGAGGTTATATTTCTGGAAAGGGGCCAAAATAAATTACTGTTAGTTTGACTCAACATATAAACTTTATTTCTTTAGACAGACTGGCACACAAGCAGGAATCAAAAAAGTCTCAACGTTTTAACGAATTTTATTTAGATCGGCTGAAGGCTACATCTAAAATCCAAGGCACAAGGCCTAAGCAAGGAATTGAGGTACAGGAGTTCTTCTGCAGGTTTCACTTCTTTAGAAAAAAAAAAGATATCTTCAATAAAAATAGGCTGAAAGCCTTAGCTTAAATTTTTCCCATAGAACTCGGCTGAAGGCGTCACATTAATCATGAACAGTGTTACGGCTTAAGGCCCAAAGATTTTCAATGTTTAATCTAACTAGGCTGAAAGTTTGGTTGAAGGACGCATATCAACAAAACAATTTAACGGCTTAAGGCCTAGGAAGAAGAGCTTTGAATTTGAAAAGGCTGAAGGCCGTGTCTCAAAATATTTCGTGTAAAACTCGGCTTAAGTCCTCATACTAAAAAATAACAATCTTATGACTTAAGGGAAAGACAATCATTTTGAATTTTTAATTAAAGAGAAGTTAAAACTCGTCAGAAGGCCACATACAAACTAGAAGATATTTCTTACGGCTAAAGACCCAGACAAAATTTTTCCACTTTTGATTTAAATAGGCTGAAAACTCGGTTAAAGGCCACATACCAACTTGAAACAAATTTACGGCGTAAGGCCTAGGCACAAGGAATTTTTAATTTTAATTTTGAAAGGCTGAAACTCAGCTAAAGGCCACATACTAAACAAGAAACAATTTTTTGTACGGCTTAAGATTAAGAAGAAAAGCCTTGAAATTTTAATAAGCTAAAACTCGCCTGAAGGTCACACAGAGTACTTAAGACTAAAAAGGAAATCACTACGCAAAACATAAGGAGCGGCGCTCAGAAGGTTCCAAGGATCGGCCTGGGAAGGTAACACTAACGAACGTTTAGGTGAGACAGGCAGCCAGACCGACAAACCAACAAGATCAGTTCTGCTCCACCCGACCAGCAAAACGGCAACAATATGTCAATAGCACAACGTTCTGGATACTTGCGCTCTATCCAGCCAAGTCCGAACAAACGTCCAAAACTACCAAAAACGCCTCAGCTGTCGAATTACATGCCGTGCTGGACAGCATCAACACGACGAGCAAAATACACTGCCCAAAACTACATCAACGACCAGGGCAAGTCACCGCAACGTCAACGGCCACAAGGCCGAAGACACCGCTGGTACACTTCACTAATGATGGAAAGAATTAAATTAAGCTAAACACGTCACAAGAAGATGGCTGCAAATCTAGCTGACTTCAATGCACACACTTTGTTGCTCGCAGGAATCTCCCAGAAGGCAACAACCAAGATCAAACAAAGAGATGTGACAGCAGTCGGGATTTGATAGTAGGTTAAGTGAGCCCTCAACTTAAGTGTCCAGGATCGGTGGGCGACGAACTTCGTAACTCTCGCAAGAAGCACCTCATAACTTCAACCGCGCGAGCACACCACCAGTGGCTCTGGCCTGACTACGCGCCGTGGAGACTTCCTCATTGCTCTGCCAAAACCTACCGATTGCTTAGGCCCATAAACGGTCAAAGGACCAATTACACATCTGCCGATGAGACGACCAACCGAACAACCAACAAACGGTCGTCCCATTCTCATCGCCTTTCGTCGGACAGTTCATGTGTGTCGCCAGCGGTCAGCGAGCACTGACTGTCCGCACCTCAGTAGCGCTCCGTCCCCCGACTTCACTGCTGCTGCGTCCCAACACAACCACTGGTCTGTCCCTACTGCTCCTCCGTCACCAACTGCACTGCTGGTCCGTCTCCAACTGACTTCGAGACACACGATGGCCCAGAAATACTATCTGCAGCTCTAGAGATAGTACGACAGTGCACTGTCGATATGAGCTACTGCTGCCACTCAAGGGCAAGTAAGGCCGGAAGTTAGTGACGCCAGTAAATGGAATAGGAAAACGAGGCGGCAGTACCGTAATAGAAGGTGACAGACAATAAATGGCGTGAACACGAGCCGCGCACGGCTCACGTGCTTCAGATGCGCATACACAGAAACGTTCGCTGAATAATGTGTGAGGAGATTCTGTTGGTTGCTCCTTGGTTGGGAGGTCAGCTGCTCAACAGTTGTAAGTCTATTCACCCGTACCATCATTCACCTCTGTCACTTATTGCCCATGATACGCCACGGTTCCCCGGCGCCGGTTTTGGATAGCGTCGTTTTGCCATGAACGGTGTGCTTTAACCACGGCGGCATACGATCAGTTTACAAGATAAGCCCTTTCGGAGATGCTTCCACCATTGGCCCGAAAACCAATGAACATACCCATTTGGACACATATTAAACTGGTCCTTTCTGCATTATCAGAGGGACTGCACTTTTCTCTGTGTTGCCCTTACCTAACCCCCCCCCCCCCTTTTATGCTTTGGCACTAGTAGTACTGCCAACCGCCTTCCGTGAGTTGTTATCGCACGTTGACGTCGAACACAGATGGTGCTCATGTGAACGTGACTGGACCTTGTATTCTCCATGCCACCGTACAGTGCGTGGCGGTGGGTATTTCGTTCCAATATTATCAGTTTCATGAGTTATTCCACTCACTTAATCAGGGAAGGAACTTTCGTGCATTTTCCCTAGCCTCTACAATATTTGGTCGTAATTCTACATGAGATATACGGTGGGTGGTGTCGCTCGATCTCCCTCACACCCTGGTTCTCTAAACTTGCCGAGATGTTTTCGCGAAGAGAAAATCGTTTTCCTTCCAAAAAGGCGTTTTTAAGTTGACTTTTGCACAGGCTATACAAACATGTCATGATCTCACCAGCGGGTCTCTGAATTCGTTCGACGTAGGACTCCAAATACTGGAATAGTACTCTAGAATCGATCGCACTAGTTTTTCTTATACAATTTCTTTTGCAGATGAAATTCACTTCCCCAGAAACGTTACAACAAATCTCAATTTTCTATTCAGCTTCCAAAAAAATGGTTCAAGTGGCTCTAAGCACCATTGGGACTTAACTTCTGAGGTCATCAGTCCTCTAGACTTAGGACTACTTAAACCTAACTAACCTAAGAACATCACACACATCCATGCCAAAGGTAGGATTCGAACCTGTGACCGTAGCAGCAGCAGCCGGCCGCGGTGGTCTAGCGGTTCTGGCACTGCAGTCCGGAACCGCGGGACTGCTACGGTCGCAGGTTCGAATCCTGCCTCGGGCATGGGTGTGTGTGATGTCCTTAGGTTAGTTAGGTTTAAGTAGTTCTAAGTTCTAGGGGACTTATGACCTAAGATGTTGAGTCCCATAGTCAGAGCCATTTCGTAGCAGCAGCGAGGTTTCGGAATGAAGCGCTTAGAACAGCTCGGCCACAACGGCCGGCATTCAGCTTCCACATACAGAATTTGTGTGTTAGAATTGGTATCGCTTACTAAAATCATCCGCGACTGCTAAGGTCGCAGGTTCGAATCCTGCCTCGGGCATGGATGTGTGTGATTCCTTAGGTTAGTTAGGTTTAAGTAGTTCTAAGTTCTAGGGGACTGATGACCTCAGATGTTAAGTCCCATACTGCTCAGAGCCATGTGAACCATTTGAACTAAAATCATCCGTAAGTATTTCAACTACTTGATCGGCTTCAGAATATTATATACCGTCTTGTAATGGGATATGTTTTTGGTTCGTATTCTGAGATTTACCTACATTATTCCTCATTTAAATAGCCCTGCTGATTATTGTACCGATTTTGTGCAAGTTGCTAGTACGATTATCCGCCGATAATACATTCCTGTGAACATAGCGTCGTCAACGAAGAGTGTTATACTTTCGGTAATCACTCCTGATAAATCTCTTAGTAAATTAAGATCTTCTGAGGCGCACCCGACATTACTTGAACTTTCATCCCTCTGCTTAAACTTCCTTAATCTTATTAAGCATAACTACTTCGATCAATTCGTTTATCTGTGAAAATATTGTGTATCTTGGTTCATATTCGACATGTTGGGGAAGATCTAGAAAGAAGACAATCTCTCTGTTCATCTTTATCTATTATTTTCAAGATATTGTGTTTGAGTTTCGATGGAGTACTAAACGATTCAGCAGCATAAATATAGCCATCGCCTGCCTACGTTCGACGTCAACTCGCAGTAACAACTCACATACGGCAGTGGCGGAACTAGCAGTGGAGGAGAGGAATATAAAGCAAATTGTGGGAGGGGAAAGGGGGGCTACGCGAGAAACAGATCATTCATCGTCACAATGTGGAAATGCAGCGATTTTTATGACGTCCAAAAGTGCACTGGCACTGGTTCTCGAGCCAAGGGTGGAAGCATTTCAGAGACGGATAAATCTGTACACTGTTCGCGAGCCGCCGTGGTTGTAGCATACCGTGCATGGTAAAGTGGCAGTGTCCAAAACCGGCGCTGAGGGAGCTGTGGTGCATCACGGCTCATAGATGCTCATAGATGACGGGGATGAATGACGGTTTAAAGATGTGTACGGGCGAATAGATGTGCAACTGTCGAGTAACTGACCGCCCATATGAAACAAGGAGCCATCAACAGTGCCTCGTCAACGACCGTTCATCGAACGTTATTGCGTATGGGCCTTCCACCAGGCACGTGCTTCATCCACCCATGATGACTGCCGTTCATCGGCGACAAAATCTGGTATATGCACGCCAGTACCGCAACTTGACGTTCACTGAGTGGCGACATGTGGCCTTTTCGGATGTATCAAATTTTATGTTCCGTCGCACAGATGGCTGTTACCGCGTACAGCGTGAAACGTTTGAAAGCAAACACCCTGCAACAATCATCGGAAGGGTCCAGGCCGGATGTGGGAGCGCTATGGTCTGGGGAATGTTTTCGTGGCATTCCTTGGTTGATCTCGTTATTGTGCATGGCACAATGGAAAAACACAAGTATGCCTCTATGCTTGGGGGCAGTGTCCACCTCTACAACCAGTTTGTTTTCCCTCGGCACGGTGGCATCTACCAGCAGGACAATGTAATGTGTCAAGAGGCTCGCAGTGTACGTGCGTGGTTATCGGTTTACGTACTCACCTGGTTACCAAAGTCCTCGGAATTAAACCCAGTTGATAATCAATAGGACCACCTCGATTGCGCCGTTCGCACTACGGATCGTTAACCAAGAAACCTAGTACAGGTGCCACGGCACTCGACTCGGAATGGTCCCACATCGCTGCCGGTAGCTTCCAGAATCTCATTGTCTCTTTTTCTGCATGTCTCGAAGAGGTCCGCCCTGCAAAATGTGATTATCCAGCCTTCTGACTTGTGGTCACATTAATGTGACTCGACAGTAGATACACATGTACAAGGGGCTACACGTACCTCGTGTCTCTCCTAAGAGCCGTCAGTTACATTCTCGCTCTTGGTTTCGGCAGCGTGTAGCGGAAGTCATCCCAAACAAATGCTGCTCATACCGTCTTTAAGGGGAGACGGAAGGCAACTATCTGTATTCTGCCAATGCTATTTTCCCCTTTGAACAGGTACACTTTTCATAAGATCTATTAGTGATAAAATAATGAAATTTTTACAGCATATATATAACATATATGCCTCAATTTACAAGTAAAATAAACATAATACGCGTGACCGCTACGGTCGCAGGTTCGAATCCTGCTTCGGGCATGGATGTGTGTGATGTCCTTAGGTTAGTTAGGTTTAATTAGTTCTAAGTTCTAGGCGACTGATGACCTCAGCAGTTAAGTCGCATAGTGCTCAGAGCCATATGAACCATTTTTAAACATAATACCTCTAATGGTTTTGAAGAAAAAAATTGTATTCTTTGACTCGTAAAATTTAACTTTTTTGTACATTAATTATTATAAAACAGTTTCTGATTGTTTCATGGTTTTCAATGGTTATTACCATCTGCAGTACGAATTGACCAAATTTCGTGTTTCTAACCCCATTAGTTTATCAAATAATGGTACCTGGAAGAAAAAAAAATGTAGTTTTGAGAAAAATCCATTTAAAGTTTAATATTGCAATTCTAGTATAATTATTGATGAGAATTACTTACCACTAACATTTTCCTGCACCATACTGAGCATCATCTGAATCATAATGATCTTCTTTTCTTCTCTTCGTCCCTCTTCTTTTCTGTCTGGCTTCTTTTGTGCATTTTAAACTAGAAATATGTGCTTTGCGGATTCTCTCTTTATCTATTTGCACCAAGGATTTTGTATTATTTCCACTAGATTTTATGCCCAATAATTACAAAACGTCCACTTTTCTAATTACGTCATCATTGAAGCATAAAATACCATCATAATCACCAAATTTGAGGATTGTAAGCTGAACAAATACAGTTTTCGGTAACCGGTTCCAAATCACAGAATTCACACATTCATTGAAATTTTGGGTTTTCCCATGAAGACATTTCTTCAACAAGGTACCTTTACAAAGGTCTCTAAATATGGGTTCAATTTCATTCATTCTGAAGAAAAAATTATCGTATTTATACAAAACAAAAACTGTTTCACGCAGCAAACACCAGGAATTTCAAATATGCTAAAATCTAAAAGTCGAATTGTTGAAGCCCACTTGCCTTCTCTCTCCCCTTAATGCGAGATCCAGTCTCAACAGAAAGCATCGATTCTATTTCCCGTTAGAAACAAATTGATTTTTAGGGAGGGATTTTACATACCTTTTCAAAAGAGCGGCCCAGGTTACCCTTGTGCGATATTTGTTTTATAGGTATCTATTAGCTGGGAAACCAACTCGGGAAGAATAAGCAGTACTCCATCAGCGACTGAGCAGCGTTACTTCGTTGCGGTAGCAGACAGCGCGGGCGCGTGTTTCATTGTCGCTGTCAATAAATCGAATATCACATTTCAATAATCTGGTACTGGTCTATCCAATACGTTAGTAAAATTCGGCTTTAAAAATCATATTATTTGTATCCGGAGACAAACAGATACTTTCTGTTATCAATAGGCGTCGCTTGAAAGACGTGATGAGCAGTGCTCTCTGGGCTGACTCCAGCTATAGACTGTAAATGTCTACCGAAACGTAAGAGAAGATGTATCTGATGACTCTTAGGAGAGACACTCTGAATAAGTATTACCTAATCGCATAGGTGAACATGCTGAAGATTGGCTTGCGAGATTGGCAGGTTAACGACCGTTGGTCAGCCTGAGTGTGGTTTTAGGCAGTTATGCATGTACTGGGCTGTTCCCCAACTTCCATCTCAGAAAATAAAATTTTCAAACTGTTAAAGTAGGATAGCTAGCAAAACTAAGTTTAAAAGTTTCATATACAGATGGCACACACGACTCCCCTAACCGACATCTGTGGCCACAGGAACGGCATCCTGCTACAAAGTCAAGTAAAAAAAATTGCCACTTCACTAAAACAGTGAACCTAGTTCGATGAGATACTCGTAAACGATAGGAAAAAGTAAGTTTCTTACACCATGTTGATTAGTTGAGACAGTGTGTTTCTTCTCCAGGAAAGTCACGTTTTTCGAGCTTAAAATATCTTTAGGATCCTTCAATGAGCGGACTTTAACGATGTTGATGATAATTCTGATCGTCCGTTCTTTTATCCTTATTTGTAAATAGGTGTGACCTTTGCTCTTTTCCTTTTTTGACAGATATGTCAGCTAGAAAAGGTCGAATTCCTTATCATATTCAGTGAGCTATCTAATTGGATTCGTCGTGGTCTTGTACTTTGTTCAACATGTGGTTGGTTACTTCATTAGCTCTCATTTTTGCGGTGGTCAACCTTTTTTGGTGTGGTAACATCCTCATTCATTAATACATTTAAGAGAGTAGAACTTCGTAGGTCTTCTTTCCGTATGTTATCTTCAGTTTCAACACGTCTGATCCACAAGAGATTTTCCACATGACCATAGCATCCTACGGTTTTATGAGAGATCTCTCGCTATCATCAGAATTTCGGTAGGATTGACACATAGCCTTTCTTATAAACGCATTGGTTACTATTAGATTTTCTCCGTCAGTTGCCCGTTCTCTCATTTACCTGATATGTAGAAATATCTATTTTTCAGTATTCGCCGAACTGTATTATTAAATTATTATATGAGAAAAACTATCACCACAGCTCTATCTTGAGATTCGATCACTTGACTAGTTTCGGGGGCACATTACCACCATCCTCAGATTCCACCTCTGCCGAAAGGAAATTTGATTTGCTTGGCGCTTTTACTGTGGCATCTCTGTTACTATCACACGTGGGATGACACCGTGTAGTCTTTCATATAGTCACATGTACCTAACGTGCCCACAAAGAGAACTTCGTTAGCAAAGTACTGTTTGCAGGCACGTCGGGTACACTGCTTTAGAGACAACACTGTGTCGAGTATAGACTCCTGATGAAAGCTAGCCCACGTGTGCTGGTAACAAGGATCCCACAGTAAATGCGCCAAGGAAATTAAATATTCTTTTTTCAGTGGAAGCGCGCCGGCGAAACTAATCGTGTGATACAATGAAGACATTCTCAAGATACAATTGTGGTGGTACTTTTTATCATACAGATCATCAGCTGAAGTACCTCGTCCATGGCCATAAGATGGACATCCATAGATTAAATAATTACTTTACTTAGTATTTACGTATGTAGATCGACGTTTATGATGTCATAAAGCTGTAACAGAAGTCGGTCTATATTTGTTGTATTTAAACTAGTTCTCACTTAATTTTTTGTAGGGCTTTGGCTAATATCCATCGGTTCTAGCAAACACAAATAGTGTACTAGTTTCCTTGTTGACATTTTAGTTTTGATAACAAATCTCCCTGTAGTAGGTATTATCCACTCAAGAGCTTGCTGTTGAAAGACTTGGGCATATGAATAACTGAAATCTCTCACTGCAAAACTTGCGATTTTTCAGGACTTTGTAGTTTGTTTCTCGCAAATATTGAGCACTTTTTCCACGCGTTACATTCGCTTCTCTCGTTTGTAGTAAACTGTCTCTATGTCCAACCACGAGTCACTAATGAGATTTAAATGGCTAGAGAACTTTCATTCGACGGCAAAAATCGAAATAAAATATGGCTTACTCCTCGGTCGCAATTTTTTACAATTTATTACTGGTTACCAATTTCGGCACATGGTACCATCCTCAGGCCATCCAGTGGTAAACAGTCGTCACGGCGTAGGGAAGGAGAGGTGTTGGCACTGAATTCCTGGTGAGCAAATTTCGCTACCAATATGCTCCATTAAATTCCAAACCTCTCGGCAGCTTCTCATGATGTGAGAGCCCGAGACACTGTTGACGATTATCAGTTCCTTGGGTGGAGCCGTTAAGCTCTGCGGCCGTCTTGCTGCTGTTCGAGAGGAGTAGACTACGTGCTGTCATCGGTTTTCATTCACACACACACATTACAGCAGTGGTTTCCAGCCTAAGGAAAATAACCCTCTTAGTGGTAAAACATAATGTTCTGAGGGGTTAAAGACAAAAAGATTCAATCGTGCTTGAGTCATAAAACTGAATTACTTTTAAAAGGTTATTACTATTCTCACTATTTCGTAAGAATGTAATATTGATTACGTAAATAACTATTTTTTTTTTCAAATACTAGCATTAACGAGTGACGCAATGTGGTGACTGCTTGTGAAACGAACGAGCTTGTGAAGCGAAATGCTTGTGAAACGAACGTTGACATGCACCTGCCACAATAATATTGAGATGTAAACTTCAGATACGCTTAACTATATCATAAAATTGTCTACTCCTAGTTTTAGGTGGCTCCCACAATAGACCAGACATCGCTTCATTATTCACCTCACTACAGCAAAAGAGGTAGCTGACAGCACACCACAGTAGTAACTATTTAATGGCTGCTACACTACTGTAGAGAATAAATGTTATTATTAGTATTATTATCAGATTGTTAGTGGTTCGACACAAGGAATTGGCAACTTAAGTCTTTCAATTACAGCCACTTCAGAAGTGGTGAGTGTAGCAGTGAAGTGATTTACAAAGATTTGGCCTAGGCACACACTTCAAGTTGGTTGCTTTTAAATGAGCCAAGTGTCACTTGGGAGGGGAGTGGTACAGAGAAAGCTCGTTTTGTAACAATTGGCTACCCCCTCAGTACGGACAGTTAGCTTTTCAAAATGGATCAAATGGCTCTGAGCACTATGGGACTTAGCATCTGAGGTCATCAGTCCCCTAGAACAGAACTACTTAAAGCTAACTAACCTAAGGACATCACACACATCCATGCCCGAGGCAGGATTCGAACCTGCGACCGTAGCGGTCACGCGGTTCCGGACTGAAGCGCCTAGACGCGCTCGGCCACTCCCGCTGGCGGTGAGCTATTTCTGAGAAGGAGTTGTAGGCACCACACGCGATGCACTGAGAGTTGCTTCATTATTCTATACAAGAAAGGTTGTTATAAATAAGAAATAGCCTACTAATTGTTTCATTGGCTCATTAGTTCGAGGGTTAATAAAATAGCCGAAAAACTAAATATAAATTATCTTTCGTTATTCTAAAAATGAACGTGTTCAAAGTAAATTATTTTTCATCTTAAGGTTTAGATAGGCGCTAATGTTGATGATGGTGGGTGAAGTGGAATCTAACTGGGCTATGCCCTCCTATGAAGGATCAGGAAATTTGTTTCCACCGCCTTTTGCCTGAGTTAGAGGTTTATGAAGAGTCAAGTGTAAAAATGTGTTTTTTTTAGTGGGGGGAGGGGGTCACTAGATAGTATCTGATTGCATTCACCACTAAAGCTGGCAGGAAGTTTCGGTACCACTACATTAGAGTGATTTACGAGGGATGTTCCGAAAGTAAGTGTACTGTGACCATGAAGGACTGTGGTTTCTTGTTTCTTGAGGGTTGATACGACTAAGTGGAAGAGGCTGGGCACCCCTGACCGCAGCGACCACGCAGGAACACGGTAGTCCATAAACTCACGCTGCAGTGCCAATTTGCTTGAAAGATGTCGGCAAGAAATCCGTCTAAGTTTGAGCCACGTGGTGTGATCCACTTCCTATTTGTTGCAGTGATAACACATACCGATTTTTTTTTCGGATGAAAACAGTTTACCGTTAAGGCGTTACGAGGAGAATTAGTGTGTTCAAGTAGTGTAAGAAGTTTAGTGAAGGCAGAACAAATATTCCTGATGAATCGTGGAGTGGAAGACTTTCAATTTTGATTGATGAATTGGTGCAAAAAATCGAGGAAATCGTTCATTAATACCACCAATTGACAGTGGATGAAATCTGTGTGACGTTTCCAGAACACTCTTATACGATACACTCGCAGAAATACTGCGATATGGGAAACTGTGCATAAGATTGGTCTCAAAATAGCTGACAAAACAGCACAATAAAAAAAGGGCCAGTAGAGCCTACAAGTTTCTTGAGTGATTTTAATTGGAAGGTGACGATTTTATGAGCTCCGCTATGATGATATGAAACATGGATGGCTCATTAGATGGCTGAGAGTCGTCAGAGTGGTGTCACATCAATGCCGCATCTGCCGAACTATTCAAAACCACAATTTCGGGCTTAATATTCATGGTATTTTGGTACCGGAATGGTAAAGGGGAGGGGGCGGAGATCACCAACGCACAACGATATTGTGAGACCCTAAAAAAAACTCATAATGAGCATTCAAAACAAAAGGAAGGGACCGGTGATGAGAGGAGTGTGCTTGTTGCACGACAATGCCCGTTCTCAAACAGCCTTAGCCATCAAGCTGCTCATGGACTCGCTTCGTTGGTATGTTTCGAACCACCCCCTGTATTCCCATAATTTCAGATTATCAGCTTTTCACCTATCTGAAGCCACATATGATTGGAAATAAATTTTCAATCTACGATCAGGCATCATAAGTGGTCTGTAATTAAATTATTTAGATTTTTATTTGCTTTAAGATCGGAAAACAATGTCGATGTTAAAGCAAATCAGTGTAGATAACTGAATTCCAGACCACTGATGATGCTTTACCTCAATAAAGCGAAATGCATCTGGTGGAAAAAAAACACACATTTTTATAGTTGCAACGACAGAACAAAATTACCCTCAAGAATTGTGAAGCAACTACGAACAAGATGGCCATACAAATGAAGAATTTAAGGTTCTGTAGTGGAGGAAGGAACTAATGGGAGAGTTCTTCGAGGAGGGTATAAAGAAGCTTGTGGTCCGGCTCACAACATGCATTGAACTGGATGGAGATTATGTGGAAAAATAGTCAACAAGTGTATGAAGAATATCCTGTATAGTTTTTTTTTTCAAAAACACTTCCTCTAAAAAATATAAATAATTAGTACACTTACTATATGAACGAGCCTTGTACAAGTATGAGATACACTCCAACACACAACTGTCACGCTACCCAAAGGAAAGGTGCCAGTCAGCGCAAGGGAGAGGAAAAACCTATCCAATTAGGCTGATAAACCTGCCCCTTTGGGTCTGCCAGCCAGCCACACGGTACGACTTCCGACTGTGCCACCTCGCTCGGTAGGATTGTGTAAGCTCGCTTCGCTTTTGTTCGCAGGAGATCGCCGTGGCTTTTGTAGAGCAAAGTGTCTGCGACCGGCGCCAGAAGGTGCTGAGCTGTGGGCGTTGTCGCTAGGGCCGCCCGATGCCACCTGGCGCACCGGCAAAGGGCGAGGCCGCGGCGGCAGCCGACCCGATACCATCACCCTGGCATGCAGCGCCTCGCCTCGCCACAGCTCGGCTCGGCCACCGGCCGACCCGAGGCGCTGCCTGCTGGTTACATAGACTGTGTTCGTCTCAACTGTCCTCACTGGGGTTCCACCAGTCTCCCTTTCTCTCTCCCTCTCTCTACCTTGCCTACTATAAGTTACTAAAATTATACTGAAAATGGCGTAATTAATTAAATGAAACTATGTCGTTCCACACACCTTTTCAAGTCTCAAACGTCTGTAGTGTACATATGCAAACTGAACTGCCGAATGACAATTCGGACTAGTACCGGGATTCGAACCCGGGTCTCCTGCTTACTAGGCACATGCACTAAGCACTACGTCACCGTGAGGCGCCTACTTTCACTTGATGAATAATTCCTTGCCTCTGTTCCAGGCACGATCCCCTGCTTCATACGATGCTGGGGTGCTATTCCAATACAGTAGGGGAGCCTCCGAAATGCTGTCTGAGCTGAGGGAGTGCCAGGTGGGCTGAGGTGTCAACGGGAATGGGGACTGACGAGAGTTGATGCTAGGGTAGTCCGTGCAGTTGTGCAAAACCACTATGCCAGGGTGGCGTAGTGGCTAGTGCATCTACCTATGAACTAGCTTCCCAGCCGCGCGTGTTAGCCGAGCGGCCTAGGGCGTCTTGTCACGGTCCGCGCTGCTTCCCTCGTCGTACGTTCGAGTCCTCCCTCGGGCATGGGTGTGTACGTGTCGTCCTTAGCGTAAGTTAGTTTAAGTTAGAGTAAGTAGTGCGTAAGCTTAGGGACCGATGACCTCAACAGTTTGGTGCCATAAAACCTCACCACAATTTTCCAATTTCCTAGCTTCCCAGTCCCTGCCTTGGTACAAATTTTCATTCGTCACTTCAGTCTGCATCGATATGAAAAAATTCAGTACAGATTCAAAACTTATTTCTTTTGGAATAGAATACCAGTGGTGGCCATTAAAATTACACCGTTAAGGAGGCACGCGAAAAACGTCAAATTATTGCAAACTGTACTATAAGCGTCTTCATGCAGATGATTAGAATTTAAGCGCAATCGCATAAAAGTAGATAGCAGTAGGGACACCTACAATTCGCATGTAAGGAAAGATTACGTGTTGGGTTTCTCAATAAGAAATTAATGTTCAAGTGTTGGCTCTTTGTGAGGAGGTCGTATTATGCCCTCATGGTATACACAAAACAGAAAGGGGCACTGTTGCAAAAGCAACTAAAAAACGAAAACCAGATTTAAAAGAATACAAAATTTGCCAATGTTACAGAAGCTGGAAACTTAGCGCCGACTTCAGTGCGATATGCTGTTATAACTTCCCAGAACGAAGCTCTGTCTCAAAATATGACAGAAAATCGAAAAATGTTCTGCTCGAATGTAAAGTATCGGTAAAACCCCCCACCGCTGATTCTATGAAGACTCCATCTCCCCTGTGTCAAACAACTTCAGACGTCTGATTACTTTACAAATGTGCTACTGGGTAATTTGCGCACTGTCAGGATCACTGCCGACAGACTTACACACATTTTCCAACGGTAATACTTCCCTTACTTGCATTTAAAACAAGACTGCACCTCTCAAAGAGAAGATTATGAAAGCATCTTAAATTTTTAAATTCTGTCAGTAATTACATGAAATATTGATAATTAAATCTCTGGTGCCACTGAAAGCAAAAAGGCAACATGCGACTGGAAATAGGTGACCGAGCACCGGATTAATCGTTTAGTATATGGATACTAGCTGGAAAACATCATCAGCATCTTCACTGTGTGATAGCGACGGTGGTATTACCGACAACACAGCCACTAAAGAGGAGTTAGTGAACACAATTTTCCGAAATTTATTTGCCAATGAAGGTGCTGCAAATATTCTAGAATTCGAATCACAGCAGTTTCCTACAACAGAAATTTGTAATTAACTGAATAAAGGAAAGTCTTCCGGTCTAGATAGTGTACCAGCGAGTTTCCTTTCGGAGTATGCTATTGAAACAGCTCTAGTTTCTAGCAATCATATACAACCGGTCACTCGAGGAAATAACCATGCTCAAAGCCTAGAAAACTGCACAGGTCACACCAACACACGAGAAAGGGACTAGAAGTTACTCACTCATTTATAGATTCATATCATTGACACTGGTTTGTAGTATGTTTATAAGATATTGTGTGTTGCAACATTTAGGAAATATGGTTATCTGACATTTTCAGCAGGAGAGCGATGTCTGAATTTGAATAATGCAATCTTCTTACTAGGTAAGATCGAAATAAATATATATACGTGTAGACAACTAGTTTCAGCAAGTTAAATTGCCATCTTCAGATCGTCCACATACATAGATCATTTTGATTCTCTATGTAGTGAACTGTCACTTAGTCATGAACATATTTGGTAACATCTCAATGAAGAAGACGCTCCATTGTAACGTTACACATTACACAATAAAGCGATGATTCTGGTAAATATGGACAAAAATTTCTGATCAAATAAATTTGGTTCATACGATATTGCCTGCTGCGTCTGTGTCGACAGCTGACGGCTCGCTCAGTACATCGAAGAAATTGTTCTACTGGCACATAACCAGCACAGATGAGAAAAATGTCAGTCCTCTGGAACATAGGTAACTCTTTATTCATATGAAGGACTGAGTGCTCAGGAGATTTCAAGGTGATTTCACATTTGCAGGAGACGTTCCACACGACAAGCATCTTCTAATCAGAATGCATGACTCTGAGGAGGTATCGTCTCAGTTGTGCAACTGGATTCGTTATTTCCTATTAGAAAGGTCACGGTTTTTAATGACTCACGGGGAATGATCTAGTGGAACAGAAGTGTTATTTGGAGTACCTCCAGGAACTTTTACAGTCCCTCTGAGACTCCAGTCTATATAAGAGATTTAACAGACAGTCTGAGCAGCGCTATTAGATTGTTTGGAGATGATGCTACCATCTACTGTCCATTAACGTCATCAGAAGATAAAACGAATTTCTAAACAATTTATACGAGATATCAGCATGGTGCAAAATGTATCATTTGACTCAAAACAATAAAACGTGTAAGGTCCTTCACATGAATAGTACAAAAGGACCGTTACATTTATGTTACACGAAAAATCACTCATATTTAGAGGTTGTCGATTCAGCTAAATTCATAGCGATTACAATTACGAACAACTTAATTTTTCAGCTATCACAAATGAATGTTGTCGGGAAGGAGAACCAAAGATTGTGTTTTATTGGCAGGGCACTTAGAAGATGCAGTAACAAGGCTGCCTATACTACGCTTGCATGTCCTCTACTGGAATATTTCTGCGTGGTATAGGATCAGTATCAGTTAGGAATTACAGAGGACACTGAAAACGGTTACAGAAGGGCAGCTCGTTTTGTATTATCACCAAACAAGAGAGAATGTGCCACGGTTATGATAAGCGTGGTGTCACGGCAGTCATTAAAACAAAGATGTTCTTCGTTGCGGCGAGACCTTTCAAGAAATTCCGATCCGTTGCTTTCTCCTTTGAATGCGAAAATATGTTGTTGACTCTCATCTCCAAAGCGTAAATGATCACTGTAATAAAATAATGTAAATCACAGGTCTCACTTTTCCGATGAGCTATTCGATAATGGTACGGTCGGCAGATGATATGAAAATAGCGCTTTGAACCCTCCGCTAAAAATGTGAGTGAGTGTCGTGTAGAAGTAAATGAGTAAAAAGGGGAAAGGTCTAACAGAACCTGCCGAAATTCGATAGGGCAAGACTGAAGCGTATCAGAATTGCAATTTACCGTTATGCGATATTGCTGCACAGGTTGGTGCTAATAATGGAGCAGTGGATTCAGGAGTGGCGAACTCTATATCAAGCAGGATCTCAACAATCACTCGAGAGGTCACACAGTTGTGGATTTATTCGATACCACCTGTCCCCCCCCCCCCCCCCCCCCCTCCCTTACAGTAATATCATTTGTTTACGCCATTCCAGAATGCGTTTCTTGCTTACGCTTAGAGCAGAGGCGAGAGCTGGTAGTGGTAGTTTCACTGCAGGAAGTTTGTTGACACCGCATATCTCGCTCGACCACTGGTATCTATCTACAAGGGACAGTCAAATGAAAACCGAGCACCCACAACAACTGGACCATAGAATGAACCCATTCAAAAGCTATCGCCACACGCATGAAGACGTTAATCCCACTGTTAGACGAGACGGACAATTCCTCTTTCGTAGTATGCGGTCGGCCGCTGACGGACCCACAGCCACACCCACTCTTGCATATCCTCTTCCGACTCATACTGATGTTCGCGTATGTCTTTCTTCAGATCACGAAAGATGTGAAAAGAACACGATGAAAGATTGGGGCTATACGGAGAAGGTTGCATTGTTTCCCATCGAACTCGCTGAAGCGTAGCATTCGACCGGTTGGCACTGTGGCTGCGGACGTTATCGTTCTACAGGATTATTCCGTTCAGTGTCATTCTCTGGCGTTTTGACGTCGTGAAGCGTTGCAGTCTCTGCAAAGCGCCTTCATAGCCCTGGGCATTGATTATGGTTCCTCGCTCGAGGAAATAGACGAGCAGAGGGCCGCTGCAGTCAATGGAGGAGGTCACTGTGACCTTAATGGAAGATGTGTGAACAGCTTTGGATTTCTTTGGTGGAGGAGATGTGACAGGTTTCGATTGTTGACTTGCCGTTTACCATCAGGCTGTCGGAATGCTGTGGGATGAAATCATCCTGTTGCACGATAACACCCGCCTCCATAACGCCATTCGGAAACACTGCAACATCCTCAATACAACCAGGATCTTTGTGTGATTTTCACATCGCTGGTGACACGAAGAGACACATGCGTGGACGTCGTATTCAGTCGGATGAGAAACCGCCACAGTGGGTCTGGATGTGGATCTGTCAGCGCTCGGCATCGTTCTGTGAAACAGGAATCGATCGTCTCGCCTTCCAGTGGCATACATGTCTTAACGTGTCTGGTGATTACTTTTGAACTAAACCATTCTATGGTCTCACTGTGGCGGTGTTACGTTTCATTTGATTGCTCTCATAGACACTCATGGTGATGATCATAAAGATGAAATAACGAGGCGCACTTAAACGTCACTGCATAGCGATCTTCTGAAAAATACTCATTTCCTGAAACATTATAATTCTGCGACATTGTGTACATGTTTCTACAAGTGGTATAAATGTTCATAAAGGTGTCTGTTACTTTCCACTCTGAGCCATAAAGCATTTTCCCAACACGCATAGTAGTTAGTCACAGTTCATAACCTTTCCACAAGTGACCCTGTGTCCGTAATTCTACCCTTGCTCTTCTGAAAGGAACAATACTTATTAGGGTGCTTAACACAGGTGAGCGTCAATTGTTGATTATTAGCTGAAATAACGCCGTAAACAAGCCGTGAAGCCCCTATTACTTCGGAGATTCTTGAAATTGCCATGTTTGGCACGGAACGAATGGTCAGCAATACAGCAGTAGCAGCTGCTGCTATCCGACGGCAGCTAGGGACAGGCTAGGAAGCGCAGTGCGGTATAACGGTGCCCTGCTGCCGCCACCGCCTCCACCGCCGCCGCCACCGCCACGGCCACACCCGGTCCGCCCCCGCATCTGCACGCCTCATCGCCACGGCACTCTTCCTACCTGTCCGCGCGAGGTCGCAGACCGCCGACACTAGACGGTTCGCTCTGTCCCCAGCAGACTTGAAAGACGCAACGCAGCAACTGCTACACCTGCCCCATACACGGTTCCTACGTCCGTCCTACCCCACCTTTAATACGCATCTAACATAGAGAGGCTCGCAGCGGCGGGATCGACATTTTGAAACCATCTGCACCGTGATTTACACTACTGGCCATTAAGATTGCTACACCAAGAAGAAATGCAGATGATAAAGGCGTATTCATTGGACATATATATTATACTAGAACTGACATGCGATTACATTTTCACGCAATTTGGGTGCATAGATCCTGAGAAACCAGTACCCAGAACAACCACCTCTGGCCGTAATGACGGCCTTGATACGCCTGGGCAATGAGTCAAACAGAGCTTGGATGGCGTGTACAGGTACAGCTGCCCATGCAGAGCAGAGTAGTGACTGGCGTATTGTGACGAGCCAGTTGCTCGACCACCATTGACCAGACGTTTTCAGTTGGTGAGAGTTCTGGAGAAAGCGCTGGCCAGGGCAGCAGTCGAACATTTTCTGTATCCAGAAAGGCCCGTACAGGACCTGCAACATGCCGTCGTGCATTATCCTACTGAAGTGTAGGGTTTCGCAGGGATCGAATGAAGGGTAGAGCCACGGGTCGTAACACATCTGAAATGTAACGTCCACTGTTCAAAGTGCCGTCAATGCGAACAAGAGGTGACCGAGACGTGTAACCAATGGCACCCCATACCATCACGCCGGGTGATACGCCAGTATGACGATGACGAATACACGCTTCCAATGTGCGTTCACCGCTATGTCGCCAAACACGGATGCGACCATCATGATGCTGTAAACAGAACCTGGATTCATCCGAAAATATGACGTTTCGCCATTCGTGCACCCAGGTTCATCGTTGAGTACACCATCGCAGGCGCTCCTGTCTGTGATGCAGCGTCAAGGGTAACCGCAGCTATGGTCTCCGAGCTGATAGTCCATGCTGCTGCAAACGTCGTCGAATTGTTCGTGCAGATGGTACGCATTTCTCCTCCTTACACGTGGCATCACAACAACGTTTAACCAGGCAACATCGGTCAACTGCTGTTTGTGTATCAGAAATCAGTTGGAAACTTTCCTCATGTGAGCACGTTGTAGGTGTCGCCACCAGCGCTAACCTTGTGTCAATGCTCTGAAAAGCTAATCATTTGCATATCACAGCATCTTCTTCCTTTGGGTTAAATTTCGCGTCTGTAGCACGTCATCTTCGTGGTGTAGCAATTTTAATGGCCAGTAGTGTAGGTTAGGTTTCAGGTACCACACACTGCAACCTTTCACCGTGGTGGCCTCTTGTTTGCGAGTATTCGACGAAAAAATTTACGGAACTTCACATGATATTCCATATTTTCAAAAAAGTAATGTAATACAGGTTGATTGACTAACGTAATGACTATAGAACTGGCCTTATACAGGAGGTTGTGTTTTCGATTCTAAACAGGTGCCTTCAGATTTTTTATCGAAATGAATTTGATCATTATTTTTATTCAGTTAATTGGTTGAAATGTATTTTTCATTTTATTCCTTTGTCACATCATTTTAAACACCATATTATTTTTTCAATTTTTCTTATTTTTTCTTCCTGTAATACCTGTTCGACATGGAGTCCTTGAGCATGTGATTTGAATTAACTGTATGTATTAACACCGCCTTAATCCATTCTGTTTTATCATCCTGTAATTTCGTCCATGTTATTGCGTTGTTTATTTCTATTCTTCATTTTCCTTGAATTTATTCCCTTTTTTTGGTAATCCCTTCTTTTGTTTAAATGTTCATCTGCGTTATTTTTGTTTGAATGTTTGTATATCTATTATCATCGAAGAAAATTTGCATCTGGTACCGAAAATTACATTTTTGACACTATTTCCCTATCAATACAAATTGATTACTTCGTCTTTTCTTTTTAACTTATACTAAAATGCTCTTCTTCATCTTCGATAGTGTGAAACAAATCTCTTCTACTAGAACGTTCTTGCTTTCCATACTTTGGGAGGAGGCAGTACGGTGTAAAACAAGAAACAAGTCCAGTAAACGTAGTCTCTAAAATACTTACCTTAAGAGACATAAGCACATGTTAATTTCGCTCTAAACATATCTCTTCTACTGAACAAGACAAGCACTCGAAGCTCTTAAGGTATGCCTTTTCAGCCCATTTTTACTTAACAATTTTTTCTTGTTTCTGTCCGTACTATCTCCCCTCAAAATACAGACTGCAAAGGGCTTCCACTAGAAGAGATCTGCTTCACAGCATCAAAGATGAATAATTGCTCCTAGCTCTTACGATATGCATTTTTGAGTCCATATTTACTGGAATTTTTTCCTTGAAAAGTTCGTTGCTGTCACATCCTTAAATACTGACCATTCTCCCTGCGGCACCCTGTATAAGGGGCTTGGATAGTATCAGTTGTTGAGTGATCCTTGTAAAAGCCACAGAGATTCCGCATAGTCGTGTGAGATAGTGTAATCAGAACTTGACAGAGTTTCAAATGGTTCAAATTGCTCTGAGCACTATGGGACTCAACTGCTGTGGTCATAAGTCCCCTAGAACTTAGAACTAATTAAACCTAACTAACCTAAGGACATCACACACATCCACGCCCGAGGCAGGATTCGAACCTGCGACCGTAGCAGTCGCACGGTTTCGGACTGCGCGCCTAGAACCGCGAGACCACCGCGGCCGGCTGACAGAGTTTGAAATGGCCTTATTGTGGGACTATCTGGCCAGCTGTTCAAACGGTGTGGTATTCGGATATGACAGTGGCCCCATGTTGGACTGCAAGGGAACGCGAGGGCAAGCGTACTCGTCCTCAAGATACCAGATGACCACGTTTGATCACCACAATGGAGGACCGCCGCATTCTGCACATACCAGATCATGTGTTTCCGAATGTCAGATGTTATATCGTGAGACTCATACAATCTACTCACCAACTTGATTAGTCGTTTTGTTGCCACTTTCCCCAATGATTTTAGTATTTCTAATGGAACGTTGTCTATCCATTCTGCCTTATTCAATCTTCAGCCTTTCAAACCTCTTTTAAATTGTGGTTCTATCACTCGATCCCCTGTCTTTTCTATACCGGCACCTATTTCCTCTTCTGTTGCGTCATCAGACAAGTCTTTCCCTCACAGAGGCCTTCAATGTACTCTTTCTACCCACCTGCTCTCTCCCATGCGTTTAACATCGGAATTACCATTGCACTCTTAATGTTATAACCCTTACTTTTAATTTCACCGACGGTTGTTTTAACATTTCTGTATGCTGAGTTAGTTGTTAGAAACTGAAATCAGGACTCATGTGACCAGGCCACGATTTTCCTGTGGTGTAGGGTCCAAACTGTACGTCCGCTAGCCCAGGGAGAGGCGCTGCAGGCGATGTCGTGCTGTTAGAAAAAGGCACTCGCATCAGCCATCTGCTGCCATAGCCCATTAACGCCAAATTTCGTGGCACTGTCCTAACGGATACGTTCGTCGCACGTCCCTGCGGTTATTTCACGCAGTGTTTCTTGTCTGTTAACACTAACTACTCTATACTTAAACAACACTGCTCTCGGTCGTTAAGTGAAGGCCTTCGATCAGTCCTTCTTTTGTTGTGAGAGGTAATGCCCGAAATTTTGTATTCACGGAACACTCGTGACACTGTGGATCTTTGAATTTTGAATTCCCTTGTGACTTCCGAAGTGGAATGTCCCACGTATCTGGCTCCAACTGTCATTACTCATTGAAAGTTTGTTAATCTTCGTCGTGCGGCAAAAGTCGGTACGGAAACCATTTCATGTGGGTCACCTGATTAAAAATGACACTCCGCCAATACCAATGCATAATCTTGTGTACCGTATACTATCGCCATCTGTATATGTACATATTAATCATCTTGAGGTTGAAGCTCTTTTGTCTGTGTTTGCTTTAACAATAACATATGTTTTTTTGGGGGTGGGGGGGCTGGGGTAGTCCGCCTTTAGCAAAACATAGTTT
This sequence comes from Schistocerca nitens, assembly GCF_023898315.1. Classification (NCBI taxonomy): domain Eukaryota; kingdom Metazoa; phylum Arthropoda; class Insecta; order Orthoptera; family Acrididae; genus Schistocerca; species Schistocerca nitens. The sequence goes on from NC_064615.1 coordinate 540,253,852, forward strand.
TATTTTTTGTCCCAGGCATATTTCATTGCAGTCATCTCAGAGGTTGTGTGTGTGTGTGTGAAAAAAGAGAGGGAGAGAGAGAGAGGAAGAGAGAGAGAGAGAGAGAGAGAAAGAGGGAGAGAGAGAGAGTAGGTCTGTGGATTTATCAATATAATTATTTATATTTATTTATTTAACATCATCAGTCGTTTTTTTTAATTTTTATGTCTGTTAAACATATTGAATATTCTTTACTGTTTAAATACATGTAAATATCAGTTTCTAAATCGTAATTACAGATTTTTTAAGAGCACATGGTGTGGTTTTCCTGCTGCATTATGTTTTTACAGTTTCTGTTTTTCTTTACAGTTTGTTATCAACAACTATATGCAACTTAATGTAGGCAAAATATTAATGCAAAAATTACAGTTTCTAAACTCTTATGGCTATGACTGAAATTAATAATTTATGTGAAAGATTTTGTGTGTGTGTGTATGTGTGTGTGTTTGTGTGTATCTAGCTACATAATGTTTCACTTATGTTTTCTTTTTTCTTCACCTTCTTCATTGTCAAGTTCTGTGTATTGAGTTGTCACTCTCACTGTCACTGTCTCTGTTTACCAGCTGTAAAAGCGAGATGGCGGACAGTGGAACAGTTGAAGGCGTGGAAACAAGATAGCGGACTGTGGAACAGTTGAACATGTCACTGGCAGTTGTTTTAAATCTCTCAGAGGTGGTGTGTGTGTGTGTGTGTGTGAAAAAAGAGAGGGAGAGAGAGAGAGGGAGAGAGAGAGAGAGAGAGAGAGTGAGAAAGAGGGAGAGGGAGAGAGTAGGTATGTGGATTTATCAATATAATTATTTATATTTATTTATTTATTTTTAGTTTTATGTGGGTGTATGTATGTATCTGTGTGTGTATGGGGGGGGGGGGGGGGGGAGTTCTATAGGATGGTGTTATCTAATAATTCTTTGAGGGCAGAGAACAGAGTTCCATTGCAGAGAGCTGTGTATTCATTTATTACTTGCTTTCCTTCAACTATGGCCTCTTGTATTCGATAATTTCCTTCAATTGTTAGTTTTTGTGGGTGGTTGTTGCTGCATTTTAGAATTTTCAAATCAGTGTTGATGTCTATTGGGCTACGTTTATTGTCCATAAGGTGTTCAGCAAATGGGGAATGACAGCTGTTACGTTTTAATGCTCTTCTGTGTTCTGTGTATCTGGTATTAAAGTTTCTGTCTGCCCTATATAAACTGATTTGCAATCCTGAAACGTTAGTTGGTAAATACCGGTTGTGTTGTGTTTGTCTGTGCTTGTGTTGGTTGTCCTTAGTTTCCCCTGTGCTGAGTTGTCTGTCTTCTAGGCTATTTTTAGCCCTTGTTTTTTAGTATGTTGCCTATTCTGTGAGCTGCTTTGTTGTTGTAGGTGAGAGTGAACCACTTGTTTGTTGTTGTGGGTGGTGCTTGTTCCAGTGCGCTCGTTTGTGTGTTCTGTCTGTTTGTAAGTTTGTGAGAAGGCTTTTGTGCGTTGTGTGTCTTTTTTAATTTTGTGGTTCAGTTTATCTATAGTGTTTGTATCATATCCATTCCCTACAGCTATTTTTCTGATTTTCTGTAATTCACTGTTATAGTTGATTTCAGTGGGTGGGTTTTTTTTCAGTCTGTGTAGCATATATTTGGGAATCATTCGACTGCACACAAACTAACCAGTTTTGTCGCCTCAGTGTATTGATTTTATAGATTCTGAGAAGGCTATCGATAATGTGGTTGCTGAACAGGTATGGAATATAATGGAGCACAGCAGTTACCCTTTACCGCTTACACCAATTTTCAAAAGTCTGCGTACAGGAACATCAGTGAGCTTAAATGGAGAAGACACGTATGCAGAACTGACACAAACAAATAAAGTGGTAAGACAAGGCTGTAGTTTATCCCCTAAATTGTTCAATATTTACACTAACAATGCAGTTCGCAGATTTAATTTTACCATGAATGCTTGTATCTAAGTAAACAATTTGATGAAGCTAAAATTGTTACGACGTAAAGTCAAGCGCCGGTACGTGAGTCGGGAATACTACAGAGGAGAAGGCCGTGATAAGACGTCAGCCAACTGCACGCCTGATAGGCCGCGACCCTGTTCTAAGAGAAGATTCAAGACCAGTGACCTGAATAGAACCGTCAAGCTCATTACTTTGCTCTTACATTCTACATAGGCCAATCGTTATACTGAAGAGATTTCTTATTTTGTGTGTCGCGTTCTGCTTACGACACGACTGTTCAACACAAAGTTAAGTATTTTATTTTTCCATTTGTAATAAAACTCATTAATACGATTTGTTTGAATGTTGTCTAGCGGCCAAAGAAAACACATTTCCCATACACCCCATATTCGACGACTAGGCAGGATTCGAGAAAAATCACTCCCATATGCTGCTGTTTTCTAAAGAAGACGATTTACAAAAAGAAATTAAGTTGAAAAGATCTGCAAGTATCTGTGAAACAATTAATACAACTCTGAGGCATAAACGACGGAAATAAACACGTTTAAAATTTTATAAAATAGTCGCATTTCCAAACCAAAAACATGTTAGTGAATCGTGGGTATAGAATAAAAGACAAGAAAAACAAATACGAGGAACATAAATGAAATGTCTTAGAGCGGTGAGGAGATGAAGAATAACGGGTAAAATACGAACTGAAGATTTTCTAAACGAAAAAATTTGGAGTGCGAAAGAAAAAGTGGATGGAAGTAAAATGGAATGAACAGCTACAAAAAATTGGTAATGAGAGACTACCACATGAGATAAAGAACTTAAAACCTAAAGTGAAAAGGTATCTTCCTACAGCGAGGAGAAAAATGGGAACCTTAATAGATCACAACCGGTCAAATACGGAAATTGCACAAGAAGAAAAGATGTGGGTTCCACGATCACCATTGTCTCTGCTATAGGAAAGCGTGATTGTTTCACTAGTGATGCGTATGTTTTTAGCTGCTGTAAACAGAACCTGGATTCATCTGAAAAAATGTTTTGCCATTCGTGCACCCAGGTTCATCGTTGAGTACACCATCGCAGGCGCTCCTGTCTGTGATGCAGCGTCAAGGGCAACCGCAGCTATGGTCTCCGAGCTGATAGTCAATGCTGCTGCAAACGTCGTCGAACTGTTCGTGCAGATGGTTGTCTTGCAAACGTCTCCATCTGCTGACTCAGGGATCGAGATGTGGCTGCACGATCTCTTACAGCCATGCGGATAAGATGCCTATCATCTCGACTGCTACTGATACAAGGCCGTTGAGATCCAGCACGGCGTTCCGTATTACCCTCCTGAACCGACCGATTCCATATTCTGCTAACAGTCATTGGATCTCGACCAACGCAATCGCGATAGGCTACAATCCGACCTTTATCAAAGTCGGAAACGTGATGATACCGATTTCTCCTCCTTACACGAGGCATCACATTAACGTTTCACCAGACAACGCCGGTCAACTGCTGTTTGTGTATGATAAAGCTGTTGGAAATTCTCCTCATGTCAGCATGTTGTAGGTGTCACCACCGGCGTCAACCTTGTATGAATGATCTGAAAAGCTAATAATTTGCGTATCACAGCATCTTCTTCCAATCGGTTAAATTTCGCGTCTGTAGCACGTCATCTTCGTGGTGTAGCAATTGTAATGGCCGTTAGTGTATTTTAACATGATTTCGCTCTATATAACAATGGCGCTTAAAGCTACACATTTTCGTTGCTTTTTCTGTGAAATTCATGAAGACGGCCATGTTAATTTGGCAATCTCTGTAGATTAGAGCCCTTCTTGTTACAGTAGATAGCATACCATTATGTACATTTTTATCATAAGCACTTAGTAGTATTTAAATCCATCTAAGACGATTAAAGTGAACGGATACGGTGCATCGCCATACAGCTCAGCAGGCACAGGCGACTGTGCACGCTGAGACGGCGGCCTCATCCGATAACTTCCGCGATATGAATGGACCAATTGGAAGTTTGCGCCTCTGCGCGTACACCTCCCGGCTGCTGTCAACATCATCGCGCCAGAGGTCGCACCGAGACAGCCTGAAAACTGTCATTGCGGAGTTCGAAGGCGATCGGAAGGAGAAGAACGAACGGCAGACCAACAGGCCGTCCACCGAGCCTGTGTGGGAGACGGAGCGTCATAAAGAACGAGCAGACTCGCCGCAGTCTGCCGTACCTAACGATCGCGAAAGGGAGAAGAAGCCGGCAGCCAGCATCCCGTAAGTTAACAATGGGCGCAAACAGAAGGGGCTTTTCTACTCTCATAGCACGACCTCCAGAGGCGGAGAGTCGCCATGAGTCGTCTTCGACGATGTGGCATGCATCAAACACCAATGAAGACGGTCCTGTCCCCGTCCCCTCTCCGCAGCGACCTGCTCCGAGGTAAGGGCCGAGGCCATCTCCTATGATCTCTCATGTGAAGGGTGATTACACAAAATTCCTGCAGCAAAAATCACAGTGGACTAAGCAAGATTTCAGTGTAAAATCTGCAGGAAAGGACCTTGGGCGCATAAACCTGCTGTGGGGCGAGAGATGGCAGAATTTTAAGAGCGGACGATCTGGACGTGTGTGCGCCAGAAAGAGTAAATTTGTAACACTGGATATCATGAACTTATATATATATATATATATATATATATATATATATATATATATATATATATATATATATATATATATATATATATATATATATAATGACTTTTGAACACTATTAAGGTAAATACATTGTTTGTTCTCTATCAAAATCTTTCATTTGCTAACTATGCCTATCAGTAGTTAGTGCCTTCAGTAGTTAGAATCTTTTATTTAGCTGGCAGTAGTGGCGCTCACTGTATTGCAGTAGTTCGAGTAACGAAGATTTTTGAGGTAAGTGATTCATGAAAGGTATAGCTTATTGTTAGTCAGGGCCATTCTTTTGTAGGGATTTTTGAAAGTCAGATTGCGTTGCGCTAAAAATATTGTGTGTCAGTTTAGTGTTCATCAGAATAAGTAAAGAGCGAAATGTCTGAGTACGCTCAGTTCTGCTCAGCTGTTTGAAAATCAAATAATGTAAGAGGTTTATCAGAACAGTCATTCATAAATTTTTCTAAGGGGACGTTTCACTGCGATCTTGCAAAGACTACCGAAGTGTATCGAGTACAGCGGCCGACATCGTTTTTTCGTTCTACACGTACGCCATGACTTTGATAAGGTGATCAACTCCGTCTTCCAAGACGCTGGATTAACTTGGATAGAGGATTCGAACCGTAGTGCAAATGGCCGCGAACATTGGAAAACACTGCCGCTTCTGCTAGCTATGGCCACGGACAACTTCTTAAACTGGTATCTGTTCAGCCTCATACAGGTAATGCGGACGTCGGTCACGGTCAAAAATCTGAAGTCGCGGTGAGGAGCGTCGCAATGCTGCAGATGCCAGGTCACTGGGCATGTGGCACACCACTGGTCGATGCCTGGCATTTGCGTGGAGTGTGCTGGCAATCATCCCAGCAAGCAATGCACACTCGGAGGAGAAGATACACCAAAGTTCGAAAACTGTGGTGGGCTGCTCGAGGCCAACTGCAGTTGCTGTCAATTTTGACTACTTAATTTGACTGCTCAGTTAATTAACACCTCATCACTTAATTAAGCCCTGCCCCTTTTGGTAGTTCCCGAACAATTCCCTCGCACCCCTCACACATCCCACGTACATGGACATAGAAATTGGCAGCTCTGTGCTGGTGAGAGAGGATCTCATGATAGGAAATTCAATTACGTAGCAGAGGATATATTGGTTATTTATAATAAATTCATTTTTCCGGGGTTGGTCCATGGACGCCACAGTGGTGCTACGGTGGAGGGGGCGGGGGTGGCGGCGGCGGTGGAGGCGGCATCCCGCCTGGCGACTAGCTGCGCCCTTGCTGGCGAAGCATGTCGCACGGTACCCTGTCTCGATATTATAGGCTTCACCGCCCCCGGTACCGATTGCATGAATTTTTCCCCTAACGCAACCGCTGTAGAAAAACAAACAAAAAGAATTAACTGCAACGCTCTAGACATCGCCCGTTGCAAGGAAGGAAAGCAGAGTGAGTACGTGTTACCTTTTTCGCTCTGGCTCCTTGGTATCTCCCGTATCTCCTCACGACGGCGAACGTCTTCCTCCATCTCCTTCACCCACGGTCGCATTTCGCCGTCGCCTGAATTTGGGAAGATCCATCTGTCCTACTCCCCTATATCATCTACAAAATAATATCTAACACTGAAGACATATACACACAAAATCTTTAGAAAACAAAAAAAATTTTTAGAATATGCACTCACGTGAGATCTGTGACGGCTCCTGAATATCTCCAGCACATACCCCTGCCTGTCCCCCTCCTTCGTCTGCCAGAAAATAATCGATAGTAAAGAAAATACACCTTATTGCATATACGATGATATTTAATTACGTATACATGTATATGTACTATAGAGTAGAAAGAAACATTAATGGATATATATACTCAAAGAATACGAAATTCTTGGTAAAATGAAAAGAAGTAACGTTTATCTATTTTTATCCTCGAAATCATCTACAAGAACGGCACACCGCATAAACGATGATTTTTTTTTAGAAATACAATGCAACAAATGCGAAATCCTTAGTGAATCAGTAACATTTATCTATTCTGGTCCCTCGAAATGATCTAGAGCAACATCAGCATATTACATATTCGTTGGAAAATATGTATATACTACTTACGATGATATTGCTGCTGTTGAACCTATGCCTCCAGTTTTTTTCACGATTTGGTGGATGTATCCTGAAACAACTAGAAAAAAATTAACGCCTAAATCTTAACATACACGCTACGAGTTTTTTTAACTTCGAAATCTGAACACATAATGATTTCATATTACGAAACGTCTTTTACGAAAATGTACTTCGAACTCTGAACCTGATACACTGTGTAATCCGACCTCATTCTATGAAATTAAATATTACCTGGTAATTCCATTTGCCTCGGACGTTTTCTGCCACTGGCATTGCCACTGCCAGTTGTTGCCACTGATCGCTTCGTTTTTTTCACCAAATAAACCTGTAGCATGCTCTCTCTCTCTCTCTCTCTCTCTCTCTCTCTCTCTCTCTCACACACACACACACATACAGACACACACACAGGAATGACAACAACACAGTTGAGATGACCCTGCCGCGGACGATAGTAGAATGAGGACGACTGCACCATGACGAGGGTCTATATAACCTCTAGTGCTCCACCCACCATTTCGTCCAGGGAGCCAATAGGAGAGCGGTATTGTACCCCACCTGCAGATGAATGCTGGTCTGAGCACGCGCGACAAGCTGGTGGTTTACTGCCAGCCACGGTTTCGTGCGCTCGTGGATCCCGCCGGAAAAAATCTGCTTCCAGCCGCTGACGGACGCGCAGCCGCTTTGCGAGTCCCGAGTTACAACTGTGCCACGTGTAGCAAACTACTGTCATAGCGTATTTAACAATATTTTTATTTACGTGATGTAGGGTCGTCTTCAGAATTTCGACACGGCTTATTTGTGGTAATTTATTTTAGTTTCAATTTACAAATGATATACCCGCACGATGTATTTCTCGACTCTATTTTGCCGTAATGTTTTTTGCGTTCCACGTGCATCTGGGAAGACAGTTCAGTGTTTTTTGTGCGAGTGTATTTGAAACAAATTGTTTAAAGCAACATTTGCAGATGTACTGAAGCGTTAAAACTTTACCTAACTTGTTTAAGCATGCAAATGTACATCACAAAACTGAAGCAAACTACTGTGCAGCGACCTGTTTGAAAGCTTATTTAGAAAGATATACAATTGGATCTGGTAAGTGCTGAAGCAGTTCGTGTTCAAAGACAAGGGTATTCCCCACAAAAGCGCGTGAAGTGTCTCAGGGATGATTTAACAATTGTGCCGCGATCTTTTCTCTTAGAGTCGGAATTGCTTGAATATTTTTGCGCCATTTGCAAAGCTCTCTCTCCTTCTCTTCGTGTGGTGGTACATTTAGTTCCTGTGACGTCTTCAAGTTATGTATGTGACAATATTCCGCACATTTCTTAAACACTCCTGAAGCAGTTTGTGTTTAACAACTAAGGCTATCTGCACGCCAGGACTTAGATGGGACGCTGCAGGTATTTCCAATGCAACAGGGCGCAGTGAGCTATCGCGCCAGACTCGTATCCCCTACATCACGAGCTCATGACCGGAAATTTATCATTTATTGACTTCAGCAATATTTCTGTATCGATTCTCAGTCAGACATTTGCCTTGGAGGAGATCTCGTGTGAGTTGGTATTTCTCAGTGGTTTAGCAGGTAAACGCTGCTTTGTTTGCAGTTCGGTGCGACCACGACCGACGGCACGAGCAGGCCCACCAGTGGCACACGACAGGAGAGAGAGAGAGAGAGAGAGAGAGAGAGAGAGAGAGAGCACTTGTTTCGATAGTAATTTCTTGGGTATCAAGTATCAAAGAGTCACCGCAACCTGATGCTTTTGTTCGGGGATTAGCGTGACATCTGGTCTGACAGTGACGGTGCCTGAGTGGACACTCTTGTACATCGACGCGTGGCGAGGTCACTGACGGACGTGTTGTTTTGCGGGACCCCGAGCAGCCTGTGGGTGTGGTGGCTCGAGCTTGCGTCCTGTGAGGGCCAGTGGATAGCTGATGGTGGACGGTGCATGCTTCGCAATCGAAAGATTTTTAACAGTGGAAATACTTGTGATGGGTGTTTCATGGCGGTATTCTTTGCGTGATCAGAATAAAAAAAGCGATCGATTTAATTACATATTTTCGATGTATTTTACAAGACCTGCATCTTCCTAAACAACATGGAAAGACGAGCAAGAAAGATCCAACCCCTGCAGTACCGCTAATTTCTAAGTGGGTGGGGGAGGGGGGTGGAGTGGATCATTGGGGGATTTTCCAGAGGGGGAGCGGCCAGTTAGTTGACCAATTTAATTAAGTAGTCAATCAAATCGATAGAGTGGGAGAGGGCTATTCTAGTGTTTCAGGCCTGAAAGTGTACATGTATCAGCGAGGGGTAGGATTGAGGGTTGGAGGTTTCCTGAGGCGTTGGGAGGAGGAGGAGGAAGGGTACGGGGTGGGCGTGAGGGAAGGGTGGCAGAGGATTGTCAGAATTGCCGATTATCCCCAGGGCGTCATAATCCACTTAGCAGAACAATAGGTTAAGGACCCACTAATCAAAAGAGTACAATAGGTTTGTCCCTGAATGTATACTTGCCATTAATGTATGCAACTAGGACTAACAAATTGTCCTGATGCCGCCCTTGTCCTACCACTCACATGTCGACGGCTTGTATCAGGCAACAATTACATCTTCAGTGCGCCACAAATACCTAAATAATACCGAAAATTTGTTTCATTTGCTATCAACATTCTTGCGAAAAGTGCAATAAAAGACCAAGCTGTATGCAGTGCGACTGCACTGCCATTTTAATGAAGCACATTTGCAGTTTCCCTATCTTTCCCCTCTTCACCCTAAGACAGTATAGTCGCATGAAAGCGGGTACAGGGTAGTGTCCAGATAGGCAAAGATCTATGGCAATCATGCCAGGTCACTGCCTGTGACCCGGATTCTTGGGCACTGGTGTTCTGAAGGGACATATTACGCGAGTTCAAACCAATACAGAGATATTGTTATAACATTTCAAAACAACAGTTTTTGATAACAAACAGCGCAAAACAATACCAACAATTCAAATCAAATCTTAGAGTCTATCGTTAATCAACAGATAATGAACTCATAAACAAAGAGGCAGATATTTTGAAATCCTCTGCATCAAAAATCTCTGAATGTACTAAAGTTTTAGAACACATTAACAGACTGATTCCTACTTCCACATTAGGAGGGGCGTGGCACAGCCAAATAAGTGCTGAACTAGAGAAGTATGACCAAGAGAAAAAAATTCACTCATTGACTCTTATGGATGTATGTATAAAATACGTTCCAGCAGAACTTCCTGAAAAGAGCTGCATGTTAATTCTGGAAACTAAAATCATTGGAGAAATGGACAAATGGGCAGTTCATGCAACAGCAGCTTACAGAACCTCAGAAGAACAATGGTTTGAAGCATAATGTAAACAGAGTAGAACACATTAGGAAGTCCTGGACACTCTTACATACCGACCAAGTGGAGAAAAGAACATCAACTCTTACTGTGAGCAACTGTGCGGATAGACTGAGCAGATAAGAAGTATTGTCGTGAAAGAACATCTGTTGCATGTGCTTCACAGAAAATTACCTAGGAATGTCCATTGTTATATCAGCTTAGAAGAATGTTATACAACCATATTCTTCAGATGAGTAGATGAACTTGGTGTGTAGCAACGAACCAGTGACAATCGATCTAACAATAAGAACCAAAGCAGGCCTGGTTAAGATAACAATAGTAATAACAGTAACACCGAACATGGTGAGAGTTTTACAAGAATAGTTAGAAGCAGCATAGGAGGAAAGGGCCCAGGACATAGAAAGGGTAACCATTATAGTCAATTTCTGGGGTATAGAGAGATCTTTAAGAATATTGGGGTGAACTGGAGCAGGTATCAGCGAGCAGCCCGATTAACAAAGACAACGGTACAAAATTGTTAAGGCTTTCGTGGCCACTTGTTGACAAACTGCCTATTGGCTTCTGTCTCGGGTTCTTCGGCCGACGTTCATCTAATGATTTTTCTTAGATGAACGTCGGCCGAAGAACCCGAGACAGAAGCCAATAGGCAGTTTGTCAAAGACAACGGTATTTCAACAACAACAGAAGAATAATTAGGACCAAAGAAATCAAGAGATTTAATCACGAGCAGTTTCACAAAGAAATAAATGTGTGGAAAGATCAGCATAGAGCCAACGAACCTCACATACCAATGAGTTTAAATATGATACCGAAACGAAGTTTTTGCATTGTTGCTATAACAAGCCATCTCACATTGACAAATAATACAATTTCGCCATGATATTACAGTATCCCGTAGCGACAGAACAAACTGCCAAAGTTAAACATAAATTGGTGAAAAACTGGGTGTGGCAAATGGAACCCAGATATAAGACAGGTAGTACAACAGGACAAAGAGAGAAGAAGAAGATTCAGTAAGAAGAGCAATCAGAATATGATATCTCTCAACATTTACAAAATTTGAAAAAATGAAAGGGATGTACAGTCTGAGGAAAGTACTATGCAGTCCTGATGAGACTGCGAATATATGGAAGAGGATGATGTACAAAAGATCCAGATGACTCTGCAAATAATCAGTGCCACTTTCAGACACAGGTGGAATCTTTAATACTGGTTACAAAATTCAACTTTTGATAATCAAATGAAAATAGTAGAAGAAAAAGTATACTTTAGTGTATATAAAATCAAGGTATTATTGTGTATTTATTCCTGAATGAGATGGAATTTGAAATTTTAGCCACATTAGATACATCCATAGTGAAGCACATCATATAGCAAACAAAAGACAAAAGTAAAGAGAGGCTGAAAATAACCTTCAGATAAGGAACTAGAGCAGAATGGAGTTTTATGACTAATTCAGCAGATCAAGACTTCTTACAGGAGAATAATGATTGTAAAACAGCGCAATGTAAACAAATCATGATACCTATTGAGATTTATGGACTAGAAACTCAAGTTTTGGCAGACAGTAGCAGCCAATACAGTTTTCTGTCGAATTAATTTTATCAGCACATTGAAACAGAACCTGATATAGTTGAAATGCCTGTTATGCTACAGGTATTAAGCCATTAAGATACAAGTTTTTATACATTCCTCCATCAAATGCGTTACCTTTGAACATTACTTTTTACTAGTACATGAGTTAAAGACAGGAATCATTGTAGGAATGGAACGGTTGTTGAAACTCACGATGATCATTGACTGTAATGAAAGAAGGATAAGTTGTTCAATTGGAAATGGAAAAGTTAAGATGAAGTTTGATGAAGTTAATGAAACAGACGACGAAAAGTTGTTACATTGCCTACAAGTAATAGTTCAGGTAACAGAGCAAACTACTGTCACATTCAAAAAGCCTGATCAGCATTTCCTATTGTGCAGGCGAATTTAAAGATGTAGTAGACCAAGTTTTAGATGTATCGTCAGAACAATGAAAGGATTTATACAATACTCTGGTTCAAAATAAAGAAGTATTTTCTGACATGATGGATTTATTTCACAACTTTTAGTATAAAATAGAGGCTATACTACATGAACCATTATATGTCCACTAGTATCAAGAACTATTATTCAAGAAAGAAACAGCGCAAAAAGAAATGGTATGGAAGAGTGAGAAATTACTGAAAGATGTTAGACACAGTGTACGAATCCACTGACTGTCATAGTCAGAAAGGATGCCAAAAACAGAGTGGTTGTAAATGTATGTACTCTCGACTATATAGTTAAACTTGAGATGAATCATCCAGTATGTTTAGATGAGCTTTGCAAACATTTCACAGTATGTAGAAAATGACAGGCTTAGATTTTACTACACATTACTGGCAAATTCCTTATGAACAGTAATGAAGTTTTGGCAGACAGTGGGAGTCAATCCAGTCACCGGGAAATGCTATCAGTATAAAGTTGTTCTTCTGAACTGAACATGCCAGTATTGGCGCTCATCCAAGCTCTTGATACATACTGGGAAAAGAACTCAGTGATAGAACTATGATCTATGTCTACAATTTACTCTGAATTAGTCAGTGAATTTTTTCATGCACTGAGAAGTGGTGGAAAGAGAGTTACAATTTCGGGCCACATTGTAAAAATATTGGGAATAGCTAAGGACCCACAAACAATACAACTCAAAAATTCCCACCTCCAAAAATTAAAAAACGATTAATAGGAGATCCAGGACTGTGCAACTTTTGCCGCAAATTCATGGAGGGTCAAAATTTTGATGGTCTGGACAGGCAAGTGCCAAGCAGCCTTTGAAAGGTTAAAAGACAACTTTATGAACAGCCAAATTTTACATCACCATGATTTGACTTCACTATTCCATATGGGAACTGATCCATGTGATTCTGTTGTTGCAGTTCATATTTTGAAGGATGTATGATAACGAGAAAAGAAATAGCATCACACTGGACCTTTCACTATTAGAATATTGTCTAAGTATGAGAGAAATTACACCGTTACTGAGAAGGAAGTCACACTTGTTGTCTAGGATTTTACAGAATTCAACTGATTTCTTGTGGGCACAAGGTTATGGTTGATAGTGATCAAAAATCACATGTTTTTACAGAACTGTCATCTGTTACTAAGGAGACTGACAAGATGGGCGCTATTTAGGCAGTGAACTGACTAGGAGGTATGTTACATAGGATGTGTAGACAATTGCTTCACTGAAACATTGTCGAGAATGCAGTCTAAAACCAATGTCAGTCAACAAAACTGATATCTCAGAAATATTTAAAATAGTGTATTCAGTGATGCTGAAGGGAGAAGAAAAGTAGAGAATATTTGCAAAAATATTTTTTGCTATCAGAGTGAAAACGAATGTTTGGAGTAGTTACGATGAAGCTTGTGACTAAAGACGGTGATTGTGAGAAATTAAGAAAATATTTGGTTTTTTATTATGTGCACTGTATCTGCGAAATAATGGGAAATGGAAGGGATGGCATGTATGTCGACCAGTCAAATACATGAAAGAATTGATAGAACATTTTCATTTATATTTTGGCCACTGTGGACCGAAATAAGCATGGGAGAGACGGTAGAGTATGACTTTTAGCAACAGGACACGAAACGTGACAAAAAATATATGAATGTGTGACATAAAAATGTAAAAGTGAAAAATAGGACTACTTTGAGCTACTGAAAAGTATTTAGTCAAACAGTGTGTTATAAATGTTAGCAGTTGATCTCTACAGGCCACTGCCTAAGACCTCTGATAACTCTGCATACTTTCTGGCAGTACTAGACACGATTCCCACCTAATTTAAGCTGAATATTGTGCCTACAGCCACAGCTAAACCAGTGTGCAATAATATTGTAGGAGACTATTTAAAGAAAGCTGGGAAACCTAAATAAATATTGTTTGATAACAGACCTCAATTTATTTTCAAAGTTTGAATTTATGTTGTGAAGAAAAACAGGCAAGAATTGATTCACATATCTGTTTACACACTTTGAACAATCCAGACAAGCATTACATACACAGGTTAGGCATAACAAATTGCCACGACAGTCACAGAGTGTGGGGTAAATATGTAAATGAAATTGAAGACATCATGCATCCTTCATCAAATAAAAGTACAGACTTCACCTTGAATGAGACTTTATTCTTTATGAAACTGGAAAGTGTAGTAGAAGAACCAGGCCTAGGCGTTTCTCAGAAGAAACAATTGTTCAGAGGGAAATGTCCAAATACACTGAAACAAGTACTCATTAAAATTCATGATAAAACATGTGAAACAGATAAAATTTCGAAGTTCAGATTCATTTATCTTGGACCTTTCTGTCTGATGTATTCACATTTATGTATAATACTGGGGTGTGTAACATTATAGAAATTAAGCTAAAATGATTAAAATTTATACTGCGTCTTTTTACCTGTAGGTGAATAAAGTATTTAACACGTGTTTAGATTAGATTAGTTTTTTGTTCCATACATCTGTGCTCAGGAGATCCTCGTGGATGTGGAACGTGTCAATTTTTTAAAAGCTGAAATAACAATACTAATAGTATGAATATATACAATACATCATTTGTTTCTATTAAAAATTCGTCAATGGAGTATAAGGAGTTGGCCACTAGTAAGTCTTTCAGACTCCTTTTAATCTGATCTTTATTTGTAACAAAATTTTTTTATGTTTGCTGGCAAATTATTGAAGATGAGTTTTCGTGAGCAGTTGGCCCCTTTTTGAACTAAAGTAAGTGCTTTTAAGTCCTTGTGCAGATCATTTTTGTTCCTGGTATTGTATGTATGAACTGAGCTGTTTGTTGGAAAAAGACTTATATTATTTAGGACAAATTTCATTAAGGAGTAAATATACTGAGAAACAGTAGTTAGCATACCCAATTCTTTAAAGAGGTTTCTACAGGATGTTCGTGAATTTACTCCACAAATAATACTTATTACACGGTTTTGGACTATGAAAACTTTTGTTTGACTTTAGGAGTTATCCCCCAAAATATTATATCATATGACATTATGGAATGAAAGTAGGCAAAGTATGCAAGCTTTTTCATTTTTATGTCGCCTATGTGTACTAACACTCGAATTGCAAATGCAGATTTGTTAAGGCGTTTCTGCAGTTCTGTGGTGTGCTCCTCCCAAATGAGTTTATTATCAAGTTGTAATCCCAGGAATTTAAGACTGTCAACCTCTTCTATCTGCTCTTCTTCATACTTTATGCATATACTGGGTGGAAACCTCTTACAGGTTCTGAATTGCATATAGTGAGTCTTTTCAAAGTTTAATGTCAGTGAGTTGGCTTTAAACCATTTATTAATATCCATGAAAATATAATTAGCAGATCTTTCTAGAACTACGCTTGACATACTATTTATTGCAATACTTGTGTCATTTGCAAACAAAACGAACTCTGCTTGTGGCAGTGTAACTGATGAGAGATCATTAACGTACACATGAAAAAGCAATAGCCCTAAGATGGATCTTTGTGGGACACCACATGTAATTTATTCCGATTCTGATGATGACTGATAACTTAATTCACTAGTCCCTTGCACTGATACCCTCTGTTTCCTGTTAGCGAGGTATGACTTGAACCATTTTGCAGCACTGTCCATGACACCATAGAATTCTAATTCATTTATAAGGATGTTGTGGTTCACACAATCAAATGCCTTTGACAAATCACAGAAAATACCTGCTGCTTGTAACTTGTTATTTAATGAATTAAGTACATTATCACTGTAGGTGTAAATAGCCTTTTCGATATCAGAACCCTTCAGAAATCCAAACTGTGTACTTGATAATATGTTATTTGTGGTCAGATGATTGAGAAGCTGCCTGTACATTACTTTTTCTAAAATTTTTGAGAATGCTGGCAAAAGTGAAATCGATCTGTAGTTTGATGGTATCTCTTCATACCCTTTCTTGAATAGAGGCTTAACATCTGCATATTTTAGCCAGTCAGGAAATGTCCCAGTTATAATTGACTGGCTACACAAGTAACTTAGAATTGTACTAAACTCACAAGAACATGCCTTAATTAACTTTGTTGATATTTAATCATAACCACTAGAATGCTTTGCTTTTAAAGATTTTATTATGGAAGTTATTTCTTTTGGTGAATTGAGTGCCATATCCATGTACCTGAAGCTGTTTGTAAAGGCTAGTTTCAGATATTCAAGGGCATTATTTACTGATCCCGACAATCCTATTCTATCAGTAACGGATATAAAGTGCTTGTTAAATAGATTTGCCACACTATGCCCAACGGTTATTAAAGTGTCGTCTCCCCTTAATGCTATTTGCTCCTGTTCCTTTCTGGTTATACCAGTCTCCTCTTTCACTATATCCCATATTGTTTTTATTTTGTTCCCTGATATTGCTATCTTCTTCTCATAGTGCATTTGTTTAGATGTCTGAATTACTTTTTTTAATATTTTATAGTATTCCTTGTATTTAGCTAAAACATCAGCATTGGAGCTATTCTTTGTCGACAGGTACATTTTCCTTTTTGTCTTACAGGAAATCTTTAGTCCTTGTGTAATCCATGGTTTTATTATAGACTTCTATTTAATCTGAGTAACTTTTAGAGGAAAACAGTTTTCAAACATGGTACTTATACTGTTCATGAATGTGTTATATTTTTCATTCATGTCATGACCACTCTAAACATATTTCCAGTTCATATCTTTGACCAGTTTTCTAAAACGCTCAATTTTTGGTTGATTGACTCCTCTCCTGTACTCAGATTTAGCAGTCTTGATAATCTGCTTAGAATTTACATCTAAAACAAAGGAGCTGCATGTCATGATCTGACGGTCCATTTATTACAGGTTTTATGATGTGATTTTGTTCCTTTGATTTGTCTATAAAAATGTTATCAGTGGCTGTCCTTGAGGATTTAGTGATCCTAGTTGAAAAGTTTACAGTGTGTGTTAGATTGAAAGACAACATTACTAACTGCAGTAAATGATTACTGGAAGATTGCATTAGAAAAGCTGTATTAAAGTCACCAGCAATCAAAATTTCTTTGTTTCTTCCTGTTAAATAACCCAAAAGAGCTCCTAGATGATTAATGAATAGATTATAATTTCCTGCAGGTGCTCGGTAAATAGTTACTATTATATAGGATCTGTTGTGGAACTCTACCTCTGTTGCACATGCTTCTAGATGCTGCTCTAAACAGAATTTATTAATGTCAATGTTGTTGAATTTATGGCAGTTTTTAATAAATGTGGCAAGTCCTCCTCCATCCATATCTACTCTGCAGAAGTAGGAAGCTAGCTTAAATCCTGAAATGTCTAACATATCAATACCAGTGGTCACTTGATGTTCAGAGAGGCAGATTATGTCAATTTGGTTAGATGAATTCATTCCATCGATACAAATGAGTAGTTCATGAACTTTATTTCTGAGTCCCGGAATGTTCTGGTGTAGTGAAGATAGCTGATACTGCATAGTAATCGAATTATAACTGCTTTGGCGAAGATGAACTGGCAGTTTCTGATTACTTTCAGTATGCTAAAATCTGATTCTGTTCATCTGTTTTCTGAAACTGAGTGTGTCTGCCAATCTCTCTTAAAACTCATTTTCTTTCCCCCTTCCCTATCCTAAAAAAGCCATCCCCGTGACACCTGTAACCACTGGTATTTTACCACTTGTGACAGTGTCCTCCATTAAGTTTTCTGTAATCAACCCAGACAGTTTTCGCTTCCCTTTCCTATTGACGTGAAGGCCACGTCTAGTGTAGTCCCACCTATCGATAGCATCCACAGGAATCAAACCAATATGGGACCGTATATCCGTCTTAAGCAGCCACTCCAAGTTCACCCTCCCGACGGAAGAGTTCAAATGAGGCCGATCATAGCGTCTCAACACAGACACAAATCCCACACTTGTATGCTTCGTTGCTGATGCCATATTCACCAGGTCACTCTCAATGGAATATTCAGTGTCTCTGTCAATGCTGTTTACCGGACCACCCACTATAACCACGGCACCCTCCTTTGTGAAATCCTTGCATAAAGAACCTACATCCTCTGTTACCTGACCCAGATCTGCACTAGGCTTCAAAAAATTTGTGACCTGTTACTCTGGACCTAGATTTCCCTGCAGTAGTTGGCCACCATCTCTATCATGGGAACTACCTAACAAGAGAACTTCCTTTCTCTTTACAAATTTCCCTACCTTTTTCAAGTCCTTGAAAGCTTGTTGTGCCCATTCTACAGCTTCAGCTACATGAGGCTCATCCGATTCTGACTGAGGTAACAGGTCAAATCTATTTTAAAGATTTATGACAAAGCTGTCCTGTGATCTCCTTTGCCTGTTCCCTCTATTACCTGTTGCCACTTCCCACCTCTGTTCACCCTTCTTCAAGAGCTGCTATTTTCCCTTCCTGTTCCAGTATTTTCCTATGTCTACTGCAGATCCTACAGTACCAATGGTGAGCCTCATTTATGGCCCATTTCCCACACCACTACATTCGCCCCAAGGAAAAAAACTACTTCACCCATCACACCACACCCTGGAACTAACGATCCTACGGCATGTCACACATTTCTCACTCATGGTAAAAACAGTAATCGTATAAACTGATTTAAGTACTGACTTAAACGTAAACAAAGGACCCTAGAAACTATTCAGGCAGATATAAATAAATTGAAATGGTACTGAAT